>NC_092745.1:19568056-19875777 GCF_047496795.1 Chiloscyllium punctatum | reverse complement strand
GCATTGAGAGCAGAATTGCATGCTGTATTCCAATAGTAGTCAGGCCAAATACTGTTTAGTTCTCTGAGCACCCCAGTCTTTATCCACGGTAAGTTCCAAAGTGAAATATTTGTTTATGATCTTATAATTTCACACATCGTTGCCTTCATTGATCATTAAGTATACCGGTTTTTTTTTCCCTAGCTCTTCTGTTGCTCTTCATACACTTGTAGAGTCTCCTTCAATTCGCCTTAACTTTCTCTGCCAAAGCTATCTCGTGTCTCCTTTTTGCATTCCTGATTCCCATCCAAAGTGTATTTCTACAGCCCCGATGCTCCTGAAGGGAGTCCCTTGAGTCAGCCAGTTATATCTGACACGTGACCCCTTTTTTCTTGTCCAGAGCCTCGAAACTCAGCCAGTGTTTCCTAATTCTTTCAGCATTGAGCTGCACACTAACAGGAACACGCTGGCGCTGAACGCTCCTTTTATCTCGGTTTTAAAATGTTCCTACTTGCCAAACTCCCCTTTGCCTGCAAATTGCCTCCCGAGACCTACTTTAAAAATTCATGTCTAATACTACCTTGCTCCATTTTATAACGTGAACGTGTGGACCAGGCCTGCCCTTTTCCACCGCTATTTTCAAAATAATACAATTGTGGTGACTTTCCAATGTGTTCCCCCACTAACACCTCAGTCCCGTTCCCGACCTTGTTTCCCAAGGGGAGGTCACGTTTAGCCCCATTTTCCATTTGTTCCATTTACATAATGACTGGGAGTTTCTGGAACAGACTTAACAAATTCCTTTCATCTAAATTAGGGGGTTAGATAGGGTTGACAGTGAGAACCTTTTTCCAAGTATGGAGTCAGCTATTACAAGGGGGCATAGCTTTAAATTAAGGGGGGGGGGTAGATATCGACTGATGTTAGGGGTAGGTTCTTCACTCAGCGATTCGTAAGTTCATGGAATGCCCTGCCAGTAGCAGTGGTGGACTCTCCCTCTTTATGGGTATTTAAGCGGGCATTGGATAGGTATATGGAGGATAGTGGGTTAGTGTAGGTTAGGTGGGCTTTGATCGGCGCAACATCGAGGGCCGAAGGGCCTGTACTGCGCTGTATTCTTCTATGTTCTATGTTCTATGTAAATGCTCAACACTGTGGCAGTCCTAGTCCAGGTTTGGAAAGGTTAAAATCCCCTACTGTTAAAACCCAATTATTCTGACAGATATCTGAGATCTCCTGACATATTTGCTTCTCCATCTCCCATTGCCTATCGCTGTAGTACAATCGTAGCAAACTGATGCCAATTTTTATTTCTCAATTCCACTATTATCGCTTAACTGGGCGATCCTGCATGAGTACTCTCTAAGTACTGCTGCGATGTTTCCCCTAATGAAAACTACCAGCACTCCTCCTGTTTTGCCTCCTGTTCTATCCCTCCTGTAGCATCTGTCCGCTGAAACATTGAGCTTCCATTCCTGTCCTTCCCTCAGCAGTGTTTCTGTAATACCTGTGATATCCCAGTTCTATGTTCCCGTCCATGCTCTGCGTTCATCTGCCTTATCTGTCCGGCCCTTTGCATTGAAATAAATGCTGTTTAATTCATCAATTCTCCCTCATTGTCTGCTATGTTCTTGCCTGCCTTGTATAATTATATTAGTTTCTTGAACATCTTGAGCTTCTTTCTGGCCTTCCGACTGTTTGGGGTCCCAAACCCCTGCAGGACGAGTTTAAATGCTCTCAAGCAGCTCCAGCAACTCTCCCCATCAGGATATGGGTTCCCCTCCTTCTCCCAGTTCAGGTGTCTTCCCCACCATGTCTACCTGTGCTGACACTTTTAGACATCCAGAGACTTGCCCACCAAGGTCCCTGTGTTCCTCGTTACTCCAGGAGGACTTACCATTCATGATGTATATCATT
Organism: Chiloscyllium punctatum; assembly: GCF_047496795.1. Lineage (NCBI taxonomy): Eukaryota > Metazoa > Chordata > Chondrichthyes > Orectolobiformes > Hemiscylliidae > Chiloscyllium > Chiloscyllium punctatum. The sequence goes on along the minus strand of NC_092745.1, from coordinate 19,873,881 downwards.
TGCTTCTTAGACTTCCCACAGTGCATTACCTCACAGTGATCAGAAGTAAACTCCATCTGCCATTATCTGCTCAGTTTATCGTCTGATCGATTGCAGACTGCAGCCTGAGACCATCCCCCTCACTGTGTACAACACCCACACCTTTCATGTTATCTGCAAACCTAGTACAGATTCTTTCTGCTTTCCCGTAAGAGACATTCATGTACATAATAAGCGGCTTTGGATCCTGCACAGAGCTCTGTGGTACACCCGCTGAACATAGGCTTTCAATCACAAAAACAACCCTCCACTAGTTGTGGATCCAATTTTCCAACTTGCCTTGTATCCCAGTGGCTCTTCTCTTTTGGACCAGCCTTTCATGTGGGACTTTGTCAAAGACTTTAATGAACTCCATGATAACCACATCATCCGCACTGTCCTCATCAATATCAGAGGACAGTCATCTACCAAATTCATACAGATAAACACTCATGTATTCCCGTCCTTTCAAATGTTGATTCATCGTGTCCCTCAGAATTGTTTTCAATAATTTCCCTCCCCCTGCTGTCAGACTATCTGCTCTGTAATTACCTGGCCTATCCCTGCTGCCCTTCTTAAACAAACGAACCACATTAGCGAACCTCCAGTCATTCAGCACTTCACCTGTGGCCAGCAAAGTATTAAATATATCACCGGGGCCCCAGCAATCTGCTGCCTTACCTCGCATAGCAGTCTGGGATATATTTTATTGTTTCTGGGAATTTCTCGACATTTTTGCCTGTGAAAACATTTGAGGCCTCCTCCTCATTGATCTTAGTATGTCCAGAACCTCACCATCACTTACTACGATGCTTTGCTCCTCTGTGAATGTACAGGGGAAATATACATTGCAGACCTCACCTTCTTTCTCTGGCTCCATGCACAGATTGTCCCTTTGTTTTCTAACAGGCCCCACTGCTTATTTGCGAATCCTCTTTCTTTAACTGTGCTTATTAAATACCTTGTGGCTTTTCCTGAACATTATCTGCGAAGGATATTTTGTGACCATTGTTTGGCTGTTCATTTTTAAACCCCTCGCCCCGGCCCACCCCTCCCACACTCTGTATACTTTTGAAACTTTCACCTCTTTTTATTTCATTGTATTTTCTTTATCAAACTCTCACTATCGCTTGATCAGGATTCGCTAGATGTGCTGCCTTAGCTGTTCACTCCTCGCAAAACACATTGGCTCTGAATTCTCAATGCATCACATTCTATATCTCCCATGTTCCAAATAGAAACTCCAACAAGTGTAGTTCCTTGCAGTCTAGGCTTACCAACCTAATGATAATGATAACGTCGAGTGACAGTGATAATCTAATGATAAATAACCTCCCCAAGTTTAGATAGCTTCTGCAAAATCCTTATCTATTTTCCATAATACCTTTGAAGCTAAAAGTTATGGCCTCTGTGCTCAAGAAAGCTCCATAAAGCATAATCTCTATCATCTTGTCCAGAACCTACAGCCCACCCTGCCTCTAACATTCTTCAGTCCTTACCAACCTCCCAATCTGTGTACCTCCCTCCAGCCTTGAGAGCACATGATATCACTGTAACCTTCTCCAGTTCCCACCACTCATGCATTCCCCGATTTACAATGGTCGGTTTTGAACATTGGCTGAGTTTCTGGATATATAGCACAGCGATAATACTACCAGGCCATCACGTCGTCTTCTCATACATTTCCCATCCCTCACCACTGACACCAGCGACATCATGAAACAAAACCCTTTCCTCCTACACAATGGTTTAATCCTGGAATCTTCCTGCACTCTGCTGATATCACTCAGTATCTCCCCATACAGCATCCCTCACTGCGAGGTCCGAATTGCTGCCTCTGTCAGTGTCTCTCCTCTTGCAGCGACTCCAGATCCTGAGCCAACATAATCCTCCACTCCAGAGAGACGAAGCAGCACAGACGAGGGATGGAAACTGGGATTTTCCAGGTCAGTGTGGCAATTATTACCATTCTGCATGTGTTTCCATCACCCTAATTTCAGAGTCTGTCTATTTCTCTGTTTCCTGTAGGTATTTAGGAAGTTCCTGACTCAATAGGCTTCCCAACTCAGCTGAATTCATCCGACAGGATCTCCATCTACCAAATCTGTACTGTCTATCCGTAATCAATTACTGCCTTTTCGAATGTTGATCCATCCTGTCCCTCAGGATTGTTCCAATAATTTCCTTGCCCCTGCTGTCAGACTCTCTGCTCTGTAATTACCTGGCGTATCCCTGCTGCCTTTCTTGAACAAAGGAACCACATTAGCGATCATCCATTCGGCATTTCACCTGTGGCCAGCAAAGTATTAAATACATACACCAGGGCCCCAGCAATCTCCTATCTTCCCTCTCATAGGAGCGTGGGATACATTTCATTGGTACTGGGGAGTTCTCCGCCTTTATGCCTGTGAAAACATTTAATACTCCTCCTTATTGATCTTAACATGTTCTGACACCTCAGCATCCCAACTGAAATCCCCAGCTACAATGTCTTTCTCCTGTGTGAATACAGATGGAAATTATTTATTGACGACCTCACCTACTTCCTCTGGCTCCATGCACAGATTGTCCGTTTCGTTTCTAACAGCCCCCATTGCTTAGTTGGGAATCCTCTTACTCTGGCTATTGTCATAAAATACCTTGTGGCTTTTCGGATTCTGTGAGAAACTAGGGAAGAGATTGCAGGGCCCTTTGCAGAGATATTTATATCATCAACAGCCATGGTGAAGTGCTGGAAGACTGGAGAGTGGCTCATGCTGTTCCATCCCTTCAGGGCTGCAACGAAACACCAGAAAACTACAGACCACTGAGACAGACATCAGTGGTGTGTAAATTGTTGGAATAGATTCGAAGATCTTCATGCATTTGGAAAAACAATGGTGGATTAAGGATAGTCAGAATGGGTTTCTGTGTGAGAAATGAAATCCCACAAACCTGACTGAGCTTTTGAGGAAGTGAACAGGAGGAAGAGTGGTAGATGTTGTCTATAACAACGTCTTTAACAATTTTCTGCATGATCGACTGGTTAGTCAGGTGGGATCCAAGGAGAGGTACACTAATAGATACAAAGTTTGCTTGATGGTAGGAGCCAGAGAGTGGTGGTAGGGGTTTGTTGTTCTGAATGGAGGCCTGTGACCAGTAGTGCATGGCAACGATCGGCGCTGGATCGACTGTTTTTCTTCATTCATGCAAACGATTTAGAGGAGAATATAGGAGGCATAGTTCGTATATTTATGTGTGACACTAAAATTGGTAGCATTTTGGTCAGTGAAGAAGGTTGTCTCAGATTACCATGGGATGTTGATCAGATTGGTCAGTGGGCTGAGGATCAGCAGATGGACTTTAATTTAGTTAATTTAGTTAAAAGTTGCATTTTAGTCAGGGGAATCAGAGTAGGACATAAACAGTTTATGGTGCAGCTCTGAGTCGTATGTTCAAAGAGAGATAGATGGATGCAGGAACACAGTTGCTTGAAAGTGGTGTCACAGGTAGACAGCGTGGGGAAGAAGGTATTTGGCTCCATTTACCATCATTGCTCAGACCTTAGGAGAAGGAGTTGGGACACCATATTGTGGCTGCACAGGATATTGGTGACAATTTATTAGCATTTAATGATGACCATATAAGCATTGTTGATTATCAGGAAAATCTCATCTGGTCCACTTATACCCTGAAGGGAAAGACATCTGACATTCTAACTCGGTTTGGCTGAGATGTGTTTCCAAACCCACAGCAATGTGGCTGACTCTGAGCTGCCCTCTTGCAATTATCAGTGGTTAATGAAAGCTGGTCCAGCCAGTGACACCCACATCCCATGAATGCATCAATAAAAGGACATATGTCCCTCCCGATTTCACAACTGATGCCAGTGTGAAGTTGATCTTTAACCTGCGGATTGTGAATTTGTGTGTGTGTGTGTGTGTGTGTGTGTGTGTGTGTGTGTGAGATGAGTGGTCGGTTCTGTGTGTATGCGTTGGCATCTCTTCCTCAAGCAGAAGAACTCTCGCTTATTGCTGTCTCTTTATCCAGTCCCTAAAGCATTCCTTATGTCTGTAACTGCCTTTCCGCCCAAATATCCTCCTGTTCCTCCGGTTTCTGCCAATATTGAACCTCCTGTATCCCCCTCCTGCACTGTTAATGTCTGGTCAAACCCCACTTAAACATTCTATCTCTATAAACTGTTTTGAGTCCCATAACTTGCTCTGTATTTGAAATTCTTTCCCTGTCCCATAACCCTTCATATCTCTTGAACCAACTCCAGCACATATTGCCCTCCCTCATTCTGTGAACTCCTCCTGCCACAACAATCCATATCGGGTTTTAATTATCGTTGAGGCCCTTATCTCACTTCATGTATCTGTCAGCACATCCAGGACATTCAAGTCTCCCTTGTCATCTCATTAAAGCCCAACAATATTTCCGCTTCCTACAACACTCCTCTTGAAGGGAAACACTTGCTCTCCCTTTAACACCTGTTTCAACATTTTGATCGCTCTTTTATCAGTTTATGAGACACTCTGCATTCAGAATTGTTAGCTTTCATTGACAGTCTTCGAAGGCTGTTTTATTCTAATATGATCCTTAAAGACCCGAGGCAGTCGCTGATAGGTCTTTCTTGTTGAAGTTTTGTCTGTGCCAAGGGAATGTCCTTTTGTTGAATATTTTCTTGCTGTTAATTTAGAGGCATACAATTCAGTGTGTTTCCCCATTAAACTTGTACAGTTCTCCCCTCATACCCATGTAGTTTGCTTTGTTTAAATTTCAGACTGTTGGATGTCCTTGGAGTCGTCACTGTTGAACTTCATACTCCATTTGAATTCCACCTTATCACCCAAACCTCCTAGGTCCCATCCCACTGCTGGCCAAGGACGGAGTGACTCTGATCAAAGACAACGCAAGCATTAAACACCACGGGGGCGACCATTTCACAGCTCTGTCATCGATCTGAGTGTCCTTGACTCTATGCCACAGCACGCTACACACCACGGGCGCAGCAATGCCCCAGACCCACACGAAGTAGAGCAGGCTGTCCTCCAGCTCAAGAACAACAAGGCTGTAGGAGCAGACGGTCTCCCTGCTGAGGTATTGAAATGTGGAGGCACAGAGCTTTTGCAGCTACTCCAGATCCTGAGCCAACATAGCTCCAGAGAGATGAGGCAGCACAGGCCAGCGATGGAGACTGGGATTTTCCAGATCTCTGTGGGACTCAGGGCCATTCTCCATGTGTAACCCTCACTGCATTAGTCTAATTTCCCATTCTGTCTATTTATCTGTCTCCTGTAGGTACACAGGAAGTACCTGACTCAATAGACTTCCGAGCTGCTGAGTGTCTCTTTGAAGATGGTTGGTCAGACAGAGAGACAAAGGGTAGGGAGACCTGGAGCCTTCAATAAATCCTGCAGTGAGGTAAGATTACTAACAGTGCACAGCACAGAGAGCATTGAGAGGGCTCCAAACATCGGCTAACAAGACACGACATAGTGACAGTGTTGGAGGGGGCACACAGTTCACACACACCCCAGGCTCAATCACCGCCCCTGTTTTAACTTACATTGCACTGAGGCAGTATTGGAATTAAGAGTTATCAATCCAGGTCTGTGCTGTTTTCGTGAGCATCAGTACAACAGAGGGGAAAGTAGGCCTCCCACAAGAGGGTGGGAATGCTGCCTGAGATCTTTCTATTCTGTGTTCCCCCTCCAACACTGTATCTATGGCATGTCTGATGAACCAGTCACTTCAATAATTTGTAACTCCTACATTAGTTCCCATCCCTGTAACTTCCTCCCTTCCCTATAGTCCCTCCCCATATTTGAAATATGCTGCATTCCAGACTACCATCCCTATCGCTGTAACTTGCTTCAGTGTCTACAACGTTCCTCACCTCGGTAGTCTCCTCCTCCAGTAACTTGATGCAGAGTCATATTGCACGGAAACAGAACCATCAGTCCGACTACTCCATGCTGACCAGGTTTACCAAACTGAACGAGACTCATTCACCTGCGTTTGGCCCATATCCCTTCAAACCTTCTCCTCTCCATGTACCTAACCAAATGTCTTTTCCATGTTGTAATTGTTCTTGCTTCTCCCATGTGCCCCGGCATTCCTTTCCATCTATCCACCATCCTCTGTGGATAATGTTGCCCCTCAGCGCCCTCATTAAATCTTTACTCTCTCACTTCACGTTTATGCCTCCATTTTTGCACTCACCTACCCTTGGCTATTCACCTTCCTTATGGATCACATAGCTTTATAAACTTTTATAAGATCAACCCGTAGCCTCCTCTGCCCAAGAGAAATATTGAGGACCAAATTACGAATATCTCCAACTTATGTACTCAATGTTCTGATCCATAAAGGTAAGTGTGCCAAATGCCGCATTTCCCACCCTGTCCACCTGTGATAACACTTCCAAGGAATAATTTAACTGCACCCCTTAGACTCTCTCTATTCGACAATACTGCCCAGGGCTCTACCATTAACCGTGATAATTCTCCATGGTTTGTCTTAACAAGATCCAAAACCTGATTTTAAACTCTATCTTTCATTCCTTGGTCTACTGGCCCAGTTGGTCAAAATCCCCTTTGATAACCATATTCACTACAAAATTAATTTGGTCATCTACAAACTTAGGAACAATGACTCTTATATTCTCAACCAAATCGTTTATGTAGATGATGCACATTAGTAGACGCAGCCCCGATCCTTATGGCACACCACTGGTCACAGGCCTCCAATCTGAACAACAATCCTCTCCCACCTCCCTTTGTCTCCTACTGTCAAGCCAATTTTGTGTACAAACGGCTGGCTCTCCCTGATCCCATGTGATCTAACCTTACAAACCAGTATATCATGCTAAATCCTGTCAAAGGCCCCGTTGACGTTAGTGTAGACAATGTATGGTCACCATTTTAACAAAAGCAATCAAGTTAGAGAGACCTGAATTTGCACAAAGCCATGCTGAATATCTTTCATCAATCCTTGCCTTTCCAAATGCATGTGACTCCTGTCTGGCAGAATCACCTCCACAACTTACACACCACTGAAATCTGGCTAATTGGTCTTTTGTTCCCTGGCTTTCCATCACAGCCTTTCTAAAATAATGGAACAAAACCATATTCTTGTCATAGTCATACAGCATGGAGACTGACTCTTCAGTTGAAACAAACCATAATCGCAAAGTAAACCCGCCCCAGCTGCCTGTTGCTGGCCTATATCCTTCCAAACCTTTCCTATTCATGTAATTATCCAAATGTCTTTTAAACATTGAAACTGTACCTACATCCATCCCTTCCTCACGAAGTTCATTCCACACTCAAGCCACCCTCTGTTTAACAATTTGCCTGTTGCTTTGAACATCTCTCTCCTCTAACCTTAAAAATATGTCCCCTCTTCTTGAGACTCCCACATCCTGGGGAAAAGGCAACTGCCATTAACCCTTCCTATATCCCTCATCTTTTTCATAAACATCCATAAGGTCATCTCTGATTCTCCAGGTTCCAGTGAAAAATGAATAAGCCTATCCAGCCATTTTTTCTGAACTCAAAACTTCCATACCCAGCAACTTACTAGTAAATCTCTTCTGAACCCCCTGTAGCTTAATAATATCCTCCCTATAACTAGGCGACAAGAACTGGACGGAGTATTGCAGAACAGGCCTCACCAATGTCATTAGAATCTCCACATGACGTCCCAAAACCTACAGTCAAGGGACTGAGCAATAGTCAGGCATGCGAAGCACTGTCTTATCCATCCTGTGATGCAAACTTCAAGAATTATGTACTGAACCAGAAGGTCCCTCGGCTCTAAAACACTAACTGAAGCCCTAACATTAATTGTATAAGCTCTAACCTTGATCGTTTTCCCAAATGCATTACCTCGCATTTATTCAGATTGAATTCCATCTACAGTTTTTTTAGCTCATTCACCCGTATCATCAAGATCCCTTTGTAATCATAGCAAACCTCCTTCACTGTCCACTATTCCATCCTCCAGTCTTCCAGCCCATCACACATGGCTGTCAAATACCTTTGCTCGGGGCTCCACAGTTTCTTCCCTAGCATTCCACAATGTCCTGTGAAATACTTAATCAGGTCCAGGGGCCTTCCATACCTTTTATTTTAAAACCTTCAGCACTATCCTCTTCTATAACATGCACCCTTTTCGAGTCGTATAGAAGTACAGCATGGAAACAGACCCTTTGATCCCCAATCGTCTAGGCTGACCAGAAGATCTAAACAAATCCATCCCATTTATCAGCATTTGACCCATATACAGCTCAACTCTGACTATTCATGTAACCATCCAGATACCTTTTAAATGATGTCCTAGTATCAGTCTCTGTTACTTTCTCCCTCTGCTTGTTCCATACCCACATCACCATGTACATGATAAGGCTGTCCCTTTGGACTCTTTTTAAACCTTTCCCCTCTAACCTCAAACATATGCCTTCTAGTTTTGGAATTCCCAACCCCTTGAATGTTTCGCCAATCCATACTCATCATGTTTATATAAACCCCTGTAGGGTCTCCCCTCAGTCTCTGATGCTCCAGGGAAAATAACCCCAGCTTATTCAGCAACAACCCCGGAAACATCTTGTAAATCTTTTCTGAGCCCTTTCAAGTTTAACAACATCCTTCCTATAGCGGGGAGACTGGAATTGCGGCGAACTCCAATTGTGGTCTAACGTATTACTGTTGTTCCCTGAGTTCCCCAGTCTTTGTCCAAGGTAAGTTCTGGAGTGCAAAATGTGTTTCGGGTCTTAGCCATATCCTGCGGTTCCACACATCGATAGCCTCATTGATCTTCAAGGGCCCCTATTTCGTCTCGAGTTACTCTTTTGCTCTTAATATATTTATACAAACACCTTTGGATTCTCCTTATCCTCCTCAGTCAAAGTTATTTCATGTTCCCTTTCGGCATTCCTGATTTCCAAACAAAGTATATTCTTACAGCCCCAATGCTCCTCAGGGGTTCCCTTGAACCAGCTGGCTATACGTGACATGTGGCCCCTTTTCCTTGACCAGACCCGCAATAGACAGCTAAAGTTTCTGAATGCTGTCAACATTGACCTGCACACAAACAGGAACATACTGGCGCTGATCACTCAATTTATCTCACTTTTAAAATATTCTCACTTTCAAGACTTCCCTTTCCCTGCAAATAGACTCACCAATCACATTTTGAAAGCTCATGGCTGATACGATCAAGATTGGGCTGGCCCCATTTTATAACTTGAACTTGTGGACCAGGCCTGTCCTTTTTCATAGCTATTTTCAAACTAATACAATTGGAGTCATTTTGGATAAATGCTTTCCCACTCACACCTCAGTCTCTTTCCCTACCTTGTTTCCCAACGGGACTTCAGGTTTTGCACCTTTCTCCAGTTGGACTATTTACATATTGTTTGGGATTTTTCTGGAATGCAATTACTAAATTTCTCCGTTACTAACATTGAATATTGGCAATGCCAAACTAGACTTAGAAAGTTAAAAAAACCCCTGCCGTAACAGTCTTATTATTATGATTGATATTTGAGATCGCCTGACTTACTTGTTCCTCAGTCTGCCATAGATTATTTAGGGTCAGTACATTCGTATCAAAGTGATGACCCATTCTTATTTTACAGTTTCTCCAACACAGTGGGTGATTCCACAGGAATATCCTCTCTAAGTATTGCTCTGATGTTTCATGCAATCAAAACCCAACACCACGCGTCCTTCCACTCTCGCCACCTCTGCTGCAATTCTTTAACAAAGGACCCACATTAGATATCCTCCAGTCATTTGGCACTTCACCTGTGGGCAGCAAAGTATTAACTATATCCACCAGGGCCTCAGCAATCTCCTTCATAGCAGACTAGGATACATTTTATTGGGCATTGGTGATTTCTCCAGATTTTTGCCTGTAAAAAATTTAATACTTCCCCCTTATCGATCGAAACATGTTCTAGAACCTCACCACCCCAACTGAAATCCCTGGCTATAATGCCTTTCTCCTGTTTGAATACAGATGGAAAGTATTCATTGTAGACCTCACCTGCTTCCTCTGGCTCCATGTCCCTTTGGTTTCTCATAGGCCTCACTCTTGCCCCAGTAATTCTCTTATTCTAACTATACTGATAAAATACCTTGTGACTTTTCCTTAATAGTATCTGACAAGGCTATTTTAAGGCCATTGTTTTCCCCTCATTTTGAAGGACCCCATTGCAGTCCCTATACTTTTGCATGGCTTCGCCTGGTTTTATTGCACTCTGTTTCCTTTATCAATCTCATGATATCGCTTGATCAGTAGTCGGTGGACGTTCTGCCTTTACTATTCCCTCATCAGGAACACAAAAGCCCTGAATTCTCACTGTATCACTTTAACATACTCCCACTTTCCAAGTATAGAATCAACTGCAGATACTCCAACCAGTCTTTATTTACCAGATCCTCTCTAATGATAGTGACACTGATAGGAGACTCATTTGTGAGGGGGACAGAGAGGAGACTGTGTGGCTGCAGAAGAGATCCCAGGTTGGCGTGCTGCATCCCGGATGCCAGGGTCAAGGATGTCTCTGAGCAGTTACTGAACATTCTGAAGAGAGAGGGTGAACAGCCAGAGGTCATTGTGCACATCGGTCAACATGACAGAGGTAGACAATGGGATGGGGTCCTGTGAAATGAGTATCAGGATATAGGTAAGAGGTTCAAAAGGATGACCAAAACGGAAGTGATCTCCGGATTATTCCCAGAGCCACCTGTCTCATTGAGGATAGACAGAGAAAGATAGGCCAAAGAGATGTGTGGCTGAGGAGCTGGGGGAGGGGGTAATGTTTGGATCATTGAAATCTTTTATGGGGTAGAGGTGACCTGTACAAGGGGGAACAGGTTTGACTGAAACCAGAGGGGCACCAGGATCACTGCGAGAGAGATTTGTAACTGTTACTCGGGGAGGGTTTATACTAGGTTAGCAGGGACTCTGAGAAAGAGAGGTACAATCAGCCAGTCAGGGGGAAAATACGTCAGCAACCGACATCAAGTTTCCTATTTTGGATATCCTGTGGCTGGTTTAACGTGCATGTATTTCAACGCAAGAGCCGTGACTGGTAAGGCAGACGAGCTCAGAGCATGGATTGTCTCTGGGGACTGGGATATTACAGCCATAACAGAGATATGGCTAAAAGAAGGGCTGGACTGGCAGCTCAGTGTTCCAGGATACAGAAACTACAGGTGTGACAGAGTGAGTGAGGAGGGAGAGTTGCACTTTTGATAAGGGAGGTCATAACAAGAGTGCTGAGGAATGATGTTGTGGTTCTGTTCGCTGAAGCTTGGAATTTGTGCTGCAGACGTTTCGTCCCCTGTCGAGGTGACATCCTCAGTGCTTGGGAGCCTCCTGTGAAGCCCTTCTGTGATGTTTCCTCCAGCATTTATAGTGGTTTGAATCTGCCCCTTTTCGTTGTCAGTTCCAGCTGTCTGCTGCAGTGGCCGGTATATTGGGTCCACGTCGATGTGCTTATTGATTGAATCTGTGGATGAATACCATGCCTCTAGGAATTCCCTGGCTGTTCTCTGTTTGGCTTGTCCTATAATAGTAGTGTTGTCCCATTCGAACTCTTGTTGCTTGTCATCTGAGTGTGTGGCTACTAAGGATAGCTGGTCGTGTCGTTTCGTGGCGAGTTGGTGTTCATGGATGCGGATCGTTAGATGTCTTCCTGTTTGTCCTATGTAGTGTTTTGTGCAGTCCTTGTATGGAATTTTGTACACTACATTGGTTTTGCTCATGCTGGGTATCGGGTCCTTCATCTTGGTGAGTTGTTGTCTGAGAGTGGCGGTTTATTTTATGTGCTGTTATGAGCCCTAGTGGTCGCAGTAGTCTGGCTGTCAGTTCCCAGTGCTGAAATATTTGTATCATCGATAGTCACAGGTGAGGTACCAGATGACTGGAGATTGCCACTATTTAAACAAGATGGTAAGGAAAAGCCAGGGAACTACAGAATGGTTCACCTGACCTCAGTGGTGGGCACGTTGAAGGAGGGAATCATGAGGGACAGGATTTGCATGTGGTTAGGAAGTCGGTGTCTAATTAGGGATAGTCAGCATTGCTTTGTGCATGGGAAATCATGTCTCAAGAAATTGTTTGAGGTTTTTGAAGAAGTAGCAAAAAGGATTGATGAGGGCAGAGCGGACAACGTGAGCGATATGGATTTCAGTAAGGTGTCTAAAAAGTTTTCTTATGGGAAATTGGTTAGCAAGGTTAGACCTTATCGAAAACAGGGAGAATTGGCCATTTGGATACAGAACTGGCTCGAAGGTAAAAGACGTGGTGGATCGAAGGTAAAAGACGTGGTGGCGGAGGGTTGTTTTTCAGACTGGAGGCCTGTGACCAGTGGAGTGCCACAAGGATCAGTGCTGGATGCACTATTTTTGTTATTTATATAAATGTTTTGGATGTGAACATAGGGGGTGTAGTTACTAAGTTTGCAGATGACACCAAAATTGGAGGTGTTGTGGATAGCGAAGAATGTTACCTCAGCTTGCAACGAGATCCGGATCAGATGGGTCAATTGGTTGAAGTGTGGCAGATGCAGTTTAATTTAGATAAATGTGAGGTGCTGAATTTTGGGAACGCAAATCTCAGCAGGACTTACGCACTTAATGGTATGTTCCTATGGAGTGTTGCTCAACAAATAAACTTTGGAATGCAGGTTCATAGCTCCTTGAACGTGGAGTTGCAGGTAGATAGGATAGTGAAGAAGGTGTTTGGTATGCTTGTAGGAGAAAGTGAGGACTGCAGATGCTGGGGATCAGAGCTTAAAAATCTGTTGCTGAAAAAGCGCAGCATGTCAAGCAGCATCAAAGGAGAAGGAGAATCGACGTTTCGGGCATAAGCCCTTCTTCAGGTATGCTTGTATCTATTAATCAGAACATTGAGTAGAGGAGTTGGGAGGTCATGTTCTGGCTGTACAGGACATTAGATAAGCCACTTTTGGAATATTGCGTGCAATTCTTGTTTCCTCTCTATCGGAAGGATATTGTGTCAATTGAAAGGTGTCAGAAAAGATTTACAGGGATGTTGTCAGGATTAGAGGATGTGAGCTACAGGGAGAGGTTGAATGGGCTGGGGCTATTTGAGGCTGAGGGGAGACCATATCGAGATTTATAAGAGAGGTATGGATAGGTTTAACAGACAAGGTCTTTTCCCTGAGGGAATGGAGTCCAGAACCTGACAGCCTAGGTTCAGGGTGAGCGGGTAAAGACATAAATGGAAACTAAGGAACAACTTTTACAGGGAGAGAGTGATGTGTGTACGGAATGAACTGCTAGAGGAAGTGGTGGAGGCTGGTACAATTACTGCATTTAAAACGCAGCTGGATGGGTATACGAACAGGAACGATTGAGAGGGATTTGGGCCAAGTGCTGGCAAATAAGACGAGATTATGTTAGGATATGTGGGTGGCGTGAATGAGTTGGACACCGAAGGCCCTGCTTTTGTGCTGGACATCTCTATGACTGTAAATGTTTTGTACTGTCCATTTCCAGCCATACACTTCACTGTTTCCCCTGTTTACCTTGGGCAGTTCTCCTCTCAAACACATGTCAATGGCTTTGGTTGCGATTGTAGTGTGTGCTTTATGGTGACTTTAAAAATCCATCATCTCACTGAATTCCACTAAACCACAATTTCCCAGAGGATTGTTCAGTGTGATATTACTCCTTCATTCAGCTTCATCACCCAATGGTTGATCTGAGATAGTCACATCTCTGACCATTTGCACAATGTGCTATTCAAAGAAACACTACCAGAAACCTTTGAAGAGGAGTTCGGAGAATATCATTTTTGAAATGATGAAAGTCTCCCAAAAGTATCACAGTGCTTTTGCATTACACAGGAATTCATTGGAATGTGTAACAGGGTAGAGCAATGAAATGTTGTCAGGCCGCCTAAAAACTGTTCCCCTCCTTGTGTTTTTGACACGTATTACTCATAATCTGCATTCAGGCTGATTCATCTGCATCATCTGAGGCCAAGTGCTTTCTCTGTACTGTCAGGGTTACCCATCCTGCACTCCCATTCTGCCTGAGACCCCTCAAGGATGTGTACAATTGAATATTTATGTTCAACCATTTATTTCTCCTGTAACCGCATCTTTCTGGCGACCAAATCTTATTTATCTCTGTGTCACAAGTCTATTACCTTATTGCAGATACTTTGTCCGTTCCAAAGAAAGAACATTGTAATTCAATTTTTCCCAGAATTTCCTGTCACAGCCTAATTCACTGATGTACGGTTTTAGTTAAACTCTATCCCATCCCGTTCCTTTCTCCTTCTCTTCAGCCACATTCCCATGCTATTCCAATGCTTCACCTTTTCTCTTTGGATTTGGAAAGCTCCTTTCACATGAACCCTTTCCCTACATCCACTCCCCCCACCTTATCTCAGTCCCATTCCCCAGATTCAGCACCACCCTCTTGACCTGCAATCTTCTTCCCGAACTCTCCACCCCACCCCCTCTTCAGCCTATCGCCCTCACCCTCACCTCCTTCCACATGTCGTATTCTCAGCGCCCCTCCCCCAACTTCCCACTCCCCCTACCTTTTATCTCAGCCCGCTTGGCACAGCAGCTCCATTCCTGAAGAAGGGCTTATGCCCGAAACGTCGATTCTCCGTTCTTTGGATGCTGCCTAGCCTGCTGCGTTTTCCCAGCACCACACTCTTCAACCCTACATCTTCTCTGTCAATTTAAAGCCCTGTCCATAAACCTACCGACAGGATTGGCCAGGACGCTGTCCACAATAGTGTTGTTTTTAATAAAATCGTGGGATATTGCATCTGGGAGTCACATGTAGGCCAGACCTGCTGTCGATAACCGATTTCCTTCCTTAAAGGATATTAATGAGTTAGATGGGTGTAGCTGACATATTCATTAAATTCTGGATGAACAGTTAGATGAGAATAACACGATGCTATCACGTGTCCCACTCGTAGTTCACCCGTCATTGAGTACTGATCCCAGTGCACCATTATTCGAAACCCTATCACCCTGACTCGTGTTTGATCTTGACACCTTCCTGCACTTTGGTGAAATCAGTCATTATCTCTCCATGTGGTATCCCTCACCGAGTGGCTCTAATTGCTGCCTCTGTCAGCTCCTCTCACTCTTGCAGCTCATCTGAGATCCTGAGTCAAAATTATCCTCCGATCAGCAACAGCACAGACTAGGGACGGCGACTGGGATTTTCGTGATCTCTGCTGGATTCAGTGCTACCCTACATGAGTTATCCTCATTGCATCAGTCTAATTTCCCATTCTGTCCACCTCTGTCTCTAGCAGGTAATCAAAATGTTGCTAATTCCTGTTTCATCCATCACCTCATTGAGGATGCTTGGTCAGCCACAAAGAGATGGAGAGGGATGTCTGGAGCCTTCAGTAAATCCTGCAGCCAGTAAGATCACTCACAGTAAACAGCACATTAAGGGGTTAGTGGTCTTCTGTATTCAGACCCGGAAGATAGGGCATAAATACAGAGCTGGGCAAGGAACAGCAACATTCTCGGCTTCAGTCCCACCATCTTGTGATGGTCCTGTTTTCATCTTTGCTGTACTGGTCCTCACTGAGAGAGCACAGAAGTCCCAAGCATCAATCCTAGCAGAGGTTATATGAGTGATCTCTGTAATATCCTCCAGTCCTGATAATCATTCCTCTGTTTGGAAGCTTCTCTATTCCACACAATACTCTCTGTCTCTGTCAGGTTCACCAATCCCTAACACCCTAATCCCTAACCTTCTCCAGTGGATACTAAATTCCTTCATCCCTGTACATCCCACAGTCCTGTCTGTCCCTGTAAGTCTCTCCTAACAACACCACTCTCTATGTCAATGTATTTGCCTTTAGCCTCTCCATTTGTCCCTATCTGGGTAAACTTCTCCATTCCTACAACCCTTACTTTTCTGTGAAAAAATCGTAACTTGCTTATCGTTCTCCAAAACTTCAATATTAATCTATTTAAACTTCACCTTGTCCTCACCAACTCGCCTGACTGCAGGTACCTCTTCCAATTTGTGCAACCCTGCCCATCTGTGTAACTGTCCCCAACGCAGTAACCTGGCATTCTCCATTGCCTTCCTATCTATGTAGCCTTCCTGGACTTAGAAGCCTTCTTATATCTGTGAACGTGTTCAGTCGCTACAATCTTCCATATCTCTGTTAGTACACGGCATACTACTCTCCCTGGAACAACCAGGACTGTGCCTCTCTGTCTGCCTGCCTCTCCCTAAATCCATCCCTATCCCTATCTCCAGAAGCTAATCCAGTTCCCTCTATCTGTATCAATTTCTCCAATACCCAAACCTGTTTGTCCCACTGACATTCTTGACCAGGTGTAATTCTGTTTAACTCTAACATCCTCAAGCCCCTGTCAGCCTCCCTATCTCTGTAACCTCTATCCATCTGTTCAACCCCCCAACTACTGAGGAATGACTCTCTGCATTCCCCATAAGGCAGACGGAATGACAGTGAACAGATATGTTGGAACTGTCATTCTGGAGATGAAGCTGCAGAATAATAATCGCTGGGAAGGGAATATTGAAGGTTTGGGGGGAAATCGAGGTAGGCTAGACAAGAAGCCAACAAGTTGTGAAGAAAGGATGAGGTTAATGCCTTAATGAAATTGCCACGTGAAACTGAAGTCCAAAATTTTGAGGCTATTTGGATGGAGCTGGGAATGAACAAGCAGCAGCAATCATTGGCTGCAATTCTTTTATAGGGACCAACCAGTGATGGGAATGCAAATATGGTTACAGTCAGGACACTGAATATACTTGCAGCAAGGGCAGTACAGTAACTGTGTGTGACAGTGGTCTCCATCCCCACTGGATAACTAATAAGTGTCAGTGATGTCATGGATAGAATCCTGAAGTGTATACGAGATGGTTTTCGATAACATCAATGAACAGGCAGAGAATAGAGGGATATGGACCATGTGGGGGCAGATGGCATGTGTTGAGAATATCACCATGGTCGGCACAGCCATGGTGAGCCGAAAGGCCTATTGCTGTGCTGTACTTGCTATCTTCCTACTTCCCAGCATCTACCCGATCAAAGCTCTTCCGAATCTTGAATCTAATATTCAATTTCTCTCTCATGTTTTCTAAACTTCACTGGGTTCAACCTCAATCTAAAACTCCTCTTATTGGAAAATTGATCCATTCCCAGGATCAACCAACAGACCGTTCTCTGACCTGCGTCCAATAGAAGAATATCTTTCCTTCGGGCACTCACACTGTTCATCGTATTCTGGGTGTGGTCTGACTCGTATCTTGTATGGTTTTAGCAAGACCTCCCTATTTTTAGACTCCATTACCTTTGTAATACGTGGCAGCATTTTATTTACCTTCTCTATTACTGATGACCCTGTAAGTTACCTTTTTCAGATTTATAAACAAGAAGTCCCACAACTCTTTCTGCGGCCTGTCTGAAACCAAATAGTGTTAGCCTGACAGTAAGTCAGGAGCATGCTGAAATGAGTGAGAAAGGACCTATCAATAAAAAAAACTGGACAATTGAAAACATATTTTATAAAGGAGAATGTGTTTTTGAGCCTGTTCGGTATTATTTGTTGGTGTGAATATGAATGGCAGAATAGGTAAGGGTGTGGGGAGTGGTGGTATGGGGGAAATGTACTATTTGAATTTTCAGAAGACTTGATGCAAGTTTCAGGAAGGGCTAAAGGAGAACTTGGAAGAGAATAGGGCCCCTTCAATATTAATAAGGTCGCCTATGTGTGGAATCAGAGGAGATGGGTGAGATCTTAAACAACAAAGAAGTCTTGTCTGAATTTACTATATAGAAAGACATGGAAGCTCGGGAACTTGGGGAAATAAATAGTGATGTCTTGGAAAGAATCCTCAACGGAGAAGAGAAAGTGCTGGAATCTTAAAACAAAGAAAGGTAGATCAATCCTCAGTAGCACATTAGGCTTATCCAAGAATATTGTGGGAAGCTAGGGAAGAGATTGCAGAGTCCCTAACATATTATCAAAAGACACAGTGAGGGGTTGGAAGACTGGAGGGTGGCTGATGCTGTTCAATCACTTACGGGCTGCAGGGAAAAGCCAGGAAATTACAGCGCAGTGATGGGTAAGGTGTTGGAGGAGATTCTGAGAGAAACGAGCTACATATATTTGGAAAGGCAAAGGCTGATTAGAGATAGTCAGCATGGCTTTGTGAGTGGGAAACTGTGTTTCACAAACCGAGTGACTCTTCGAGGAGGTGGCCAAGAGATAGATGGAGGCAGCTACTGGACTACATGGACTTCAGCATGGACTTCAGCAAAGCATTTGACAAGGTTCCAACGTGTAGAACATCTAGTCAAGAGGAAGAAGGAAGCTTACATAAGGTTGAGGGCACAAGGATCGTTATATGGGGCGGTACTGTCACTAAGTAGTTAGCACGGATAACTTATAGCACCAGGGACCCGATTTCCACTGTCTGTGTGGAGTTTACACATTCTCCCCGCGTCTGCATGGGATTCCTCCAGATGCTCCAGTTTTCACCGATAGCCCAAATCAGTCATACTAAATTACCTAAAGTGTTCAGGGATGTGTACGATTGACACGTTATTTAGGGTAAATGGAGACTAGGGTGGTGGAATGGTTTTGGTTGGGATGTTCATCAGAGGATCGGTATGGACTTGTTGGGTCAAATTACCTGTTTCCACACTCTGGGGACTCTGAAGGTAGCCAGGAAGGAGCTGAAGAATGGTCTTAGGACTGCCCAATGGGGGCATGAAAAAGCTTTGTTGGGAAGGATTAAGGCATTCTCCACTATATGATGAACAAGAGGATACCCAGAGTGAGGGTAGGTCCAGTCAGGGATAGTGGAGGGAACTTGTGCCTGGAGTCAAAGGAGGTAGGGGAGTTCCTTAATGCATACTGTGCTTCAGGATTCACTACTGAGAAGGGCCTTGTCATTTGTGAGGACAGCGTGAAAAGGACTGATAGATGTGAACAGGTTGATGTTAAGAAGGAGGATGTGCTGAGTATTTCGTAAACATAACGATAGGTATGCCTGTTGGACCAGACGCGATGTACCCAAAGTTACTGCATAATTCGAGGGAAGGGATTGCTGCGCCTTTGGCGATGACCTTTGCACTCTCACTGCCCGCCGCCGTCGTACCAGATGATTGGAGGGTGGCAAATGTTACTTCTTTGTTCAAGAAAGGGAATGGGGATAATCCTGGGAATTACAGACCTCATATTCTTATGTTTGTGGTGTGCAGATTATTGGAGACGACTGTGAGAGACAGGATTTATGATTCCTTGGAAAACCATAGTTTGATTAGAGATAGTAAGCATGGCTTTGTTAGGGCCAGATCATGCCTCATAACTCTTATTGATTCCTTTGAGAAAGTGATAAAACACATTGATGGCTCATTCAGAAAGTGCAGAGGCATGGGACATTCGAAACCTGCCTGCCGAGATACAGAATTCCTGGCTTATAGAAGATAGAGGGGGATAATGGATGGGAAGCATTCAGCCTGGAGCTCGGTGACCAGTGGTATTCTGCAGGGATCGGTCCCAGGACCTCTGCTCTTTGTGATGTTTATTTGTAAATGACTTATATGTGGGTGTGGAAGAGTGGGTTAGTAATTTTGCCAATGACATGGAGGTTGGTGGGGTGGTGGATAGTGTGGAGATCTGTTGTTGGTTGCAGCAGGATTTTGACAGGATACAGAGCTGGGCTGAGAAGTGGCAGGTGGAGTTCAATCTGGAAAAGTGTGAAATGATTCATTGTGGAAGTTCAAACTTGAATAGGTTAAATGCTGAATATTTGGAAGTGTTGGGGAATAGAGGGATCTTGGGTTCCACGTCTATCGATTCCTCAAAGTTGCCACCCAAGCATATAGGGTTGTTATGAAGTAATATGTCAAGTTGGCTTTCATTAGCTGGGGGATTGAGTTTTAAAGCTGTGAGGTAATGCTGCAGATCGATAGAGCCCTGGTTAGATCCCACTTGGAATATTGTGTTCAGTTCTGGTCCCCTCGTTACAAGAAGGCAGTGGAAGCTTTAGTGGAGGGTAAATTGGAGATTTACCAGAATGCTGCCTGTGCTGGAGGGCATGTCTTATAGAGAAAGTTTGAGAGAGATAAGGCTTTTCTCAATGGAGTGAAGAAGAGTAAGGGGCGACTTGGTAGAGGTGAACAACATGATGTGAGGCACAGAGAGAGTGAATAACCTGTAACCTGACACGAGGGAGAGGACTATGTTGTCAGTGACCAGGAAGTGACAGTTTCATTGATCTGTCTTGGTTCTAGAACTTTCTGAGCAGCAGTGGGTGTCACGTCCATCATCTTCCAATTGCAGTGATCCAATGTATTCACACAGTGACGGAATCCATCTCTGCCTCCTGCTGAGGGTAATAGCTTTGTGCTGTCTCCATAATGGAAGGTACCGAAAATCTTCTAGAAATAATATGGAACAGATTGACTAGTGAAAATAAGAACGTGATTAGAATTAATAAAGTGAACTGACTTAAGCACTAATTGAATTGAGGGTTGGCAAGTTACTGCACCAAATGAGTTCCATCCGAGTTTTCAGGGAAGTGGCATTATAGCTAATGAATGAGTTAGAGAGTCATACAGGAAAGAAACAGACCCTTCGGTCCAACCAGTCCATGCTGACTATTCCAATTCCAAACTAACTTAGTCCCACCTACCCGCGCTTGGCCCATATCCGTCCAAACATTTCCTATTCATGTACTTATCAAAATGTCTTTTAAATGTTGTAACGACAAGAAAGAAGTATTGATTACCCTTCAAATTTCTTTACACTCTAGAATTTCTCGTTCCTGCAGATTGGAAAGTAGTTATTGTAATCCTAAATATTTAAAACCGGTGTGGGAGGTTAAACAAATAAAAAGGTATCTTGACGATAGGTCCGAGGAAAGTATTAGAACCTTTTATGAAAAACTTTATAGCTTGACACTTGGGAAATCATGATGTGACTTGGTACAGTCAGCGTACACTTAGAAACCAGAAATCATCATTGATAAACCTGTGGAGTTTGTGTTAGTTGATACATCCACAAGAGAGAACCAGCGGGAGTGGTGTATTTTAATTTGCAGAATACTTTTTTATATTGTTGGTAACAATTGAACGAAGGAAGTTGGAGAGCATTGATAAGTTGCAGACGGGGTGATCTGGATATATCACATGGATTGAGAATTGGTCAATGGAAGCAATGCTGAATTTCTTGCACTTTTATGGACTGAAGGCAGTTACTCATGGCATATCACACGTTTCGGTGTTTGAACCACAACAATTTGCGAGGCATAGAAATTATTTGGATGTGAAAAATAAACAGCATCCATCTCATTTTGTATTGATTAAATGGTGCAAGGTTGAGAAGTGTTGTTTTTCAAAAGGACCTGAATGTCCTTGATCATGAGTCACCAGAAATAGCACATCCAAGGCCGAAAGTATTGAGCAACTTAAATAGTATGCTGCCCTTCATTGTAATGTGATTCAAGTGCATAAGGAAATCCGTCTTCCTGTATTTGTGGGGCCTTGATGAGAGAGTATTTGGGGAACTGTGAACAGCTATGATCTCCTTTGTAAAGCACGATCTCATTAACACAGACACAGCTCAAACAAGTGTCAGCAGTCTAATCCATGAGATGATGACACCATGAGGAGATGTTGATGGGAATGGGTATTTAGTCTGTCGTGCGAGGAGACAAAGAGGGATGATTATGTTGAAACGTGAGCGTTAGCGAAGATCACATATTTCCAAAAGAGACGCTGTTAGGGTGTGAAATAATTAATTTTTTAGATTTATTGTCATATGTGCCTAAGTCCAGTGAAAGCTTTATTTGCGAGAAGTACAGGCAGATGACAGTAAGCAAGTACGCACAGATCATAGGGAGAAAAATAAACTTGGACAGAGCAAGGCGTGCAGGTTACAATGCGCACGACATTCAAACAACACGATCAACATGAACAAGATCATCGTTATTTCGAGTTACAGAGTCCATTCATCAGTCTAATATAGTATCCCTAATACTCTGCCTGAATGAAATCTCCCTACATTAATGTGCCGCCGGGATGAGGTCCGACAAGAAAACTTTAGGGAGTTAGGAGCCAAGCTAAAAAAAGTAGGACCTCAGGAGTAGTAATCTCAGGATTGCTATCAGTGTCAAGTGCTAGTCAGAGTAGGAATGATTGAATAATCAGGAAGAATGCGTGGCTTGAGAGATGTTGCAGGAGGGAGGGGTTCTGTTATTTGGGATATTGGGACTAGTTCTCGGGGAGGTGGAACTATTACAAATTGGATGGTCTGCATCTGGGTAGGACTGGAGCCAATGTCCGATGAATTGCATTTGCTAACGCTGTTGCAAATAGTTTAAACTAATGTGTTTGGGGATCGGCAAACAAATGAGGAGTTTGATGAACAGAATGGAGGTAGTAACTAATGCCTAAGTAACTAAATAATTAAATCAGCATGACTGAGGGAAAGAGGAGGCAGGAGGCGGAGGATGAACACAGAGAGACTTGTAGTTTTAATGCAAGAAGTACAGTATGTAAGGCAGATGAGCTTAGGGCTTGGAATAGTACCT
Source organism: Chiloscyllium punctatum (assembly GCF_047496795.1). NCBI lineage: Eukaryota > Metazoa > Chordata > Chondrichthyes > Orectolobiformes > Hemiscylliidae > Chiloscyllium > Chiloscyllium punctatum. Next base: position 19,851,271 of record NC_092745.1, on the reverse strand, counting down.
GGGAATATAATGTTATTGGTATTACTGAGACTTGGTTTAGGGAATGGCGTTATTGGCAACTACATATCCCCGGAACTTAATGCTTCAGGTGGGGTAGAGAGGAAAGTAAAAGGGGTGGATGACAAACTTCACTGGTCAAAGATGATATCACAGCTGTGCAGAAGGAGTGCACCATGGATGATTCGAGCAATAAGGCAATATGGGCAGAGCTCAGAAATAGAAAGGGTGCAGTATCAATGCTGGGATTGTACTACAGGCCTCCCAATACCGATCGAGGTTCAAATATGTAAATCACAGAAAGATGCAGGAGCAACAGGATGGCGGTGATAGGAGATTTTATTTTTCCCAACATTGACTGGGATTCACTTAGCATTAGAGGTCTAGTTGGAGCAGAATATGTATGGACCATCCAGGAGCGTTTTCTAGAGCAGTATAGAAATAGTTCAACTTGGGAAGTGGCCATGCTAGACCTGGTGTTGGGAACTGAGCCCGCCCAGGCATTGGAATTATCAGTGGGGGATTACTTTGGAATAGTGTTCACAATTCTTTTAGCTTTACAATAGTAATGGAGAAAGATGAGAGTGGTCATAAAAGAAGAGTGCTCAACTGGGGGAACGCCAACTATAACAACTTTCGGCAAGAGCTGGGGAACGTGGATTGGGGACAGCTGTTTGAAGGGAAATCCGCATTTGATATGTGGAAGGTATTTGAAGAGAGATTACTTAGTGTTCAGAGAGATATGTTCCTGTGAGAATCATGGATAGAAATGGCAAGGTTAGGAACCCGTGGATGACAAGTGATATTGTGAGACTAGCCAAGAGGGAAAAATATGTGTACAAAAGTCTAGGCGAATGAAGATAGGGGAAGCCTTGGAAGAATATTGTGAATGTAGGACCAATCTGAAATGAGGAATTAAGAGGGCGAAAAGGTGTCATGAGATATCCTTAGAGAGCAAGGTTAAGGAAAACCTCAAAGCTTTTTTGTCATATATAACGAGCAAGAGGGTAGTTAGAGAAAGGGTTGACCCACTCAAGGACAAAGCAGGAAAGATATGCTTTGAGGCAGAGAAATCGGGAGAGATTCTTAATGAGTACTTTGCATCGGTATTCATCAATGAGAGGGGCATGGTGGATGTTGAGGTTAGGGATAGATTTTTGATTACTCTAGGTGAAGTCGGCGTAAGGAGGGAGGAAGTTTTCTGATTTCCTAAAGACATTAAGAAGGACAAGTCCCCAGGTCTGGATGGGATCTACCCCACGTTACTGAGGGAAGCGAGAGAGGAAATAGCTAAGGCTTTAACAGCTATTCTTGCAGCTTCCTTGAACACGAGGGAGGTCCCTGGGGAATGGAGAATTGCTAATGGTGTCTCCTTGATTAAGGAATAATCCAGGAAATTACAGACCTGTGAGCCTGACGTCAGTGGTAGGGAAGCTACTGGAGAAGATACTGCGGGATAGGGCATGTACCCATTTGGAGTAAAATGTCTTCTCAATGCGAGGTAGAATGGTTTTTTGCAGGTACGGTAATGGCTTACAAACTTAACAGAATTGTTTCAAGAGATGACAAAGTTGATTGATGAGGGAAGGGATATAGATGTCATACAGATGGAGTTTAGTAAGGTGTTTGATAGGTTTCCTCATGGTAAGCTGATAAAGAAGGTGAAGTTGCATGGGTGTTCTAGTTAGATGGACAGAGAACTGGTTAGGCAACAGGAGACACAGAGTAATAATGGAAGGGAGCTTCTCAAAATGGAGGTTTGTGACCAGTGGTGTCCCACAGGGCCCTTGCTGGGACCATTGTTTTTTATGGTATACATAAATGATTTGGAGGAAGATGTAGCTTGTTTCATTCGCAAATTTGCAGGTGACACTAAGATTGGTAGAGTAGCAGACAGTGACGGGGACTGTCCGAGAATACAGCAGAGTATGATAGATTGGGGAGATGGGCAGAGACATGACAGATGGAGTTCAGTCTGGACAAATGTGAGGCGACCCATTTTGGATGATCCAATCCAAGAACGAACTATACAGTGAATAGAAAAGCATTGGGGAAAATTCATGTACCGACACATCTTGGTGTTCAGGTCCATTGTTCCCTGAAAGTGGCAAGGCAGATCAGTAGAGTGATCAATAAGGTGTATGGCATGGTTTCCTTCATTGGATCGGGTATTGAATATAAGAGTTTGCAGGTCATGTTACAGTTGTATAAGACTTTAGTTCAGCCACATTTGGAATACTGCATACAGTCTGGTCGCCACACTAGCAAAACGATGTGGATGCTTTGGAAAGGGTGCAGAGGAGGTTCACCAGGATGTTGCCTGGTATGGAAGGTGCCAGCCATGAAGAGAGAATGAACAAATTAGGATTATTTTCATTAGATAGACGTTGGTTGAGGGGGAACCTGATCATTGGATGGCGAGGTATATTGAGGCTCTAGTAAGGACAAAAAGAAGGCATACATTGGGTTTAAGATATAAGCCTTAAGTCAATCCTTAGATGATTACGCAAAGTATAGAAGCACCCTTAAGAGGGGAATGAGAAGCCCTAAAAAGGGCATGACATGGACCTCTCAGAAAAGGTGAAAGATAATCCCAAGAGGTTCTCTCGCCATATTAAGAGTAGAAGCGTGGCTCAGGAGAGAATAGTTCCCCTTACTGATGAGCATGGCTGTCCTTGTGTGGAATCACCATGAGGTGGGGGGAACGGTTTAATGAATATTTCTCCTACATGTTTACTCAGGAGCAAATTATGCATACTAAGGTATTAAGGAAAACAAGTGGGAATGTTATGGTCCGCATACATATTACCAGAGTGGAGGTATTTGCTACTTTAAAGCACAAAAAGGTGAATAACTCCCCTGGGCAAGAACATGTCCATCCTCGGATGTTATGGGAGGCTAGGGAAGAAATTGCAGGGGCCCTTGCACAGATTTTTGCTTCATCGTTTGCCACTGGAGTGGTTCCATTGTTTAAGAAAGGTTGCAAAGACAATCCAGGGAGCTCTTAGTCAGTGAGTGGAACATCAGTGTTAGGCAAGTTGTTGGAGAGGATAATGAGAGACAGGATGAACAAACACTTGGAAATTCAAGGTCTGATTAGATGTAATCAGCATGGATTTGTGTGCGGGAGATCATGTCTGACAAATCTTTTAAATTGTTTCAAAGAGGTAACCGGGAGAATAGAAAAGGGTAGGGCAATGGATGATCTGTATTCGGACTTTAGTAAGACTATTGACAAGGTCCCATACGGGCAGGTTAGTCAGTGAGTTTAGATGACATGTTATCCAGAGAGAGCTAGCTAATTGGATTCGATATTGGCTCGATGGTAGGATGCAGAGAGTAATGGAAGAATATTTTTTTCTCAGACTGAAGGCCTATAACTAATGGTGTGCCACAAGAGTCGATGCTGAGACCTTTGTTATTTACATAAATGTCCTGGATGTGAATGCACAAGGTATGATGTGGACCATAAGACATAGGTGCAGAAATTGAAATATTTAGTCCATCGAGTCTGGTCTACTATTCAGTCATGGCTGGTATGTTTCTCAACCCCATTCTTCTGCTTTCTCGCAATAGCCCTTGATCCCCTTGACAATCAAAAACCTGTCCATCTTAGTCTTATATATACTCAGTAACCTGGCCTCCACAGCCTTCTGTGGCATTGACTTCCATGGATTCACCACTTTCTGGCTGAAGAAATTGCTCATATCTCCGTTCTAAAAGCTGTTCCATTTACTCTAAGGCTGTGCCCTCAGGTCCTAGTCTATCCTACCAATGGAAACATCTTCACAACATTTATTCTGTCCAGACTATTCAGTATTTCGTATGTTTCAATTAGATCTCCCATCATCCACAGTCATCAAAGGTTCATCATATGTTTCAATTAGATCTCCCATCATCCACAGTCATCAAAGGTTCCTCATATGCTAAGCTTTTCATTCCTGGGACCATTCTCGTGAAACTCCTCTGAACACGTTCCAAGGCCAGTACATCTGTTCTGAGATATGCGGCCCAAAACTGCGCAACATACTCCAAGTAATCCCAAGAAGGTTACTACATTTCCAGATAATACAAACTTAGGAGGTATCGTTGATAGCAATGAATGGTATCAGAAATTATAGAAGGATTTTAATCTGAAAGGAAAGCGAGCTGTGGATTGGCAACTGCAATTAAATACAGATAAGTGGGATTTGTTACACTTCGGAAAGTAAAACAAAGATATTGCTTATACAGTAAATAGTCAGGTTCTGAGGAGTGTTGTGAAACAGAGGGACATCGGACCACAAGTCCATATTTCATTGAAAGCAGCATCACGGGTAGACAGGGAAGTAAAGAAGGTATTTAGTATTCTGGCCTTCATCGTTCAAAGCATTGAAGGCAGGAGTTGGGACACTATGCTACCATTCTGTAAGTCGTTGATGAGGCCGCACTTGCAGTATTGTGGACAGTTTTGGTCACACTGTTAACCTGAAAAAAGGGCATAGAAGTTTGAAAAGGATGTTGTCAGGACTAATAGCCTAGAGTTATAGGGAAGGCGGTGGCCAATTTCGTATATCATCCCTTGGAATGTAGGAGAATGAGAGGGTGGCCTTATGTAAATATATAATATCATGAGGGCCATAGATAGGATGAATGCGTATAGTCATTTTCCCAGCAGATGAGGGATTGAAAACGACAGGGCATAGGTTTAAGGTGAGAGGGGAAAGATTTAAGAAGGACCTGAGAGGCAACTTCTTTATACATAGTGTTTTTGAAATGGAATGGGCTAGCAGAAAAAAAGTGGTTGAGGCTGGTACAATAGCAACATGTAAAAAACATGATTAGATGCATAGATTCAAAGAGTTTAGCGTGATATGGTTCAAATGTGGGCAATTGGAATTAGTTGAGTTGGCAGCATGGTCAGCACAGACCAGTTCGGGCTGAAGGCCCAGTTCCCATTCTCGATTACTCTATGACTCAATGACACTCCATTTAATAGTTTAGTGTTATTTATCCTTCTGTCACCAACATCCCATGACGCATGAAATACTGTTTCTGATGAAAGCTTGCACACTGACGTCCCCTGTCTGTATCCCATTGCAGGCTTTCGACCATCACTTGTCATCATTGAGTAAGATGAACGCACTGAACTCCAATCCAGTCAGTCTCTTTATCTAAAATCATTGACATAGATTGCTAATACTTGATTACCTCACACTGACCCCAGAGGCACTCCACCAATTTTCAGGTTTCCAAACTGAAAACAAATGTATAACCCCTGCTGTCTATTTGCTGATAGTTTCCCAAGACTCCCCTGTTTATGTGTAGCAGCTTTGAACGGTTGTATGACCTCATCCTGTGCTCAGTAATGTCCTCAAAGTGTTGAATGACATCATCCTATTTCTATGTGGATCCGGCAGATGGCAGAATAGCCTCCTGCTGTTTCAATGCACTGATCCTGACGAGGTGAATGGGATATTCCTCTCTCTCTGTTACAGCATTAAGGGTTTGAGGAAGAGAAGAGCACATGGGTGAGGAGTAGCGGGTGACCAGTCAGCCCTTTGAGCCTGTTGCATCATTCAGAATGCTTATTGTTAATGTGAGTGTGGCTGAACATCGCTTTCCTGTCTGTTTTCTTGTTCATCAAAACCATCTGGAAGCCTACCTGGAATGTTTTCATTAACCCAATACTTACTGCACATTAGGAATAAGAACACCATGGATCACGCAATCCTAAACAGAAAGGCCATCCTTTATCTCAGTCTGAAGTGGCAATGCCTTATTCTCAATATATGTTTACCTCAAACCAATCACTCGTCGTTTGGAATGTAACGCTACAACAATTAGGAAAAGATATCGAACATGCAACTGCTCAAACCTGACCACCTTTCCATTAACTCTCTTCAAACAAATACCTACCAAATTCAGCCTCCACTGAACACGCAGGAAGGCAATACCAGACAACACAGGATCATAAGAGCATAGGAAAATGGAACAAAAAGAGACAAATGAGATAATGTCTGCTGTGTTGGTTGAAAACAGCTGAAATATTTCTCAGAACTATTCTCCAGCTTTCCCCAACTGACTCTTGGTCGCTTATTCATGAAACATGTATCTATCTGTGTTTTAAAGAAACGACTGTGCCTGTCTGTGTGTGGGGTCGACTGGTCGCATTGTTTCCGATACTTATAAATGTGATTATTTATTGTCAATATAAAATACAGTGAAAAATATGTACAATTACCGAACACCGGCACCTTTCATCTTTGCTTCGAATACACCAAAAACAAAATGAAAATGTGTTCACCTTTTCATTATCCACTGTTACAGTCTCTCTCCGGGCTACACCAGCCCACACCATGTCACTGTCAGGGGGACACTGTTCTACACAAGCCCACACCATGTCACTGTCAGGGGGACATTCCGGGCTACACCAGCCCACACCACATCACTGTCAAGGGAATACTCTGGGCTATACCATCCCACACCATATTGCTCTCAATGGAACACTCCTGGATAGAGTAGCCCACATCATTTCACCATACAGTCCCCTCTTTCATTTGATTGTCGAAGATGCAGATGTTGTCTTCAAAAATGTGTAGGTTAGGTGAATTGGCCATGCTAAATAGCCCGTAGTGTTCGGTGAAGGGGTAAATGTAGGCGAATGGGTCTGGGTGGGTTGCGCTTCGGCGTGTTGGTGTGGACTTGTTGGGCCGAAGGCCCTGTTTCCACACTGTAATTTCTCGAAAACAAATCTACCTGCTTGGCAATGTTCTCTGTGAAGTCAGTAACCCCCGTCCTTTTAAATGGAACAAACAAGCCCCTCTTTGCTGTGTAGGTAGTCGAGGGTATACCGGTTTTGCTGGAAAGATGGATGTAATTCTAAGAGCATGCCCTTACCTCCTGCCAAGTCCAAGCAGTCTCCTTACCCAACCGGGTTAGACCTCAAATAAGAGAGTTTCAATTTTGATGGCTAATAATCCTTGTAGATCCTCCTCAGGAAAAGCTACTGAGACATGTGTAAGCCAGGAACTGGGCTTTACTGCTACCCAAAGCCTTACCACCCCTCCAATGTGCGCAGAATACAGGTGAAACTGAACGTTTGGTAGGGAAACCCCAGCCCCATTCCCGGTAGTTGGGCAGGGAACAGTAGTTATGAAAACTGCCCCGACAGCTCCAGCACAGGGATTACCTATTTCATTAAGGACAATGAACTTGGTCGCTTTGTGTTGGCTGAAAAAATAATATCCAGGTTTAGTATAGCTAATGGATGGGGCTTCCCAATAAGAAACAGGCCTGTCTTTGTGACTACCCTGGAAGTATGGGTAGTCCATAGCTGCAAAATATAGTCGCACTGGGGACTTAGGGCAAAAACTGTTCGATAAAAAGTGGTGGGTCTTTCAGTAAGAGATGTGATTATTGTCCCAGACTGGTTTCTTCCATCACATAATTGAGAAGATGGAGGTGCCATTAGGGGTCTCATAGTAAGGTGTGTGCCATTACCAATACCAAAAAGAGCCTGAATATCCACAATAACAGAGACACAGTCCTCCAGTAGGCAAATGCATGAGATGCGAGGTGCCACAGGGAAGCAGTAGCGGTTGGTACATTGGAACAAGGCACAAGGAATAAACTTACTTACATTCACGTAAGGGCATTCCCATCCTGGATAGTTGTACCAAATTGGATAGGCTTTCCAAACTTATTAGAGGAATTCCACAGGCAGCTAGCAGGTGGCGATAAGTAATAATCAAAGGAAACATTATAGCCGGTAACCACCTTACAGGTATTCCGTACTCCGGAGTTGGGACTCAGGAGGGGGAAAAGGGTCAAAGAGTCCTTTGCTGATGTGAGGGCGTAACAGACCACTTCATGCTGGCCGAATATTTTATGATGGATTTGTAAAAGCAAATTGTTAGTGAAGGACGATATCTCCCGCTTTCTCTTTTATGACATGCCAATTTAGGCCTCTTTGAGAAGAGGCAACGCTTACCAGGACCGCCCAAAGCACAACTGAAATCAAACTGGCACAAACCACCCTGACAGGGTTAAGACCATTGAGATTTGTTCTGTACATGAACTGTCCGATCTTCTTGGTGAAGTTGACCATTGTGGCAGTCATTCTTGGGAACATTCCATTCATTGATGGAATCAGTTTCTCGAGGCACGTGAGGACATCTTTTTGGCATAAACGGTACACAGTTTCTCGTTGCTCAGGATCACACGGGAAAGCAGCCCCCTCTTCATCACTAATGCCGGCGACAACGAGTCCACATAACAGGGTAAGTTCGATCTTCATCATAATGGTTGTTCTGAATCAAGGATTAGGATATGCAAAACAGAAGAATTACTACTTGAAACATGCAGCTATATCAGAGTAGTTTGTTACCAACTGATTCCAGTTCCTCTCCCAGTTCCTCTCCCAGTTCCTCATCATCTCCATCTCCAGCATTACTACCCCCACCCCCCGGGAAGGGGCTCAACTGATGACCTTGGAATGATGAAGGTGAACCCAGGCGGAATTCCTGGCGAGTTTAACAGCAGTCGGGGTGGTGAGGAGACCCTGAAATGGACCTTGCCATTGAGGTTGGAGGCTGCGGCTTGTCTATTACTTGACGAGAATGAAAGAGTCTGGTTCAACAGTTAGAACGTAGTGGAGGGAGGAGCGTTTCTATCAGAGCAGCACAGACCTTGGAGTGAAGACCTCACAAAACGTTGGTCAAAGAAAGAGCACAGGAAGACATATCCTCAGTCATGTAAACACAGGAATAGAGGAGGAAGCATCATTGCAAGGCAAGAGCTCGACCTTGGATGATTTCGGCTGGGGACATGCGGGTTTTCCCAACAGGAGTGGTGGAACAATACCAGAGGTACCAACCTAACCCAGGAAAGACCTGTCTCAGTAGTCCATTTGGAAAGTTTAATTTTCAGACTCTGGTCACTATGCTCCACGAGTCCTGCAGCCTGTGGGCAACAAGCACAATGAAGTTGGTGGTGAATCCCAAAATCAGAGCATAATTCCTCATTAATATCTCCAAAAAAAAGAGGGCCATTGTCAGAAGGTAGACAAACGGGAACACCAAAGCGGGTAATAATCTCCTTGAGTAAAATATTTACAACAGTTTTAGCAGTAGCGTTGGAAGTGGGGCAAGCTTCAACACATCTCGGAAAATAAAACAATGACGAAAACATACTTATAGTGCTGACACCTTTGCAAATCAATTAAGTCTTTAAACTTCTTTTGACAGTTGGCATTAGTTTGTCAGTAGTCATTTCACATTTGTCAGAGCTTTCAGTCTGGCTCATCATGTTCGGCACAATCATAAGATCGCCGTGAGAAACCGCTGTTATGGCCACATCAACAGCACAGTTACCAATATCGACAGGGGATTGGCCAGTGGTATGCGAGTACCTGAAGAGGGCAAAAAAAATGTATTTTTCCAGAATTGAACAAAACATGAACAACTCTGAAAGCTTATCGGGAGTCAGTGTAAATGTCAACATGGAGGTCTGTCCCAAAGACGCAGGCACAGATCAGGTCAAAAGGGCAGAAAAGGGAATCTGTAAAGAAGCTGATTCCAGGATGAAGCCATGGTCATCAATTATTGTGTCGGACGAGAAGCGAGTACCTATATGGTCAGTAGAAGAACTACCATCAGTGAACATATTGATGCCAGTGTCCGCGATGGGGGCATGGGAAAGATCTGAATGAATTTGAATAGGCTATTGATGAGGAGAATTCAGTCATGATCTGGAGTGGGTAAGAGTGATGGGGGATGTGCAAGGAAATCGGCGGAATTAATGGTGGCATAATACTTAAAGCTCAGCCGGGGGTATTTGAGCAGATAAACCTCCTAATGGTTTTGGCAAGCAGCGGTCAAATGTAGAGTTTGCAATTGCCTCAGCTGGGCGATCACCAGATTGGAACTGTAGACGACACTATCCTGCTGAAGTGTAAGGGTTTCTGTGGAGTGTAATCTAAGGTAAATAGCAGTGAGAATCTGAGTACAACGAGGATATCATAAGGCAACTGAGTCAAGTTTAGTCGAGAAATAGGCAACCGGGCAGTGGGGATCTCTATGTTGGTGAGTGAGAACCGAGGAAGCAAAGTCATCTAGAATCGTGCAGTAAAGGCAGAAAGGTCTGTCATGGGGTGGGGGGCGGTGGAGGGGGTCATCCCAGAGCTGGAGGTTGTGACAAGGCATGTTTAAGTTCGTAGAGGGTTTGCTATACCTCTGAGGAGAGCTCGTAGGTACTTTCATAAGAAGTAAAGGGGGTCAACATCTGAACGAGGAGGGCAGCGTTAGGGATCCATGGTCGGCAGAATTTGACCATACCCAGTCACGGACGAACCTGTTTCACCGTTATTGGGAGCGGGAAGTTGAAGATACGAGTAATATGGATCTGCTCAAGGGAGTGCGAAACAGCTGAAAGTATGATACCTAGAAACTATATCTGGCGTTGTACAATTGAGACGTTTCGGGAGAGACAACATAACCCTGGCGTTTCAGATAGTTCAGGAGGAGGACAACATCGGAGTGATTGGATCCTTCATCTAGACTGGCAACAAGGAGCTTGTCTAATATTGGGTCAGTGCAGAATCACTTGTGAGGGTGAGAAACAACAATTGTTTCTATGATGTCTGAGAGAAAATGGTCGGAGAATGTATGAAGTCCCGAGGTAGTCGAGTCCACATCAACTGCTGGCCTTGAAAAGTAAAGACAAATCGGTGTTGACTGTCTTCATGAAGATGCAGAAAGAAAACAAGATGTTGCGGGTCGACAACAGCGAAAGACTTAGCGTCCGATGGTACCAAGGCCAGAATATGAGCTGCATTTGGGGACCAGGGCATGATCAGGCTGTGCAATAGCATTGATAGCTCTTTAATCTTGAACCAGTCGATACTGGTCTGCGTGCCAGAATTTTGGACAACTCCTTGCAGTCCCTGATTCCTTATTATTTCATTTCACAATGAATTCTTATCAGGACCTTTTCGGCTGGACTTGGACGATTGAGAGCGAGGGATCGAGTCAACCACGTTTGAATGTGAGGAAAACCAAATGGAGAAAATACTCACGTCTGGCCGGCCAAATTCTCTGAATTCAATAGTGGAGGACTGAGGCTCTTACAGCATTGTCTGCAAGCTGTCCATACCGAATCTGAATCACGACACCAGATGATGATCTGGACCCCCGGCAACGTCTCTCGGTTCTGCGATCTGTCAATAAATACTCGCAATTGGTCTGGTTGTTAAGACTACGCTTTTTTTTCATACAGCCGAGTACAGAGCGTGCAGAAACACTGATGTTATATGCTTCCGTGTTCCTTGGTGTAACTGTGCTTAAAGCTGAAAACAAATGCTTTTATATCCTTTTCTTAAATAACGGTACAGGCCATGATTGAATAGTACATTCAGATAATTGCCAATCAATACTCGATATTGCTTTATGTGACAGTTTGTTGGACCAATGATATTTCCTGGGAACCAACTTTGTTTTCCAGCACTCAGGTCTATCTTGTATCACTAACCGAGCCATTACACCTGAACACAAAGGCCGACTAAAACTGTCTTATCTAGCTGAGTTATTTCTATGCTTTAAAAGGCACGTTGTCTGCTAATCACTAATGAAGCAGACTGTGGTTACTCACTTATACAGAATTTGCAGTCAGTAACATAAAAGCCAATTTCTGTGGCTTTAACAGAATTGTCAATTTGCAGCCTTGAAGCCATTTTGTCATGTTATTTGCACCGAGAAGCCACCTTGTTGCCACGTAGGGTATGAAGAGCATTTATTAAATAGTTGCCCCTGACTACAACTGGTTACCTCAGCCTGTACTCAGGTGTCAGATCATCACCTGTCCCTCTGCAATAGACTCAAAAAGCTGTATGGGCTCCTCCTAACCCTCTGTAATAGGCCCGAGACATTAACTGACACAGCAACCCATGGTTTATGAACGGCTGGTAAACTGTATCGAATAAAGATCCCTCCCTTCTCAGTTAAAGAAACACATACTACATAATGTACTCCAGGTACCCTCTCAGGAACACCTCATATAACTCCAGTAACACTTCTGTCTGTCTTGAATAGTTCCCTTTGCAAAACTTACCAACATTCCATCTTTCCACCTCTTCAAATGGGAATATGCTAGTGTGAGCTGAATGGCCTCCTCCTATCCCTTTGTAACAGGCACTTTGGGAGAGAATTGCTTCCCCCGTTCCTGAGTAGCCGTCCCAATGCTTTGTCTCAACGTTAAGAAAGGATGTGATAACCCATGAGTTGCTTCACACAAAGCCACTTGGCAATATGTATCGTACCTTTGGTTAAAGTCTCTCGAAATTTCCCGACCAGTCATTTTTGTAGCTGTTTTGTTATTTTATCCCTGTCTCCTTTTATAAACATGGTGGGACAGATACAACAGGGTGGGACATATATTCAGCAATACATCCACATACAAGGAAAAACAATTAAATAAATTGAAAGATTTATGGTTCATCCGTCAGTAACACTCGTCCATTCCATCCAGACGGAGTAAATGCTCACTGTTACTGTGATATGAAAAGGGATGTAACGAAGGAGTTAACTGAGCCTGTTTGTTCAGTGACTGTGAATAATGCTAATCTCCATGGATTGTAATTATCCCAATGGAGAGTTCCATCATTTAATAATAAGTGAGCTCCATTCAGTGCGTTATTCTATTGTCTGAGTGGGAGCATCACCGACGGCACTAACAGCGATCAGCACCTCCAGAGAGAAGGGGAGGAGAGATCAGTACCAGAGAATATTAGACTGGAATGTTCCAACAATGGATCAGGATCTGCAAATATTATCCAGCAATGTTCCAACAATGGAACGGAGTTTATATGATGATTTTTCTTTTTTTTCTACATATTATGATCTGTTGTCATTATCATCGCGGATCTATTTTGCTTTTTGCATTATTCAATACTTTTATTATCCTCTCCTGTCTATTGTTGGCCTCCCTGGTAAGTCCCACTCTCCAGATATTATTTCTATAAGTTGTGGAGGTTCTGTTCGCTGAGCTGGGAATTTGTGTTGCAGACGTTTTGTCCCCTGTCTAGGTGATATCCTGAGGGCTGTAACTTGGTTACAGACGGTCTGTCACAGTATGCTGTCTGAGCTGCCTTCAGGCAAGCCTCGAGTGCACGCTGCTACTCTGCCTTCTGCCGCTTCTGGGTCGCCGAGTAAGAAATAATCAAACCACTAGCATAGGCCTTGGCAGTTTCCCAGAGCACTGATGGATTACTGGCCGTACCCAAATTAATGTGCCAAAAATTTTTAAATTCCCCCCAAAATGCTCAATAAACCTGCTATCCTTCAGGAAGAAAGGAGCCATGCACGAGCCTGACCCATCACCACCGACCTTATCCTCCATGTACACTGCTGCATGATCAGAAATGGCTATCTGCACAATTCTGCAGTTCAGCACCGAATTTTAAAAGGTCACCAGGACACAAAAATGCCAATCCTCGTACAGCACTTACGTGGCTGAGAGAATAATTTGAAGGCCCTCCCGTCAAGATGGAGACAATCCCACACACCCACAAACCCCAGGGCCCTATTCAGGTCCACTAGTTGCCTGGATTGCAGGTCATACCCGCAAGTCCCCAAGACATCTTTTCCATTTCGTGTTAATAAGTCGGTTAAAATCTCCTCCTATTATTGTATGACGTGCTTCCGGGGCCATCAACCCGGAAAGTGCACCTGTTACAAATTTAAGGGATTGTGCTGGGTGCAGCATACATTCAAATTCCCATATGTACCTCCATGTATTTAAGCTTTAAGAATCATAAAGCGCCCATATTCAACGTTAATTTTGTCTCACAGACGAAATGGAAGATTCTTCTTGATGAGTTAGTAATCCCTCTGCTTTTCGAATTAAAGGATGAGAAAAAAAAAACACACGTCTGAACACTCAGACCAAACGGCGAGGAGAGAAAGTGAAGTGAAGCGAGGGATGCCGGGAAGGTATGGGATTAATTTATATTTGGGCATTGGCTAAATCCGAGTTACTACATGTGCAGTATCACCCTCCAGGCCCCAACCCTCCTCGAATCGGTAGTAGGAGACTCAGTAGGGTAAGGCTTTTATTTTCTCTTTATATTTCTTTTTCATATATTTAAGTGCATTGTTTGGGTTTAGTTAGTTTATATACAGCTAAGCTTACAATGAAGGACATCAGACCCGTGGCATGTGCTTCTTGCTTGATGTGGGTGCTTAGAAACGTGTCTGACGTTCCTAACTCTTCTACTTGCAAGATGTGTGTCCAGCTGCAGCTCTTGTTTGACCGCATGTCTGCTCTTGAGCTGAAGATGGACTCACTGTGGGGCATTCGCGATGCAGAGGCAGTCGTGGATAGCACACTTAGTGAACTGGTCACACCACAGTTAGAGTTGCTGAGGGAGATAGTGCATGTTTGACCAAAATACAGAAAAAGAGTTGGAAGGCAGTGCAGGTGTCCGCTGCGGTCGTCTCCCTCCAAACAGGTATGCTGTTTTGGATAAGGTTAGGGGAGATGGCTCACCAGGGGAGGGTGGCATTTGCCAGGATCATGACACCGCAGTGGGCTCTTCTGCGCAGAAGTGCGGTAAAAAGACCTGTAGGGCCATAGTCATAGGGGATTCTATAGTGAGGGGTGTAGATAGGTGGTTCTGTGGCCGAAAACGGGACTCCCGGATGGTATGTTGCCACCCAGGTGCTCGGGTCAGGGATATCACCGATTGGCTGTAGGGCATTCTAAAAGGGGAGGGTGAACAGTTAGTTATATTGGTGCATGTAGGCACCAACGATACAAGTAGGAAATGAGATGAGGTCCTGAAAGAATAATTCAGGGAGCTAGGAGAGAAGTTAAAGAGAAGGACCTCAAAGGTAGTGACTTCGGGATTACTGCCAGTGCCACGTGCTAGCCAGCATAGAAATGAAAAAAAAAATAAAAGGCAGGATGAACACGTGGCTTGAGAGATGGTGAACGAGGGAGTGGTTCAGATTTGTTGGAAAATGGGACCAGTTCTGGGGAAGGTGGGACCATTACAAAATGGACGGTCGACATCTGAACCAGACCAGAAACAATGTCCTTGAGGGAGTTTTTGTTACTACTGTTGAGGAGTGTTTAAACTAAAGTTGCAGGGGGCTGGCAACCAGAAGGGAAAGCAAGTAGGCAGTGAGGCTGAGACTGGAGACTATAAGATTCAAGAAGATAACTTTAATAAAGGGAAGAGTAGGCAGAGAGCAAATGATCGCAAAAAAAACGGTGGCATGAAATGCATCTACTTTAATGCGAGGAAAATATTGTGTAAGGCAGATGAATTTAGGGCTTGGATTGGTGCCTGGGAGTATGACGTTATTGCAAACACAGAGGCTTGGTTGCAGGAATGGCATGATGATTGGGAATTAAATGGTCCAGGATATAGACGCTTCAGACAGGACAGGGAGGGAAGTAAAAGGAGGGTTGGTGTTGGAGTTGCATTGTTGATCAAAGACAATATCACGGCTGTGCTAAAGGAGCTCACTATGGAGATCTTGGGTCGAAAGGCATTATGGGTGGAGCTGAGAAATAAGAAGGGTGCAGTTACATTGTTGGGGCTGTATTATAGGCCTCCCAACATTGAGTGTGAGGTAGTTGAACAAATAGGTCAACAGATTATGGAACGATGCAGAGGCAATAGGGTAGTGGCGAAGAGAGATTTAAATTTTCCCAACATTGACTGGGATACACTTAACATCAGAGATCTGGATGGGGTAGAATTTGGAAGAAGCGTCCAGGAGAGTTCTCTAGTGCAGTATGTCAATAGTCCGACGAGGGAAGGGGCCATATTGGACCTGGTACTGGGCAACGAGCCAGGCCAGGTAGTAAAAGTTGTGGTGGGGTATTTCTTTGGGAACATTGACCACAGTTCAGTAAGTTTTAGAATACTCTTAGACGAAGTCGACAGTAGTGCAGAGGGAAGGCCAAGGCCAATTGTACCAAAATTAGGCAGGAGCTCGGAAATGTGAATTGGACACAGCTACTTGAAGGGAAGTCCACATTTGAGATGTGAGAGGCCTTCACAGATAGGTTAAAGATAGTGCAGGATAGGCATGTCCCGTTGAAAGCACAGGATCAGAAGGGCAAGATTCGTGAACCGTGGATGACAGGAGAAATTGGACGAGTAGCCAAGAGGAAAAGAGAAGCATACATAAGGTCTAGGCCGCTAAGAACAGAACGAGTCCTAAAAGAATATCGGAAAAGTAGGACAAGTCATAAACGAGGAATCAAGCGGGCCAGAAGGGGTCATGATGTAGCTTTAGAGAGCAGAATTAAGGAGTATCCCAAAGCATTTTATTTTTATATCAGAAGCAAGTGGGTAACTAGAGAAAGGATTGGTCCACTAAAGGATACCGAAGGAAGGCTGAGTGCCGAAAATGAGATAATGGTTGAGATTCTGATTGATTACTTTGCATCAGTGTTCACTGAGGACAGGAACATGATGAATGTTGAGATTAGAGATAGAAGTTTGGTGACTCTGGGTCACTTTGACATGAGTAGGGATGATGTGTTGGTAGGCTAGAGGTTATTAAGGTGGACAAATCACAGGACAGGACGGGATCTATCCCATGTTGCTGAGGGAGATGAAAGAGGAAATAGCTGGGGCCCTGACAGATATCTTTGTGGCATCCTTAAATGCAGGTGAGGTGCCGGAGGACTGGAGGGTTGCTTATGTTGTCCCCCTGTACAAGAAGTGCAGTCGGGATATTCTGGGTAACCACAGACCAGTGAGCCTGAGGGTGGTGGGGAAGTTGTTGGAGAAGGTACTGAGGGACAGATCTATTTATATTTAGAAAATAATGGGCTTATCAGTGATAGGCAACATGGTTTTGTGTGTGGGAGATCATGCCTTACCAACTTAATAGAGTTATCTGAGGATGTGACCAAGTTGACAGATGAAAGAACGGCTGAAGATATCGGATACATGGATTTTTTTAAGGCATTTGATAAGATTCCCCATGGCAACCTAATAGAAAAAATGAAGTCATATGCTCCTTGGCTGCTGCCTGACCTGCTGTGCGTTTCCAGCACCACACCTTTCAACTGTGATCTCTAGCCTCTGTAATCCTCACATTCTCCCAACCTCTAAAAGTAACTGATGAAAGCATTTGCACTCTTTCTGACATGTTACCTGAGAGACTGATCATTTGTGGAATGGGGACCGAAATGTAGTGCTCCCCTGTGTAAGATCCCGTTGGAGATTCAAATCAAGAGTGGGGACGTAAAACTGGGAGTGGGTGACAGACCATCAGTTTCAGAAATACCGTTTTACTCTTCAGAACAATTCAGCAGGATCCAAGGTGGGAGTGACACCTTTTGTGGTGGAGAAGTGAAAGAAAGACCAGGGAATTGTGCAGTTAAAAGACAAATACCCAGGCAATTCCCAGACTGTGTAATAACAAGATCTCACTGTCATAGGTTACAGCAAGAAGCAAAAAGTAAAGAGAAAGACAAAGTAGTGGAAGTTTCATTAACTGGCCCACTGCTTCATGTAATAGTGCAGGAAAAACCTGAACAGGCAGAGTGTCAGGCAGACGTGTTTAGTCCTGAAAGGCTAATGGCATTACAACAGAAATTTACATAAATTAATGCATACTCAGAAACGGAATCAGAATATGTTTTCGAGCGTTAGCAACTTAAAGATAGAATCCTAAATGAAATGGAGACCATGGCAGGTTAGTGCAGAGGAGATATGAACCAAAGTTAACCAGATTGTGTTCGCGGTCGCATACAGACAGGAAGTGTTACGCATATCACATGAACTATCTGCAGGTGGTTATCTAGGTATATCTGCAGGAGATCACCTGGAAGACTCCGGCTAAGGTACGAAAGCATTTCTATTGGCCCTGGAATGTACAAGGACGTGGTTACTTTTTGCTGTATGTATTCTACGTGCCGAATGGTAGGTAAGCCACAGGCAGGATTAAAACCCAGGACCTTTATTGCCAATTCTTGCTTTCGACAGACCTTTCACGTGGGTTATGATTAGTTGTGAAGGCCCCCTTTCTAAAATAAAAGTTAAAACCAATATTTGCTGACCATAATGGATGTGTCTGTCAGATTATCAGAAGCAATTCCATGACAGAGTGTTACGGCAAAAAGGGTGGTGGATGGGTTGGTAGCTTTCTTTACTCAGTACGGCCTACCCAGACAGTTTCCGTCAGTCCAAGGGAGTCATTTTACCATTCAGCTGTTTAAGGAAATCATGGGTAGCTTAGATATACAGCACTTCAAATCAAGTGCGTCCCATCTTGAATTGCAGCGAGCCTTGGAAATTTGGCATCAAATGCTGAAGACCATATTAACAGTGTACTGAAAGAATTGGCCAAATGATTGGGATAAAGGTGTCCCATTAAATTGGTTGCCATTAGGGACGTCCCGAACGAATCTACTCAGTTTACTCCCTTTGAGTTAATATTCAGACATGAAGTGAGAGGTTTTTTGAAATTAATTAAAGAGAAATTAACAGGACAGAAGTCGGAGATCTCACACTTGGATTATGTATCTGAGGTGAGGGCGAGATTAATAGAGTATGTGAGTTAGCTAACCAGCACCCGAAGAGGGCACAGCATACAATGAAGCAAGTGGCAGGTAAAAACTATGAAATGTGATGTTTCTTTTCCGTGGGGATGCCACCAGTGGTAGGAAATCCCTTGAAAGCCAGTTTTAGTGTCACTTTCCAAATGGAGAAAGTGTAGAGTCAGGTAAACTATGTGGTAAATATGTTGGATAAAAAAATGGTAGCAGGTATGTCATGTGAATACGTTGTAATCTTACTAATATTGGGATAAGGAACTGGGGAAACAGGTGTTAATTACTGCCCCACAGAGTGAGGAAAAAAAGACAAATATCATGAGGTTTGATGTGACGCAAATCCTTTAAATAACAAGGTAGTCCTTGAGGAGTGTGATAGGATAGCGAGCTATCTGTTGCATGAGCAATGAACCCAGTTGTTTGTTCATTGCCGCAGTACGAGGACATTTGCAGAACCAAGATGGGAGGACTTACGCTTTTGTGTATGGGGTGGAACTAGAGAATGCTGTTCTGATAAACAACACCCCTGCAGGCGTAATCCTCACAAAGCCACCGAGGCCCAGAAGGAAGTGGATATGATGCTCAACGAATTTATCATTGAACCAAATCAGAGCGATTGGAGTACTCTGTTTCTGTTGGTTCTGATGGGGCTCAGTGATTTTGTGTGGACTATCAGAAGGTCAACGCTGAAACAAAATCAGACTTCTATCCAATACCAAAATTCAAAGTCTACATACGTAAAGTTTGACAAGCCACACACATCACAAAGTTGGACTTACTGCATGGTTCTTGGCAGACAACTTTATCAGAGAAAGTGAAAGACGTTTCTGCATTTGTAACCTTAAATGGACATCAATTCAAAGTGATGCACTTTGGAATGAATAGTGGACCAGCCACATTCTAAAGACTCATGAACAGAGCTGTGGCCAGGTTAACAAATTGTGCAGTTTATCTGTTAGATGTAGTGATCTTTAGCAAGTCGTGGAAAGATCACATGTTACAGTTGGCAGAGCTCGTGGAACGATTACGAGAAGGAAAACTGATAATAAGTTAAAAGAAAATAGAATTTGCGAAGGCAGAGGTGACGTTCTTCGGACATTACAGTGGACATGGAAGGTTGACCTCATGGATCACAAAGACGAAGGGCTTCGTAATATTTCCAAAACTATCCTCGATGAAATAGAAGCTTCGGTTTTTGGGACTGAGTGGATTCCATTGGAACTTTGTTCAAAACTTTAGCAGCGTTTTGGAACTGCAAATGGATTTACTAAAAAAGGATGCAAAATGTTGGTGTGTAGAATAATTCGAGCAGGCATTTGAGAATTCAGAATCAGCAGTAACCACCGCACCAGTTTTAGCTACACCAAATATTTTGAAAAACTTCAAAATTGCGATTGCTGCTCGCGATATCGTGGTTTGGAGATGTATTGATGCAGGAACATGACAATGGAATGGAATGGTTAATTGGCTACCTGTCAAAAAAACCGAACATCCATCGGAAAGAAAATACTCCACTATTGAAAATGGATGATTGAGTTTAGTACTGGGCTGACAATACTTGATTGTTTATGTTACAAACGGATTGGTAGAGATTAATGTATAAAACTACAATCTCTTTGCATTTTTGAAAGATTTAAAGACTAAAATATGTGAATATTTCATTGGAGTCTGACGTTATCGACTTTTTACTGCCAAAATATACATGTTGTGTGCCGCACAATTGTGATAGCAGATGTGTTATCGCAGATTTAACGGAAAAAGTGCAGATTAGATTTGACATGTTGCAATATTACATATGGGCACAGAATTAATATGAAAGGTACAAGTTAGATTAATTACTTTTGCATTTCATAGTTTTGCGATTCAGAATTACAGGAAAAGAAATGAACCCATCTTTTCATTCTGATGTTTCATTTCTTTTTTTCTGAAAAGGGCGGGTGTGGTGGGGGAGGGGGGGGGGGGTTATGCAGCTGAAAGCATGTCTGGTCACTTTAAGACAGAACTGATTTTACTGAATATAATGTACAGCCAGAGCTGTCAGCTAATGGTAAGGCTTTTCCAAATGTAACAATTGGCTGGCAAATGGATACCTGAGTTTTGCTTGCTGTTTTGACAACAGTTAGTTTAAATAATGCCCAGGATACCAGAAGACAATGGAATTTGAATATCATTGTTCAGACACGTGGGAAACATCAAGTTATGAGAATTAAGGTGTTGTGAATAGTATATGCACCTGGCATTTTGAACACCAGATGGAGAGTAACTGCCAATGAACAGCAGAGCAACTGCTGTAGAGCTGGAGAGGTAAATAGCCACCTAAAACTCTAAGATACCCTTTTCATGTAAAACTTAGTTGCAGTTAAAAACAAAGGAAGATGACCCATGGATATCAGCAGCTGGAAGAGTGAAGGCAGTGGAGGAGACAGAGACTGTGTGATCTTGAGATTAAATGAATGTAATATTTCATATGTTGGTTATAGGAACAGCATTTTTTTCGAGTTGGTTTCAGATAGACATCAGATAAGAAAAGGGGTCTTGTATTTGTGAATAGTTGTTGTTAATGATGACTATTAAAGTTAAGAAACTAAATTGTTATTTTTCTTTAAATAGTGGCATGTTGGAGTTTTGTCAATCGTATTTTAACAAATTAAACGGCAACGTGAGCTTTTCTGGGTGTTTGCTTTAATTAACAGAGGGGTCCGACCTCCACGTCGAAAATGTCCATTCACACTAACCTCAATTCCTTGCACTTGGTCCATATCCTTCGAGAACTTTCCTATCTATATATTTGTCCGAATGCCTTTTAAATGTTGTTAATGTACCCCCTTAAACGAATCTGCTAGCAGCGCTTTACATCTACGTACCAGCCTCTATATAAAAATGTTGCCCTTCAGGTTCCCTTTTCACCTTCCATCTAACCTTAAACTGATGCCCTCTCGTCCTTGATTCTCCAAACCTTGGAAAAAAACTAAGAGCATTCACCATATCCATGCCCCACATGATCTTATATACCTCTATTAGTTCGCCATTCAGTCTCCTCTGCTCCAAAGAAGAAGTCCGAGAATGTCCAAACCCTTCCATTAACTCAGACCATTGGGTTGTGGCATCATCCTTGTATATTCCTTCTGCATTATTTCTATTTTAATAACATCCTTCCTCTAACAAAGTGACAAAAACTGAACACAATACTTAAAGTGCGGCCTTGCCAATATCTTGTATATCGCAACATATCTTCCCAACTTCTATACTCAATGAACTGACTGATGAAGGCCAGTGTGCCAAAAGCCTTTTGTCTAACTGTGACTCCACTTTCAGAGAACCGTGAACCTGAACTTCAAAATCTCTCTGTCCACTACCCCTTTAAGGCCCTGTCATTCACCATGATTTGACTTTCAAAAATGCCAGACCTCACACCTATCTATGTTATATTCCATTTGCCAGTTCTGGGCACACTTCCCCAGCTGATCAGGGTATTGCTGCATTTTTTGATTACCTTTTTCACTGTCCACGATACTGAAAATTTTAGTGTCATCTGCAAATGTAATCATCATGCTTGTTACAATAATCGACAAGAGATAACAAACAGTAATGGGCCCAGCACTAACCCCTGAGATTCTCCTCTAGAAAATTAATATTCTTCAGGTAAGGAAAGTTCCATCCTTACCTGGTCAGGCCACCATGTGATTCCAGGCCCACAACAATGTGCTTGGCCCTTATCTTCCCCATGGGCAATTAAGATAAGCAATAAATGCTGCCGATCCAGCAATGCCGTCATACAGAAAATGAATAAAAAAATTACATGCCCCCAGTCCTACAAGCATCCTTCCACTATTAACCTTTCCTTCCTAACATCAATCCAATTCTGTACATCATGTTGTTCACAGTCCCCAACAGCAGGCACAATACCTTCATTCTAAAACAGGTAGCCATTCCCATCAGCTTCTGCACTCCACAGAGAACACCATGCTGCCTTCTCGGAGATGAAAGATGCCTTGTTCAGATTTCACACAAAGCATTTCACTTCCCTCCTCACGGCGAAAAAAAACATGTTAAACTCCCACGTGTGTATCATGAGCAACGGAACCACCTGGAACAACATGGAGCAGTCTGTCTGTGCAGCCTCTGCTCCACTTGGTCATCATGTTAGAGCATCAATTAGGAGACAGTGAGGACTGCCAATGCTGGAGATCAGAGTCGGGAGTGTGGTGCTGGAAAAGCACAACAGGTCAGGCAGCATCCCAGGGGCAGGAGAATTGATGTTTTGGGCAAAAGCTTTTCATCAGGAATCAGCATTGGTTACCTCATTCTGTCGCTGTGTAGGAGCGTTGAGGGGCTGAATGGGTCTCCTCTTGCTATCCCTCTGTAAGTGACTCACGGAGCAGAATGGCCTCCTCCTGTTTCCGTGTAAGTGACTCAAGTGGCAGAGGGGCCTCCTCCTGTTCCTGTGTTAGTGACTTAATGAGCTGAATGGCTTCCTCCTGTTTCTGTGTAAGTGACTCAAGGGCTGAATGGCCTCCTCCTGTTCCTGTGTAAGTGACTCAAGGGGCCGAATGGCCTCCTCCTGTTTCTGTGTAAGAGACTCCAGGGGCAGAATGGCCTCCTCCTGTTCCAGTGTAAGTGATTCAAGGGGCTGAATGGCCTCCTCCTGTTCCTGTGTTAGTGACTCAAGGGACTGAATGGCTTCTTCTCGTCCGATTGGACAGGGCCATGGGCCTGACTGGTCACCCGTGTTTCCTCCTGATTAACAGCTCGATGTGCCGACCAGTGTGACGATGCTGCAGCTTTAAGATGTTCTTTTGTCCTGGTTTCTTTTAAGAGAGAGATTGAACGATCGTTACCAAGCTTGGGTTTATTTTAATGCAGCCTGAATGGATGTGGCCAGCTAACACAGATTAAGATCTCTGGGTTTTGGTTTCTCAGTAACGTCAGAAACTATTGGGGTCTCAACAGAGTTATAAGCTTCACTGACTATCCCCTGGCTGCGACTCTGTCTGACCTTTATTTTTACTGTATGCTGCTTTATTGTTTTCCCTCCTGGAGAACTGTATGTGAGAATTTGTTTTTTTGTGCCAAGTGGTTGTGTTTATGGGATCTGACTATATTGGTAATGTTAGTAATAGAACTATATCTACTATTCTGTTAAGTTTTTGAATCGTGTTGTTATTCTAATTTTCTCTTTGTTTGATTATATTTTAATGATAGTACACAAATAAACTGTTTTGCTTCACATCGAGTAGTTTCACCAATCACATTACATCTGAACCAGTTGTTATATTTGCGTTTAGAATAACATAATGGTAGGATTTAAACTATAACTTCAAAATATTTGTAAGGGGCTCTGGCCTGGTCCATAACACTGGACTCCTTGCTTCCTGTGTAATAGGCAGGAGGGTCTGAATGGGCTATCCCTCTTCTTGTTCAGTAGTTTCAATGGACTGAATGGCTTCCTCATATTCCTGTGAGCTTGAGATGCTGAATGAGTTCCTCCAGTCCCTGTGGGACTAAGCAGCATCTCGCAGTACTGTTACGTGAATGCTACATATACTTTCACAGTATATTGTCCAGGTCTTGCTGCACATGGACACAGACTGCTTCAGGAGCTGACGGGGGGACACAATACTGGGAACATTAAATAATCTACAAAAACATACCCTCTTCTGACCTTATGATGGGGAAATGACATCGATGAAGCAGCTGAAGATGTTTGTGAAGAGGAAGCTAACCTAAGGATCTCCCACAGAGATGTCCCGGGAGTGAGATAATGGATATCCACACTCCACAAACACCTTCCATTTTCCTGTGATTGACTCCAACCAGTGGGGAGTTTATGCTGATTCCCAAACAAATCCAATTGTGTTTAACTCCTTGACGTCATCCTCAGTCAAGCACTGCCTTGATATCAGGGCCAGTCACTGTTATCTGAAACATTATGTTCACATCATATGTTCATAGCAACAGGTCATGGTAGAGGAGCAGGGGGTACGTATTTCAAACAGAGGGTATTGATTGTCAGCAATTCGCTTTTCCATCATGTTAGGAGAGTTAGATGACAAAGTATTTAAAGAAAGTGTAGATGGATTTGACCTGACAGAGGGTTAAGGGCTATGAAGATTTGGACATTGAAGAGGATTTCAGACCGAGAGCAGATCAGCCATGATCTTAGTGAAGGGCAAGGCAGGCTTGAGGGGGATGAACGTCCTGTCCCTGTTTCTGATGTTCTCACATTCTGTTATTGGAAGGTTAGTGGGTGTTATTTTCCTCGAAGGGCGGTTAATGAATGTTGCAGTCAGCGATGTGAGCCATCTTTGGGTGAGATAGGGGGACTGTATTCACAGTTAATCTGGGTCTACAACATGACCAACAACTGAAGCACAATTTGCAGAGCGGGGAAGGTCTGTAAAGAGAGCTGAGGGGCTTCTTTCATACCCAGTTTGGGTTTTCAAATTTCATTTCCCAAATCACCTCAAACCGTGTGTGACAATACTGAGCGGCTGAATGGTTTTCCTTGTTTCTGTACTCCAGGTGATAGCAGTAAGTGGCCTCCAACTGTTCCTGTCTAGCAGGTTTGAGGGGCTGAATGGAACACAGGAACATGGGACTGAGGAACAGGCGTGGTTCATTAGATACGTTGACCCTTCTCCAGCAGGCACTAAGATTGCAGCTGATTAGGTTGTGGTGTCAGCCCCACTTTCCTGTCTGCGTCCCATTATCCGTGGCACAATTCCCTATCAAGTGTTTAACTAACTCAGGCTTAAATCAATGTGGACAGAGAGGCACAATAAACTTCCAGTGAAGAGAATTCTGACTTGAAAGGTCTTTTCAGGATTCTCCTCATCCCTCTTATAGGCTCAGAGCACCATACAGCACGGAAACAGACCCGTTAATCCAACCTGTTCACTCGGACCAGATAACCAAATCTGTTCTAATCCCATTTACCAGCATGTGGCCAGTATCCCTCGTCTTTCAGACACTTTTTAAAATGTGCAATTATACCGCCTTCACCACTTCCTCTGACAGCACTTTCTGTACACACATCACTCTCTGCATGAAACATTTACCTGTAAGGTCCCTTCAAAATTATTCCCCACTTGCCATCAACCGATGCCCTCTTGATTTGGACTCCTTATCCTGGGAAACAGACTGAATATTCATGCACATTTTTTTTCCAGCTTGCACACATTGCTGTGATGAGAAACAATGAGGGAGAGAGAGTGTAGTATAGGCCACTCCATCTCGGGCAGATCATGTTGCCTTCCTCTCTGAGTAGAGTCACACAATAATATCATCCTCACCCAAATTGGACCATGTCAGGTATCATTGAACATTGTCCAAACTACGGCTACATTGCAGTCCCTGCTCCATGTAGGTACATCGTTGCTGCGTTTTCTTAGCAGAAAATAATCAATTTGAAATATTTATATGTGCCTGTGTCATTTAAAAATGTTTAAATGTTTACGTATTCAGAGTACCTCTGTTAAAATGAAGGCATCTTAATTTTGAACAAATGCAGAAATTGCTTCAAAAACTCAGCAGATCTGTCAGCATCCAGATGCCTTTCAACTGTTGTAATTGGACCAGCCTCCACCACTTCCTCTGATCACTCATTCCTCTGCGTGAAATGGTGCCGCTTCGGCCTCTTCCAAATCTTTCCTCACTTTCAACCAATGGCCTCTAGTTTGACTCCCCTACCCTGGGAAGAAACCTTGACTAATCACCCTGTCCATGGCTGTTATGATTTTATAAACCTCTACTGCTGCGAAATGTGATTTCAACCAACTCGAATGGCTGTGCTCTCGGTCTTCCCTGGGCCTAAGTTCTGAAAGTCAATACTGACACCTCTTCCTTCTCCATCAAGACACAATTCTAACACAATTTTCATCAGTTTGTCTAGATGTATTATGAAACACCTCTGAGGGATTTGTGCCTGAAACTTTGTACCCGGAGATAGTGGCACAAGCACCACTCAGCAGGAGTCCCTAAAGCTGCAACATGATTCTCCTATGTGTTTGTTCATCAGCCTGTTCTAACATGCAGTGACATACCTCCAAAACAGGCAGGACCTGAATCAAGACCGTTTGGTCCAGAGCTAGGGACAACGCCACAGAAGTTTAGGATTTGGAATCAAATCCAGGGTTCTGGCTCAGAGGCACGGGTACTTTGACCACAAGATCTAAACTAAGCCCAGACTTTGGGTCACATTTTAAGTGTCAGCTGTCAGAAAGGTATGGATTTCAAAAAATCTGGTTAACATTACTGAACTACACAAAATGTTTTTCATTGTTAAACAAATGCAAAGTATTTATGTCAATTGTCAGATGTTGAATTCACGTACTATGCCATCGGGATAAACCATAAACATCGTTAACTGCTATTATTTGCAGTCTGCAATATTAGGGAAATAAATCCTGCAGGCATACTCTGCGCAATGAATGATCTCGAACAGATATTTATCACTAAACACCAAGGACAAAGAAAGAGCATCGTTTCTGGCCCCAAAGCACCGTATTACCCACCAATAACGTGTGTGACTACCCTCTTCGTAAAACCATGAAATGACACCAAGCCGCTGATTACTGTCCAGCCTCACCTCCCCACTGACTGTGTCTGCAATCTGTCCATTCTCCCACTAACCACACAAGGAAAACCAACCTCAGGGTCTTTGTGAAAATCAAGGTGGCAGTGTGAGGCATCCTGGAGAGGGATGGGCATTTTAAAATTGAAGGGGGAGGGTGAGGAGGCAGTCATATCACACACTGGGCTGAGGGGTGGCAGATGGAGATTACTCTGGATTAATGTGAGGTATTGGATTTGGTAAACCAAACAAGAGTAGGATCTATACAATGAAAAGTAGGGTCCTTGTCAGTGTTGGAGCACCGAACCCCAGGCCGTCTGATACAGTTCATTAAAATTTGCATGACCTATAGATGGTGTGAAGAAGGTGGTGAACGCACTTGTCTTCATAGGTATGACCTTTCAATATCGAAATTTGGACGTCAATGTTGAGGTTGTACAGGACAATGGTGAGGCCTTTTCTGGAATACTGTGTCCAGTCTAATCATTCTGCCAGCTCATTCTATATGCACACCACCCTCTGGGTGGAAAAAGCTGCTCCTGATATCACGTGTAAACTTTTACCCACTCACTTTAAAACTATGTCCTCTAGTTTTGGTCTGCCCTACCCTTAGAAAATGCCTTGACTATTGACTTTGATATTATTGACCTTGATATTATTAAGCTGGAGATGGTTCAGAAGAAATTAACGGCATGTTGCTGGGAATGGAGGGACTGAGCTATAAGGAGAGGCTGGGTAGGCTGGGACTTTTTCACTGGAGAGTATGAGATTGAGGGGTTGACGTTACAGATATCTATAAAATAATGAGGGGTACAGAAAAGACAAAGGCCCGATGTCTTTTCTCTCGAGTTGGGGATTCAAAACCGAGGGATATTTTATGTCAGAGGAGAAAGGTTTACGAAAGTCATGAGAGGTAATTATTTTAGACAGAAGCTGGCTTGTGCGTGGAATGAACTTCCAGACGAAGTGGTGGAAGTGTGTGCAGTTACAACGTTTAAAAGACGTATAGATCAGTACATGGATAAAAACAACAATTTGGATGGTGCTGTGTGCAGCTGCCCTCTCCCTCCCTGTCTCTGAACGAATCCCTGTTGTTTTTCACCTTCTGCCAATGCCTGTGCAGTGGCGTGGGGAGGCCAGCAGAGGGGGGCATTGCATCACTTTAGGCACCCCAGAGACAGCCTGACCTGCCCCACAGAGAGACACACAGATACATACACGGGAATGGTTAGGACACAGCGTGAAGCTCATCTGGGAACTTAAATGAAACATAAGGAAGTGCTCAATTCGCCTCGTAAACTGTTAAAATATGAGGGACAGAGAACTCCCAGATTCCACAGTTTAAATAAAAACATTAATTTATTTTTTCACTCTGGAAGTGAACATTTTACATTAACTATTCACAACTCTGAGACCCCCTTTCTCTGAACTGCTTATTACCCCACTCCAACCCTATAACGATATACGCTTTCAATAAGTCACTTTATAAAGTCTCATCAATTTAATTTCAAAACCACACAGCAGCTGTTGTTTTTGTCTCTTCTTCCGGCTGTAGATCTCCCTGGGTCATTTTCTTTCTTTTTACTGCGGATATGTTTCATATGAATAGGTTCCTTTGATAGAGAGTGATTCATAATCGCTTGGATCTGTGTTGATGGCATTTGCTCTGTCTGCAATATTCAAAATGCCCGCATTTTAAATATCCACAAAAGCAGATTATCTCATTGGTTTCATTTTTGAAAAACAATAAATTCATACTTACTTTGATTTTGTTATCCTGGGGTAAAATTTACACTAATTCGTAAAATTCGAATTGTTGTCCAAACAGAAACCAACTCAGGGATCTATTTCACAGACAAATGTGACATATTTTCAGTTGTCCTTGACTCTCGGGATCTGCCATCCTCTCATATACACAGGCGCTTGTAAGCTCTGAGTTCAGAACAGCATTCATTCTCTCTTAAAGTTACAGTACACACTTTCAACTTCATCACATTAATACAATGATGTCAATGAATATAAGCAGGGCCTATCCGGATTTCTCTTGCTCCATGGTTTGTCATTTTACATTCCCTGTGTCTGGTGTGTGTCAGGGGTTTTGTTGCTCTGTTGACAAAATCTCATTATTTGACTCCATCCGTGGGAATATAACAGTATTTCACTTGCTCACACTCACGCATGTGGCAGGATTTCAGTTGTTTCTTGGGGACGGTGACGCTATGATAATATCAATGCTTGTAAATGGCACCAAACCTGGAAGAATTGTGAAGTCTGTGGAGGACAGTGTGGAACTCTATCAGGACAATGACGCATTGGTGTAATTTTCAGGCAGATGGGAATCAATGCGGAGCAATGTGAGGTGATGCAATTTGGTAGGAAGGACATTGAATGACTGTTTAATACTGGCTGTACCGTTATAAAGGGGCTGCAGGAGCAGAGGGTCCTGGGTGTATATGAGCACAGATTATTGAAGATGTCAGGACAAGTGGGGAGAGCAGTAACTATCACAGATTAGTTTCAGTATCTGAGCTGTTTACAGGAGGCAGTGTAGGAGGGAATCTCCCTGCTCGCTTCCTGGGAGGTGGTGGTGACGATGTGTTGTGAGCCCACCCTCCTGCCCATAGAGATCATGAGATCATTTGTACCAGCTCGAAACAAAAGGGAGATGGCATCAGGGCCACGGCTTCTAAGTTGCGTTGGGGAAACGGTACTGCCTGTGGGTTTAAAATGAGAATTGCACTTCATTGAACATTGGTCGGTGGAACGTGGATGTTTCAGAATTTCCACACGAAGTTTCTCCGGTCCTCTCCGGCTCCTTCCAGGGTCCTCCTCACGTGGCGGGGGGATGGGTGAGGGAACGGATATCGGGCACTCCACCACCCGGCTTGGACCTTTCTGTCCTATTCCAAACTGTTTCTCCTGGAATGGGAGGAAGGGAGGTTGGGAGTGGGTGGCCCTGCTGTAAGTGGGATATAGGGTCATGGTGAGGTGTCCGGAGAGAGTCAGTCCACGGTGTTGCATCCATGCAATATTATATCAATGCCGTGTTATTAGTGTGGGGGGAGGTGGAGGGAGGGAGAGAGGGAGGGGGAGAGGGTGAGAGAGATAGACTTGTTCGGGAGTTGGTGCTATAACAGATATACAGTGAGTGTGAGGGAGCAGAGAGAATATAGTGACCCATCTACCAGGACCTCCGTGGTCCTGTCGACAAATCGTGGTGTAATTGCCCCTTATCTGCCATACTCGGAGTAAACTGTGCAGGGCAGTTCCAAACTGGGAAAGCTCAAATGTGTGCCCATTGGCCTTTTAATGATGGCACCAATTCCAGGGATCACGGAATATCCAGGGACATTTGGGTGATTTTGAGTACCTCCAGCCATGATGGGTGGGAGAATCGGGCTGGTATTGGATGAGGGGCACCATGGAGTGGGGTGGGTAGTTAATGAGGTGAGTTCGATACGATAGCACCAGGAAACGAGCTCGGCCTCGTGTGGACAATCCCTCTGTCATACGAAGGAAAATCAAACAAAGATAAATTATTGTTAGCATCTGCCCAATGAGTCATAGATTCTGTTGAAACTAATTCCAGTTACAAAGATGCAGAACAACTGCACATCTGATCGCACATCAATATCCTTTTCCCCCATCTTATGTGGGAAAACTGGCTCATGTTGCAGGATGGTATCGAAGTGTCTACATTTCAGCATTCTGAAACATTGGAACACATCCTTCCATGACACTGTCTCTCAGTCTCCCCTTCTCCGTCTATACCCCAAACCCCTCTCATGTGGTGATATTTAAACTGATTACCCCGCCATCTCTCTCTGGCAGTGACGTTCACACCCACAGCATCCCCTTGTCATGGCACAATATAGATATGGATCTTAAATGGTTGTTAGCTTTACGTCCAGTCACTTCCAGCATGGGCTGCAAGTTACCCCACGCAGGGCAAGGATCTAACACAGTGTTACTGAGCAATGCACTGGGGTGGGGTACACAGTCCTACATGCTGGGAGGGTATCTGCTCCTGGTTTACAGATTAATTCACGGGTGATCACTGACAGTTCGCTGTGCAGGTCAGACTATCTGGTTGCGGTTGATAGATAATGCAATGATGTGGTTTGTGTGGCTCCTTATGCTGGATGGATATATGTTTCTGGTTCACACATTAGTGCTCTGCTGTGGTCTGCACAGCTCCCCGTGCTGGACAGATATCTAATCCGGGTTTATCGATCAATGCACTGCTGTGGTCTGCACTTCTCCCGGTGCTGTACAGATATATGGTCTGGGTTTACAGATCTGATCTGTGCAGTGTTCCACACTGGACAGATTGCTAGGTTGTACTGAGCAGTACACAATTCTGGTCTACACAGTGTTCCACGGTGAACAGATATCTCCTCTGGGTTGATGGTGTCTGCGCTGTTTCTGCGAGGTGGATTGACAATGTGGTCTATCTAACCATTTCAGCTGATCTGGCAATGCCTTTAGTTCCCATTCCTGTGATTAGCCCCTCCGTCTCTCACCCCATTAATGTTACAGTGTGCCCAGGCACAGTACATCATATTGGTGGGGTGGAGAGGGGGGAAAGGTGATGGACAGGTCAAGGGGTTCCCCAGAAATTTCTGTCCCCAACATCCTATAACTGATATTCCCCGGAACATTCTGTCTCTGACATTCTGCAACTGACTTTCCCCGGAATGTTCTATCCCCAACATTCTACAACAGCCATGCCCTGGAACGTTCTGTCCCCAACGTTCTATAACTGACATTCCTCGGAACATTCTGTCCCCAACAATCTATAACTGACATTCCCTGGAATGTTCTATCCCCAACATTCTGTAACTGACATTACACAGAATGTTCTATCCCCCAACATTCTATAACTGCCATTGCCTGGAACGTTCTTTCCCTGACATTGGATAACTGACACTCGCAGGAATATTCTGTCCCTGACATTCTTTAACTCACATTCCCCAGAAAGTTCTGTCCCCAACGTTCTATAACTGCCATTCCCCGGAACGTTCTGTCCCTGACATTCGATAACTGACACTCGCCGGTGCATTCATCCCTGACATTCTATCACTGACATTCCCCAGAATATTCTGTCCCCAACATTCCATAACTGACAGCCCCGGAACGTTCTATCCCTGACATTGTTTGGGAACGGCCGGACGTCAATGAATTGAACAAACGATAAGATCCAGAGGGAAGAGATCCCGTTCCAGGGAGAAGGAGATACTGTTTCAAAGGCCCCTCAGGCAGTTGAAGGGGTGAATACGTTTTCTGTGCATTTACATTTCTTCACGACACAGGATCGACCACAATTTAGAACAAAATACAGAAATTCCCAAACTCCGTTTCTCTTCAGGAAACCGGGAGAGAATCCTTCAGGACAGCAACGTTTCCACCCTCTGTATTAGGAACTGGAAAGGAGTGACCTCTCTCGAGTGATAGAGTGTGTAGGAATGTTCTCCAAACCATCTGTCCTTATGGATGTGTCTCTGTGTGTTTGGGGAGGGAGGGTTCCTTGCGGTTTATGTCAGATTTTTGTCTGTAATTCTGACCTTCCCACATGTTATTCCAGCTCCAATTATTTTAGTAAATCCATGAATACCTGTACACATTTGAAAATCTCACTGGGTCCCCAATCAAACGGGTCCCTTTGCCTCAAGGATGATGGTTAATGGCATTTGTTTTCCTTCCTCACAGTTAACGTAGTGACCATCTACGTCCTGCTTTATAAAGATTGTGGATTGTCTCCATGTGTCAGACGTTACTTGGGGGCCATGGCAGCGGCAGATCTCCTGGTCATTATCCTCGACCTGATACTGAGACAGATTCCCATTATTTATCGGGAACAGTTTTATTTCCTGATGGATTCCGTCCCCGTGTGTAATATCCACGCCGTCCTGCTCTATGCAGCCACTGACTGCTCTGTCTGGTTCACCGTCACTTTCACCTTTGATCGGTTTGTGGCCATTTGTTGCCAGAAGCTGAAAAGTAAGTATTGCAGTGAGAAAACGGCGGCTGTGGTTCTGGGAGCAGTGACTGTGCTGAGCTGTTTAAAGAACATTTCCTGGTATTTTATGCTCACGGCTCGGTATTGGCTGGAGAACCGCCCCTGGTTTTGTTTTGTAACAGTCGCTGTTCAATTCTCCAGTGTCTGGGTCACAATCGAGTTCCTCCACCACATTCTAACCCCGTGTGTCCCATTTCTCCTGATTCTGCTGCTCAATGTTCTCACCGTCAGACACATTTTAGTGACCAGCAGAGCCCGCAGGAGACTCCGCGCTCACACCAATGGGGACGCTCAGTCTGACACAGAAATGAGAAACCGAAAAAAATCCATCATTTTACTGTATGTGATATCGGCCAATTTCATCCTTTTATGGTCAATGTTCATGCTGTATTCTATATGGTACCGGATGTTGTATATTGGGTATCATTCTGTGTATCTCCATGACTTTGTGCGGGAGTTGGGCTTCATGCTGCAGCTCCTCAGTTGCTGCACAAACACCGCAATTTATGCTGTAACCCAGACTAAGTTCAGGCAGCAGCTGAAGAATGTACTGAAATATCCCTTCACCCAAATTCATCCATCAATCAAATTCTCTCATTAACCACACCATCCGGGATTTTCTCATTTCAGTTCAGTGTTTCAGTGATGTAGCAGCCTGTCGCTATGGTAACAGATTGAGGATAGCGCTGGTTTGTCCATCCGTATCCCACAGCGGGGTTACAGGGAAACATTTCAATGTTTCTCACAACTCAGGGGCCAGTGAGAAAAGGCACCATCCCACTGACTGTATCCATCACTTCCATTTGTAAACAATAAAAATCTTGATTAAAGCGTGCCGAGCAGCAGACTGACCGATGTTGTTGTGTGTCTTTGTGTTGGAGAAGCTGAGCTGGAGAGAGACAGACTGAGCCCCAAGTCCTGGTCCTCAGGGAAGGGGAGGGCACCGCGCCCTGAGCTCAGGAGCTGGGTTTGACTCCCTCTGTCTTTACTTTCCCTTCTGGGTCTCCCACTCCAACTTGGCTTTCAGCAGAATTCACCTTGCGCCCTTTGCCAATCTCCCTCCAAATACCCCTCCCACTCTCACACTGCGCTGCTATTTCTCTCTCCTTTTCCCATTTACACACTCAATTCCACTGTCCTTTCCTTCCCCAATCCCATTCTCTCTCTCTCTTCATCTTGTGACCATAACCTCCCAATGTTACTGTCTTCCTCGAACCCTTCGGTGCTGGGGGAACAGAAGAGTGTTGTCGATCTTCAGGCCGATGTTCGGGAACAGAGATTGGGATGGCATGTCAGGCCATTGCCAGGGCAACTCTATGGAGCTTGGGCCAAACGCCATTTCTCGGGGACATAGTAGGTGTGAGGACACGAGCCGTTATTAGGGGAGAACAGTTGGAGTGGCACGTAGGCTGTGTTTGAGACTGGTGTAACAGGATATCAAAAACAGAACACATTGTGTGGGTCTGTGTGTGTGAGGCTGGTGTGGATTGTGGGGGTGAGCGTGAGAGTGAGAGTGGTGGTGTGGGGCTATATGTGTGATGGTGGTGGAATGGGTGGGCTTGAGCATCAACGTGAGGGTGGTGTGGGGTAGTGTGTGTGATGGTGGTGGAGTGTGTGAGGGTGAGCGTGATGGGGGTGGTGTGGGGTAGTGTCTGTGAGGGTGGTGGGGTGTGTGGGGTTGAGTGTGACAGTGAGGGTGGTATGGGGCAGTGTGTGTGATAGTGGGGGAGAGATTGCAGGTGAGCATGTCGGTAAGAGTGGTGTGGGGCAGTGTGTGTGAGGATGGTTCATTATGTAGGGATGAGTGTGAGGTGACGAAGATGTGGTGTAGTGTGTGTGATGGTGGTGGAGTGTGGGAGTGAGAGTGACGGTGGGATCATGTGGGGCAGAGTGTGTGATAGTCGTGGAGTGTGTGGGCGCGAGCCTGACGGTGAGGGTGGTGTGGGGCAGTGTGTGTGCAGGTTGTTCATTGTGTGGGGTTGAGCATGATGGTGGGGGTGGTGTGGCCAGTGTGTGTGAGAATGATTCATTGTGTGGGGTGGAGCGTGATGGTGGGGGTGGTGTGGGGCACAGTGGGTGATGGTGGTGGACTGTGTGGTGGTGAGTGTGACGGTAGGGTGGCTGTGGGGCAGTATGTTTAATGACGATGGAGTTTGTGTGGGTGAGCGTGACGATGAGGGTGGTGTCGGGCAGTGTGTGTGAAGGAGGTGGAGTGTGTGGGGGTGACCATCACGGTGATGGTGGTGTGGGGCCGTGTGTGTGCATGTGGTTCATTGTGTGGGGATGAGTGTGATGGTGGGGTTGGTATGGGGCACAGTGCGTGTGATGGTGGTGGAGTCTGTGGTGGTGAGAATGACAGTGAGGGTAGTGTGGGGCAGTGTGTGTGAGGGTTCAGGAGTATGTGAGGGCGTGAGCTTGAAGTTGAGGGTGGTTTGGGCTAGTGTGTCTAATGGTGGTGGCATTTGTAGGGGCGAGCGTGACTTTGTGTGTGCTGTGGGGTTGTGTTTGTGATGTTGGTGGAGTGTGTGGGGGTGAGCGTGACGGTGAGGGTGGTGTGGGGCACAGTGCGTGTGATGGTGGTGGAGTGTGTGGGGATGAGCGTGACGGTGGGGGTGGTGTGGGGCAGTTTGCGATGTGGTGTTGGAGTGTGTGGGAGTGAGTGTGATGGTGTGGGTGGTGTGGGGCAGTGTGTGTGACGGTGGTGGAGTGTGTGGGGGTGACCGTGATGGTGGGTGTGGGGTGTGGCTGTGTGTGTGATCATGGTAGAGAATGTGGGGAAAAGCGTGAGTGTGGGATGTTGTGGGGCATTGTGTGTGAGGGTGGTGGAGAGTGTGGGTGTGTGTATGACTGTGAGGGTGGTGTGGGGCAGTGTGTGTGATGGTGGTGGAGAGTGTGGGTGTGAGCATGAGGGTGAGAGTGGTGTGGGGTAGTGTGTGTGAGGGTGGTGTAGAGTGTGTCAATGTGTGTATGACTGTGAGGGTGGTGTGGGGCTGTGTGTGATGGTGGTGGAGAGTGTGGGTGTGAGCATGAGGGTGAGAGTGGTGTGGGGTAGTGTGTGTGAGGGTGGTGTAGAGTGTGTCAATGTGTGTATGACTGTGAGGGTGGTGTGGGGCAGTGTGTGTGATGGTGGTGGAGTGTGCGTGAGTGAGAGTGACTTTGGGGGGTGTGGAGCAGTGTGTGTGTGATGGTGCTGGTGTGCGGGGGGTGAGTCTGATGGTGGGGGTGATGTGGGGCAATGTGTGTGATGGTGGTGGAATGCGTGGAGGTG
Source organism: Chiloscyllium punctatum (assembly GCF_047496795.1). Classification (NCBI taxonomy): domain Eukaryota; kingdom Metazoa; phylum Chordata; class Chondrichthyes; order Orectolobiformes; family Hemiscylliidae; genus Chiloscyllium; species Chiloscyllium punctatum. Next base: position 19,814,857 of record NC_092745.1, on the reverse strand, counting down.
AGAGTAATGGTGTGTGTGGTGTGGAGCTGTGTGTATGAGGGTGGTGGAGAGTGTCGGGGTGCGTGTGACAGTGAGGGTGGTGTGGAGCAGTGTGGTTGAGGGTAGTGGAGTGTGCGAGTTTGTATGACGGTGGGGTTAGTGTGGGGCCATATGTGTGATGGTGGTGGAGTTCGTGGGGGTGAACATGACGGTGGGGATGATGTGGGGCAGTGTGTGTGATGGTGGTTGAGTGCGTGGGGGTGAGCATGACGGTGGGGGTCGTATGGAGCAGTGTGTGTGATGGTGGTTGAGAGTGTGGGGGTGAGGGTGATGGTGGGGGTGGTGTGTGGAAGTGTGTGTGAGGGTGGTGGAGTGTGTTGGGTTGCGCGTGACAATGAGGGTTGTGTGGGGCTGTGTGTATGATGATGGTGGAGTGCATGGGGGTGAGGGTGATGGTGGGGATGGTGTGGGGCAGTGTGTGTGATGGTGGTGGGGTGTGTGGGTGTGAGCGTGATGGTGAGTGTGGTCTGAGGCAGTGTGTGATGGTGGTGGAGTGCATGCGAGTGGGCGTCACATTGGGGGTCGTGTGAGGCAGTGTGAGTGATGGTGGTGGAGTGTGTGGTTGTGAGTGTGATGATGGGGGTGGTGGGGGAAGTTTGTGTAATACTGGTGGAGTGTGTGGAGGTGAGCATGACGGTGAGCGCGTTGTGGGGCATTGTGTGTGAGGGTGGTGGAGTGTGTTGGGGTGAGCGTGATGGTGGGGGTGTTTTGGGGCAGTGTGTGTGAGTTGTGGAGTGCCTAGCGGTGAGCATGATGGTATGGGTTGTGTGGGTCAGTGTATGTGATGGTGGTGGAATGTGTGCTGGTGATTGTGAGCATGAGGGTGGTGTGGGGTAGTATGTGTGATGGTGGTGCAGTGCGTGGTGGTGAGCGTGAGTGTGAGGGTGGTGTGGGGTAGTGTGATTGATGGTGGTGGAGTGTGTGGGGGTGAACGTGACGGTGAGGTTGTTGTGGAGTAGTGTGTGTGATTGTGGTGGAGTTTGTGGGGGTGAGCGCGATGTTGAGGGTGTTGTGGGGCAGTGGTGTGAGGGTGGTGGAGTGTGAGGGTGAGCATGATGGTGAGGGTGGTATGGGGTAGTGTGTGTGATGGTGGTGGGGTGTGTGGGGGTGAGCGCGATGGTGAGGTTTGTGTGGGGCAGTGTGAGTGAGGGTGGTGGAGCGTGTGGTTGTGCATGACAGTGGGGATGGTGTGGGACAGTGTGTGTTAGTGTGGTGGAGTATTTGCTTGTGAGCGTGACAGTGGGGGTGCTGTTGGTCAGTGTGTGTGAGGGTAGTGGAGTGTGAAGGTGAGTGTGACAGTGAGGTTGGTGTTGGGCAGTGTGAGTGAGGGTGTGGAGCATGTGGTTGTGCGTGACAGTGGGGGTGGTATGGGCACAGTGTGTGTGATGGTGGTGGAGTGTGCGGTGGTGAGTGTGATGGTGAGGTTGGTGTGGGGCAGTGTGAGTGAGGGTGGTGGAAAGTGTGATTGTGCGTGACAGTGGGAGTGGTGTGGGGCAGTGTGTGTTAGTGTGGTGGAGTGTGTGGGTGTGAGCGTGACAGTGGGGGTGGTGTGGATCAGTGTGTGTGAGGGTGGTGGAGTGTGAGGGTGAGCGTGAAAGTGAGAATGGTGTGAGGCAGTGTGAGTGAAGTTGGTTGAGTGTGTGGTTGTGAGCTTGACGGTGGGGGTGTTTTGGGTCTGTGGGTATGATGGTGGTGGAGCGCGTAAGGGTGAGTGTGACAGTGAGGGCGGTAAGGGACAATGTGTGTGATGGTTGTGGAGTGTGTGGGTGTGAGCATGACGGTGTGCATGGTAAGCGACAGTGTGTGTGATGGTGGTGGAGTGTTTGGGCATGAGCGTGAGGGTGAGGGTGGTGTGGGGTAGTATGTGTGATGGTGGTGGAGTGTGTGGGGTTGAGCATGACGGTGAGGGTGGAGTGTGGTAGTGTGTGTGATGGTGGTGAAGAGTGCGGGGATGAGTGTGATGGTGACAGTGGTGTGGGGCAGTGTGTGTGATGGTTGTGGTGTGTTGGGGATGAGCAAGATGGGGAGGGTGGTGCGGAGCAGTGTGTGTGATGGTGGCGGATTGTGTGGGGGTGAGCGTGACAGTGGGGGTGTTGTGGGGCAGTGTGTGCGTGGGTCGGAGTGTGTGGGGGTTAGCATGTCGGTGAGGGTGGAGTGGGGCAGTGTGTGTGATGGTGATGGAGTGTGTGGGGGTGAGCGTGATGGTGAGGGTGCTGTGGGGAAGTGTGTGTGATGGTGGTGGAGTATGTGGAGGTGAGCGTGAGAGTGAACGTGGTGTGGGATAGTGTGTGTGATGGTGGTGGAGTGTTTGGGGTCAGCGTGAGGGTGAGGCTGGTGTGGGGTAGTGTGTGTGATGATGGTGGAGTGTTTGGGGTCAGCGTGAGGGTGAGGCTGGTGTGGGGTAGTGTGTGTGATGATGGTGGAGTGTGTGGATGTGACTGTGATGGAGAGGGTGGTGTGGAGCAGTGTGTGTGATGGTGCTGGATAGTGTAAGAGTGAGCGTGACGGCGAAGGTGATGTTGGGCAGCATGCGTGATGGTGGTGGAGTGTGTGGGGGTGTGCGTGACGGTGCAGGTGGTGAGGGTCAATGTGTGTGAGGGTGGTGGAGTGTGTGAGTGTGAGCGTGATTGTGAGGGTTGTGTGGGGCAGTGTGTGTGATGGTGGTGGAGTGTGTGGGAGTGAGGGTGATGGTGGGGGTGGTGTGGGGCAATATGTGTGATGGTAGAGTGTGTGTGGGTGACCGTGACAGTGAGAGCGGTAAGTGGCAGTGTGTGAGGGTGGTGGAGTGTGTGGGTGTGCGCGTGATGGTGGGGGTGGTGTGAGGAAGCGCGTGTGATGGTGGCGGAGTATATGGGTGTGAGCACGGTAGTGGGGGTGGTATGGTGCAGTGTGTCTGATGGTGGTGGAGAGTCTGGGTATGGGTGTAACAGTGAGGGTGGTGCGGAGCAGTGTATGTGAAGTTTGTGGAATGTTTGGGTGTGAGCGTGACAGTGGGAGTGTCGTGGGGAAGTGTGTGTGGGTCGGAGTGTGTGGGTGTGAGCATGTCGGTGAAGGTGGAGTGGGGCATTGTGTGTGATGGCGGTGGAGTGTGTGGGGGTGAGCATGCCGGTGAGGGTGGTGTGGGGCAGTGTGTGTGATGGTGTTGGAGTGTATTCGCCTGTGCGTGACAGGACGGGTGGTGTGGAGCATTGTGTGCGATGGTGGTGGAGTGTGTGTGTGTGACCGTGACAGGGAGGGTGGTGTGGAGCAGTGTGTGTGATGGTGCTGGATAGTGTGGGAGTGAGCGTGAAGGTGAGGGTGATGTGGGGCAGTGTGTGTGAGGGAGGTGTAGTGTATGCCAATACAAGTGACAGTGGGGGAAGTGTGTGGCAGCATGTGTGAGGGTGGTGGTGTGTGTGGGTGTGATCATTACTGTGCGGTTGGTGTGGGGCAGTGTGAGTGAGGGTGGTGGAGAGTGTGTGTTTGAGCATGACGGTGAGGATCGTGTGGGCCAATGTGTGTGAGTGTGGTGGTGTGTGTGAGTGTGAGTGTGACAGTGGGGGTGGTGTTGGGCAGTGTGTGTGATGGTGGTGGAGTGTGTGGGGGTGAGCGTGATGGTGTGCGTGGTGTGGGGCAGTGTGTGTGTTGGTGGTGGAGTGCGTCGGGGTGAGCGTGACAGTGAGGGTGGTGTGGGGCAGTATGCGTGAGGGTGGTGGAGTGTGTGGGTGTGAGCATGACGGTGGAGCTGATCGGGGCTGTGTCTATGATGGTGGTGGAGTGTGTGGGGTTGAGCATGACGTGGGCGTAATGTGCAGCAGTGTGTGTGATGGTGTGGAGTGTGTAGCGGTGAGCTTGATGGTGAGGGTGATGTGGGACAATGTGTGCCTTGGTGGTGGAGAGTGTGGTGATGAGCGTGATTCTGCGGGTGGTGTGGAGCAATGTTTGTGATGGTGGTGGAGTGTGTGGGTGTGTCCGTGACAGTGAGGGTTGTGTGGGACAGTGTGTATGATGGTGATGGATAGTGTAGTAGTTAGCATGACGGTGAGGGTGTTGTGGGGCAGTGTGTGTGATGGTCGTGGAGTGGGTGGGGGTGAGCGTGACGGTGAGGGTGTTGTGGCACTGTGTGTGAGGGTGGTGGAGTGTGTGGGTGTGAGCGTGATGGTGGAGGTGAAAGGGGCTGTGTCTATGATGGTGGTGGAGTGTGTGGGGGTGAGCATGACGTGGGTGTAATGTGGGGCAGTCTGTGTGATGGTGGTGGAGTGTGTAGCAGTGAGCGTGATGGTGAGGGTGATCTGGGACAATGTGCATGATGGTGGTGGAGAGTGTGAGTGTGAGCATGACGGTAGCATGGTGTGGGCCAGTGTGTGTCAGGGTGGTGGTGTGGGGGGATTAGCGGGATGGTCGGGGTGGTGTGGTGCAGTGTGTGTGATGGTGGTGTAGTGTGTGGGAGTAAGTGTTACAGTGTGGTTGGTGTCGGACAGTGTGTGTGAGGGTGGTGGAGTGTGTGGGGGAGAGTGTGACGGAGGAGGTGGTGTCGGGTGGTGTGTGTGATGGTGGTGGAGTTAGTGGAGATGAGCGCGATGGTGAGGGTGGTGTGGGGCAGTGTGTGTGAGGGTGGTGGAGTGTGTGGGTGTGAGCGTGATGGTGGGGGCAGTTTGGGGCAGTGTGTTTGAGGGTGGTGGAGTGTGTGGGGGAGGGCGTGAAGGTGGAGGTGGTTTGGGACACTATGAGGGTCAGGCTGAGATCAGTGTTGGACGGTGGGGAGTTTCAGGCCTGAGGAAGAGTGTGGATGGCGGTGAGAGTCAGGCTGTGGTCGATGTGTGGATGGTGGTGGGTGAGCAAGATGGTGGCGGTGGTGTTGGGCAGTGCGTGTGATGGTGACGGAGTGAGTGTGAGGGGGTCAGGGTGACCGGGGTCAGTGTGACTGTGATGCAGTGAGTGTGAGGAGGTCAGTCTAATGGAGTCAGTGTGACAGAGATGGAGTGAGTGTGAGGCGGTCAGGGAGATGATGATGGAGGGAGTGTGAGGGGTTCTGGGAGACGGTGATGGAGTGAATGTGAGGGGTTTCTGGGTGATGGTGATAGGGTGAGTGTGAGGGGGTCCGGGTGATGGTAATGGAGTGAGTGTGATGGGGTCAGTGTGATGGTGATGGAGTCAGTGAGTGAGGGTCAGGTGGACAGTGATGGAGTGAGTGCAAAGGGGTCAGTGTGACAGTCAAGGAGTGAGTGTGAGGGGTCATGGTGACGGTGATGGAGTGAGTGTGAGGGATCAGGGTGATGAAGAGGGAGCTAGGATGAGGGTGTCACCATGACGGAGATGGAGCGAGTGTGAGAGGGTCAGGGTGAGGGTGATGGATCGAATGTGAGCGGAGTCAGGGGGATGTTGAAGGAGTAAGTGTGAGAGGGTCAGTGTGACGGTGATGCAGTGAGTGTGAGGGGCTCAGTTTGGCAGTGATGGAGTGAGTGTGAGGGTGTCAGGGTGAAGCTGATAGAGTGAATGTGAGAGGGTCAGGGTGACGGCGATGGAGTGATTGTGAGGGGGTTAGTGTGACAGTGATGAAGTGAATGTGAGAGGGCCAGGTGACGGTGACAGAGTGAGTGTGAGGGAGTCAGAGTGACATTGACTAAGTAAGTGTGAGGGATTCAGCGTGACAGTGTTGGAGTGAGTGTGAGTGGGTCAGGGTAACGGTGTTGGAGTGAGTGTAAGGGGATTAGAGTGATTGTGATGGAGTGAGCGTGAGGGGACCAGTGTCACGGTGATTTTGTGAGTGTGAGGGGACCATTGTGACGGTGATGGAGTGTGTGTGAGGGGGACAGTTTGACGGTGATGGAGTGAGAGTTACGTGGCCAGGGTGACAGTGATGGAGTGAGTGTGAGGGGTCCAGTGTGATAGTGATGGAGTGAGTGTGAGGGGTCAGGGTGAAGGCGATTGTGTGAGTGTGAGGGGGTCAGTGTGATGGTGATGGAGTGAGTGTGAGGGGGTCAGTTTGATGGTGATGATGTGAGTGTGAGGGGACTAGTGTGACGGGGATGGAGTGAGTGTGAGGCGGTCAGGGTGATGGTGATGGAGTGAGTGTGAGGAGTTCAGGGTGACAGTGTTGGAGTTTGCTTGAGGGGTTCAGTGTGACGATGATGGAGTGAGTGTGAGTGGTTCAGTAAAACGGTGATGAAGTGAGTGGTAGGGGGTTCAGGGTGATGGTGATGGAGTGAGTGTGAGGGGGGTCAGTGTGAAGGTGATGGTGTGAGTGTGAGGGGACTAGTGTGACGGTGATGGAGTGTGTGTGAGGCAGTCAGGGTGACGGTGATTGAGTGAGTGTGGGGTCCACGGCGATGGTGATGGAGTGAGTGTGAGCCGGTCAGAGTGACGGTGATGGAGTGAGTGTGAAGTGCTCGGGGTGAGGTTGATGGAGTGAGTGTGAGGATGTCAGGGTGATGGTGATGGAGTGAATGCGAGTGGGTCAGGGTGATTGTGATGGAGTGAGTGTGAGTGGGTCACGGTGATTGTGATGGAGTCAGTGTGAGAGGGTCAGTGAGATGGTGATAGAGTGAGTGTGAGCGGGTCAGTGTGACGGTGATGGAGTGTGTGTGACGGTATCAGGGTGACGGTGATGGAGTGAGTGTGTGGGGGTAAGTGTGATGGTGATGGAGGAAGAGTGAGAGGTTCAGGGTGACAATGGTGGAGTAATTTTGAGGGGATCAGTGTGATGGTGATGGAGTGAGTGTGAGCCGGTCAGGGTGACGTTGATGGAGTGAGTGTGAGTGGTTCGGGTTGTCGGTGGTGGAGTGACTGTGAGGGATTTACTGAGATGGTGAAGGAGTGATTGTGAGGAGGTCTGGGTGATGGAGTTGGAGTGAGTGTGAGGAGATTAGTGTGATGGTGATAGAGCGAGTGTGAGCCGGTCAGGGTAACGGTGATGGAGTGAGTGTGAGTGGTTCACTGAGACAGTGATGGAGTGAGTCTGAGGGTGTCAAAGTGACGATGATGGAGTGACTGTGAATGGTTCAGGGTGACGGTGGTGAACTGAGTGTGAGGGGTTCAGTGAGACGGTGATGGAGTGAGTGTGAGGGTGTCAAGGTAACAGTGATGGAGTGAGAGTGACTGGGCAGGGTGATGGTGATGGACTGAGTGTAAGAGGGACAGGGTGATGGTGATGGAGTGACTGTGAGCGTGTCAGTGTGACGGTGGTGGAGTGAGTGTGAGGGGTTCAGGGTGACGGTGATGGAGTGAGTGTGAGTGGGACAGGATGACGGTGAGGGAGTGAGAGTGATAGTGTCAGGGTGACGGTAATGGAGTGAGTGTGAGGGGGTCAGTGTGATGGTGATGGATTGAGTGTGAGAGGATCAGCGTGAGGGTGAAGGAGTGACTGTGATGTGGTCAGAGTGAGGGTGAAGGACTGACTGTGAAGAGTTCAGGGTGATGGAGATGGAGTGAGTGTGAGGGGGTCAGGGTGACGTTGACAGAGTGAGTGTGTGGGGATCAGTGTGATGGTGATTGTGTAAATGTGAGGGGGTCTTTGTGATGGCGATGGAGTGAATGTGAGGGGGCCAGGTTAACGTTGATGGTGTGAGTGCGAGGGGTCAGGTTGACGATGATGGAGCATGTATGAGTGGGTGTGTGTGACGGTTATGGTGTGAGTGTGATGGGTTCAGTGTGACAGTGATGGACTGCATGTGAGTGTGTCAGGGTGGTGGTGATTGAGTGAGTGTGTGAGGGTCAGTGAGATGGTGATGGTGTGAATGAGAGGGGGTCAGGGTGACAGTGATGGAGTGAAAGTGAGTTCGTCAAGGATACGGTGATTGAGGAAGTGTGGGGGGTCAGAATGACAGTGATGGAGTGAGTATGAGCGGTTCTGTGAGATGGTGATGGAGTCAGTGTGAGGTGGTCAGCGTGATGGTGTTGGTGTGAGTGGGGGTCTGGTTGACATTGATGGAGTGAGTGTGAGGTGGTCAGGGTGATGGTGATGCAGTGAGTGTGACGGGGCAGGGTGATGGTGATGGAGTGAGTGTGAGGGGGTCAGGGTGACGGTAATGGAGTGAGTGTGAGGGGGTCAGTGTGACGGTGATGCAGTGAGTGTGAAGGGGTCAGTGTGATGGTGATGGAGTGAGTGTGAGGGGGTCAGGGTGACGGTGATGGAGTGAGTGTGAAGGGGTCAGTGTGATGGTGATGGAGTGAGTGTGAGGGGGTCAGGGTGATGGTGATGGAGTGAGTGTGAGGGGGTCAGGGTGATGTGCTGGAGTGAGATGAGGGGGTCAGGGTGACGGTGGTGGAGTGAGTGTGAAGGGGATCCAAATGACGGTGGTGGAGTGAGTGTGAAGAGTTCAGCGTGACGGTGATGGAGTGAGTGAGAGGGTGTCAGGTCGACTTTGATTGTGTGAGTGTGAGGGGGTCATTGTGACAGTAATAGAATGAGTGTGAGAGGATCTGTGTGAAGGTGATGGTGTCAGTGTGGGAGGTCTGGCAACGGTGATGGAGTGAATGTGAGGGGATCAGTGTGATGGTGATGGAGTGAGTGTGAGAGGGTCAGGTTGACTTTGATGGTGTGAGTATGAGGGGGTCAGGGTAACGGTGATGGCGTCAATGTGGGACTGTCCGGCGACGGTGATGGAGTGAGTGTGAAGTGCTCAGGGAGAGGGTGACGGAGTGAGTGTGAGGGTGTCAGGGTGATGGCGATCGAGTGAATGTGAGGGGATCAGTGTGACAGCGATGGAGTGTGTGTGAGTGGTTCATGGTGGTGGTGATTGAGTGAGTGTGCGAGGTTAGTTCGACAGTGATGGTGTGAGTGTGAGGGGGTCAGGATGACAGTGATGTCGTGAAAGTGAGTTCGTCATGAAGACGGTGATTGAGGGAATGTGAGGTGGTCAGGGTGACAGTGATGGAGTGAGTGTGAGGGGTTCAGTGAGATGGTTATGGAGTCACTGTGAGGTGGTTAGCGTGATGGTGATGGTGTGAGTGGGGGTCTGGTTAACGGTGTTGGAGTGAGTGTGATGGCGTCAGGGTGATGGTGATGGAGTGAGTGGGAGGGGTGTGGGTAACAGAGATGGAGGGAGTCTGAGGGTGTCAAGGTGACAGTGAAGGAATGAGTGTGAGGGGGCAGGGTGATGTTGATGGAGTGAGTGTGAGGGGGAACAGGGTGTCAGTGATGGAGTGAGTGTGGGGGGTCAGTGTGATGGGATGGAGTGAGTGGGAGGGGTGTGGGTAACAGAGATGGAGAGAGTCTGAGGGCGTCAAGGTGACAGTGAAGGAATGAGTGTGAGGGGGCAGGGTGATGTTGATGGAGTGAGTGTGAGGGGGAACAGGGTGAGGATGGTGGAGTGAGTGTGCGGGGGTCAATGTCATGGTGATGGAGTGAGGGTGAGGGGGTCCGACATACATCCCACTGTACAGTAACCGTCACAGTCTGACTTATCTCCCACTGTACAGTAACCATCACGGCCCAATATACCTCCCATTGTATGGTAACCATGACGGCCCGATATACCTCCCATAGTACAGTAACCTTCAGGGCCAGACATACCTCCCACTGTACAGTAACCATCACGGCCCTCAAATACCTCCCACTGTACAGTAACCATCACGGCCCGACATACCTCCCACTGTACAGCAAACGTCACGGTGCAACAAACCTCCCACTGTACATTGACCATAACCGCCTGACATAACCTCCATTGTAGAGTAACCATCACGGCCCGACATACCTCCCATTGCACAGTAACCAACATGGATCGACATATTTCCCATTGTGCAGTAACCATCACGGTCCAACTTACCGCCCACTGTACAGTAACCGTCACGTCCCGACATACCTCCCACTGTACAGGAACCGTCTCAGCCCGACATAACTGCTACTGTACAGTCACCGTCACGGCCTGACATACCTCTCACTCCACAGTAACCATCATGGTCTGACATACCTCCCATCGTACGGTAACCATCATGGCCCGACACAACTCCCACGGTTACAGTAACCATCACAGCCTCAAATACCTCCCACTGTACAGTAACCGTCATGGTCGAACACGCCTCCCAATCTACAGTAACGATCTCGGCCCGACACACCTACCACTGTACAGTAACCATCACGGTCTGACACGCCTACCACTGTACAGTAACCATCACGGTCTGACACACCTACTACTGTACAGTAACCATCACGGTCTGACACGCCTACCACTGTACAGTAGCCATCACGGCCCTACATACCTCCCATTGCACAGCAACCAACACGGCCAGACATATCTCCCACGGTACAGCAACCATCACGGCGCAACATACCTCCATTGTACAGTAACCATCACGGCTCTCAAATACCTCCCATTGTGCAGTAACCATCACGGCCCGACATACCTCCCACTGTACAGTAACCGTCACGGCCACACATCACTCCCACAGCACAGTTACCATCACGGCCTGACATACCTACCACTCGACAGTAACCATCAGTACCCAACATTCCTCAAACTGTACAGTAACCATCACTACCCAACATACCTCAAAATGTACAGTAACAATAACGGCCCGACATACCTCCCACTGTATAGTCACCATCACAACCTAACATACCTCCCACTGTACAGCAACCATCACAGGCCGACATACCTCCCATTGTACAGTAACCGTCACACCCCGACATACCTCCCACTGTACAGTAACCGTCATGGCCCGACATGCCTCCCACTGTACAGTAACCATCACGGCCTGACATACCGCCCACTGTACAGTAACCGTCAGAACCCAAAATACATCCCACTGTACAGTACCCATCACGGCCAAACTCCCACTCGACAGTAACCGTCACAGCCGTGGGTGTACAGGGAGTACGTAGAGGGCTGAGGACACAGCCGTGGGTGTACAGGGAGTACGTAGAGGGCTGAGGACACAGCCGTGGGTGTACAGGGAGTACGTCGAGGGCTGAGGACACAGCCGTGGGTGTACAGGGAGTACGTAGAGGGCTGAGGACACGGCCGTGGGTGTACAGGGAGTACGTAGAGGGCTGAGGACACAGCCGTGGGTGTACAGGGAGTACGTAGAGGGCTGAGGACACAGCCGTGGGTGTACAGGGAGGACATTAAGGCGCTTACAACACAGCTGTGGGAGTACATGGAGTATCGTAAGGGGCTGAGGACAACGCCGTGGATGTACATGGAGGACATTGAGCCGACTGAGGACACCGCTATGGGTGTACATGGAGGGCAATGAGGGTGCTGAGGTCACAGCGGTGGGTGTACATGGAGGACAGTGAGGGGGCTGAGGACACAGCCGTGTGAGTACAGGGAGAACAATAAGGGTGTAGCAGAAACAATCGTGGGTGTACAGGGAGTACAGTAGTTGGTTGAGGCCACAGCTGTGGGTGTGCAGGGAGTACACTAAGGGGCTTAGGGCACAGCCGTGGTTGTACAGGGAGGACAGTGGGGGACTAAGGGCACAGACCTGGGTGTGCATGAAGGACAGTGGGGGGCTGAGGACACATCTGTGGATGTACAGGGAGTACAGTAAGGGGCTTCGGGTACAGCCGTGGGTATACAGGGAGTATTGTCGGGTGTTGAGAACACATCCTTCAGCAGCTTGAGTGTTGAGTGTTATTGTGGAGGAGTTGATTTTACTGATCTTCATGATTGCGGTCTGTGGGTCAGAAATCTGAGGAACCAGTTGCAGAGTGTCGAACCGAGACCAAGGTCACGGAGTTTTGTGATTAGTCTGAAAGAGATAATGATTTTGATGGTGGAGCTTTAGTCAATGAGCAGGAGTCTGGTGTAGGTGTCCTTTTTGTCCAGATGTTGCAGGGATGCGTGGATGCTCGGATATAGCATCAGTTGTGAACTCGTTACATCAGTCAGCAAATATTATAGGGCAGCAGGTCAGGCTGGGAGGCTGGAGTTGGTGTAGGCCATAACCAGCCTCTCACAGCACTTCATGATTATTGAGGTCAGAGCCACTGGGTGGCAGTCTTTAAGGGCACGTTCCATGTGCTTTCTCACTTACTAGGATGATGATGGCCTTCTTGAATCAGATTGGGACTTCGGCTTCAGAAGGGAGAGGTTGAAGTTGTATGTGAATATCTCTGCTAGTTGGTACAAACAGGATCTGAATGCTCAGCCGGGAACACTCTCCAGGCCCATCACTTTCTTTGATTTGACTCACTGAAAGACTGACCTTGCCTGCAGCGGTGACAACAGACACAGGTATATCTGGGACTTTCACGGCTGGTGTCAGCCTTCAGTGAGTCACGCAGTCATTTATGATCGACTTCCCCTCCCCCCACCTCCTTCTGTCATCTTTAATACACAATGACATTGGTCGGTGTGAGCACCACACAGTCAGCATTGAGACAGATTGCCATTAATAGACTGGGATCGTGCGCCATTAAGTTCTGTGTCACCATAATGGGGTAAATACATAATAAAATGGTGTGCAGTGTGCCAATGCCAGTGGTGCAAGGAGTGAAGACTTTGCAGGTGTAATTCCAGTCAATCCATTGCTTAAACCTGAATGGAATCAAGCATCTTGAGCGTTGTGCCTTTTCAATGGTGGACAGTCCTTAGGTCGTCAGGAAGTGCCATTTACGTGAACCATCTGACCTGACGGCAGTTTTACGAGGTTTGCAGATGATACAATGATGATTGGATGGGCAGGTGATATTGAGCAAGTGGGGAAGCTGCAGAAAGACTTGGACAATTTAGTACACTGGGAAAACACATGGCTGATGGAACACCATATGGGAACATGTGAGATTATGCACTTCAGTCGGTGGAATACAGGCAGACACTGTGTTATAAAAGGCTTCATTCAATCTGAAGCACAAAAGGACTTTGGAGGACTCGTCCTCTCTTATGGTTGATGTGCAGGTTCAGTTGGCAGTTAGGAAAGCAAATGCAAAATTAACATTCATTTCAATACAAAAACGGAGACATGCTGCTGAGAATATGATGGGCTATGGTCAGAAAGGATTTGGATTATTGCGAGCTGTTTTGGGGAAGGATCTCCGGGTTTTGGACATGATCTATCCTGGGAATGATAGTTTATCATACGAGCAGCAGTTGAGGGCTCTATGTTTGTACTCAATGGAATTTAGAATAATTGGGGGCGCATATGATTGAAACTGATCGATTGCTGCAAAAATGGATACAGTTAGAGTATAGAAGATATTTCCACTAGTCTTAGAGAGTATGACAAAATGGCACAGTTTCAGAGTGAAGAGATCGGCTGAATGGCCTAAATTTAAAATTATATCTCATGCCCTTATGGTCATACAGTCTATTATTCAGTGCAGAATTGTAAGTCTCAGACCTGCTGTTGTAGCCCTCGTATCTGTGCGTTGATTTGACTTCCCCTTCTGGTCAATGGTAACCCCTCTAATATGGACGGTGGCAGGATTAAGTGTCAGACAGTAGCGCAATAATATGTTGAATATAAACTGCTATCTGTGAGTCTCATCAAGCGGGAGTACATTGTCTCGACAATGATAATCATTTTCAGTCTGGTATTTTTGAATGATCAATCCTGCTACGCTAATATTGTTGAATTTAATCAAACTGGTGCAATTTATCGCAGCGCTCAGCAACAATACGTCATGGAACACTGAACACCCTATTAATAACAGAAAGGTCTAAAATGTTTATCATCAGAAGCACTGCTTTCCTGTTCATGCTCAAATCAGACAACCTGTCCCATCGAGGTGCTCAACTTGTAACTTCTTAAACTTTTGTTTTGGATACGGGAATCGCTGGATGGGCCCATCATTTCTTGTCCGTCCCTAGTTGCCTCCTTGAGAAGGTGGTGCTGAGCTGCCTTCTTGTACTGCTGCAGTCCACCTGCTGTGCGTTGACCCACAATGCTATGAGGGAGGGAATTACAGGGTTTTGACCAGCAACAGTGAAAGAATGGTGATATATTTCCAACTGAGGATGTTGACTGGTTTGGAGAGGAGTTTGAATGTGGTGATGTTCGCAAAAGCCTACTGCCCTTGTCCTTCTAGATGGAAATGGTCATGGATTTTGAAGGTGCTGTCTGAGGATCTTTGGAGAATTTCTGCAGTGCATCTTGTAGATAGTACACACTGCTGCTACGAAGCTTTGGTGGTGAAGGGACTGAATGATTGTGGATGTGATGCCAATCAAATGGGCTGCTTTGTCCTGGATGGTGTCAAGCTTCTTAATGTCGTTGTGGCTGCACTCATTCAGGCAATTGGGGAGTATTCCATCTCAGTCTTGAGTTGAGCCTTGGAGATGAGTGACATGCTTTGGGAAGAGAGGAGGTGAGTTACTCACGCAGTATCCCTAGCCTCTGATCGGCTCTTATATTTTTGTGGCGAGTCCAGTTGAATTTCTGGTCAATGGTAACCCCAAATGTATTGATATGGGTGGGGTAGGGAATTTAGTGACAAATATGCTGCTGAATACCAAGTGTTTATATTGTTTCTTACTGGTGATGGTCATTATCTGGCATTTGTGTGATGCAAATGTTACTTGCCACTTGTCAGCTCATGTCTGGAGATTGTCCAGATCTTGGTGCATTTAGTCATGGACTGCTTCAATATGTGAGCATTTGCGAATAGTGATGAACATTGTGCACTCATCATCGAATATCCCCATTCTGACCTTATGATGGAGAGAAAGTCATTGATGAAGCGACTGACGATGTTTAGACCTAGGTTTCAACCGGAGGGCCACTGAAGATTTTACGTAGAATGGTGATGAAACGTCTATAAATGAACATTCCAGTTGATGGAGGAAACTTACATCCACATTATCCAGAGGGACTACTGCAGAGATGTTCTGGAACTGAGATGACTGACCTCCAACATCAATAACCGTTTTCCTATCTGTCAGGTATGACTCCAATAATGAAGTGTTGGCCTGTGATGCCTTTTCTGCTGGGGTTCCTTGATGCCACATTTGAAAGAATGCAGCCTTGATGTCACGGGCTGGATTTCAATTCCTTTTTCTATGTTTGAACCAAGGCTGTGATTAGGTCAGGAGCTGAGTGTCTCTGGCAAAAACCAAAAGGGGCATCACTGAGCAGGTTATTGCTGAGCAGATGCTGCTTGATCACACTATTGATGACAATTTCCCCCACTTTACTGATGATGGAGAGTATATTGATTAGGCAGTATTTGGCCGGGGTGAATTTGTCCTGCGTTTTATGTGCAGAACATACTTGCGCAGTTTTTAATCCATTGTCAGTTTGTAACTGTACTGGAATAGCTTGTCGAGGGAAGCGAGAAGTTCTGGAGGACAAGTCTTCAGGACTATTGCCGGCATGTTATCAGGGGTTATGGCCTTTGCAGTATCTAGTACCTTAAATCATTTCTTGACATCAGTCAATCGAATTTGCTGAAGACTGCTGTCTGTAATGTTGGGGACCACAGGAGGAGGCCGAAATGGATCATCCACTCAAAACTTCTGACTGAAGATTTCTGCGAAAGCTTCAGCCTTATCTTTTGCACTGATGTGCTGGGCTCTTCCATCATTGAGGATGGGAATATTTGTGGAGACTCCTACTCCAGTGAGTTTTTTGATCATCCACCACCATCCATGATCAGATTAGGAGGACTGCAGAGCTTAAATCTGATGCGTTTGTTGTGGGTTAGCTCAGTTCTGTCTGTCCCTTGCTGTTTATGTTATTTGGCAGGCAAGTATTTCTGTTTGGTAGCTTCAGCAGATTAACATTTTATCTTTGTATATTCCTGGTTCTGCTCCTAGCATGCCCTCCTGCACTCTCCATTGAACCAGAGTTGATCCTCTGCCTTGATGGTAATGATTGAGTGGGGGACATGCTGGGCCATGACATTACAGTTTGTGCTTGTGTACAGTTCTGCTGCTATTGATGGTCCACAGTGTCTTATGGGCGCTCAGTCTTGAGTTGCGAGATCTCTTCGAAAGCTGTGCCATTTAGCATGGTGACAGTGCCACACAACACGATAGAGTTTATTCTGAATGTGACCACGAGACTTTAACCAATACTGTCATGGACAGATACATCTGCAGTTGGCAGATTGGTAAGGATGAGGTCAGGTATGATTTTTTTTCCCTCTTGAATTTCCCTCACCACCTGCTGCAGACCCAATCTAGTAGCTATGTCCTTTCGGACCCGACCAGCGTGATCAGTAGTACTGCTGCCAAACCATTCCTCAGCCAGAACATCCCCAACCAGAATACATTTTGTGCCCTTGCCACAGTCAGTGCCTTCGCCAAGTGTTGTTTAACATGGAGGAAGACTGATTCAGGTGAGGAACGACGTTACGTGGTAATCAGTAAGAGAATTCTTTGTCCATGTTTAATCTGAAGCCATGGGACTTCATTAGGTCTGGAGTAAATTTTGGGGCCTCCCAGAGCAAATACCTACCGACTCTATCTCACTGAGCTGCCCCCTCTGCTGGATCGGTCCTGCATTTGGGGCAGGACATATCCAGGGATGGTAATGGTGGTGGCTGGGTTATTTTTGTAAGGTAGGATTCCATGAGTATAACTATGTCGGGCTGTTGCTTGACGAGTCTGTAAGGCAATCATCCCAATTTTGGCACTACCCCTTAGATGATAGTAAGGAAGACTTTGGAGGTTCTACAGTGATGTTTCTAATTTTGACTTTTCCAGCGCAGTTTGACGCCAGGTGGTCCAGCCGGTTTCATTTCTTAGAAACATTGTAATGATTGGTAAAACTGAAACACTCACTGGAACATTTCAGGGGGCGATTGGGAGTCAATCACATTGCTTTGGGTCTGAAGTTACATGTCAGCCAGACCAGCTGAGGATGGAAGATTCCTTCATTAAACGATATTAGTGATCCAGATGGATTTTTCTGAAAATCGGCAATGATTTTATTCTGATTTGTAGATTCTTAATTCCAGGGATATTTTAAAATTTTTGAATTTAATTTCCACCATCTGCAGTGGCGGAATTCGAACCTGGATCCACAGAACAGGAGCTATTTTTTCTGGATAGGGAATCTATTGTTAATACCATGAGACCCTCTTGGAACCACATGTTGTACTCAACTGCCATTTCTTATGTTGCCCTGTTTTTCATTCATTGCTTATGTTATTCTGGAATATCATTCACCATTGAATCCTGATTGAAGTACACAGTCATGAACGTCCTCTCGACTGCTTGAATTTCATTCAATCTGTTTCGTTTGAACAGACATTTCAAGGCAGCTGCACATCAGAAAAGAACAGGAAGTAAGAATGGCTGACTGTGCACTGTATGTGTTACCAGACCAGCATGTCTGTCAAGGCACCCCAAGTATTTATTGTGGGTCAGAGAATCTCAGATTTATTAGAACACAGATGGAGGTCGCTCAGCCCATCGAGGAGTCACAAGCTCTCCAACAGCACAAATGGCGATAGAGAGAATGTGTGTGGAGATAGATGGTGTCTGAGATAAATAAGCAGAGAGAAAGAAAGTGAAGAGGGATAAACTGAGAGAGAATAGAAAGGGGAGTGACTGACAGAGTGGGAGAGGTGTTAGATGAGGGTGAAGTTAGAAAGATCAGGAGACCGCATTAGGGTAGATAAATATGGACAGACAGAAGTTAGAAACTTTATTTAGAAATTCCTCTGGACTGTAAGCCCTTTTGATTGGGCGCCATACACTGTGAGCACTATACTGATACTGGCTGTTAGCCCAGAGTATTTATTTCCAATAATATCACAGAATTTACTGACAGCTAAACAGAACCCATGAGGGCAATAAATTGGTTCCATGCAGAAAGCAGAGTTTTTAAATAGACTGTGCCAAGAGCAGCAGGAAATGATGATCCCTCCCCCCTCCCCGCCCCCGCCCCCGCCCCCGCCCCCGCGCCCGTCCCCGCCCCCGCAGGACTGTGTGAGAGATTGGGCCAGAGAATCACAGTGAGGGGGATCACTGACAGAGGGGAATCAGCATTTCAGCTGCAGTGAAATAATGATTGATAAAGTTTGCACACCACTTACCTAGTTTTGTAATCCACATTTCAGTTTAAATAGCACATACTATATGCATTTTAACAACCATATCTCTTTGCACTTTGCATTTATTTGTATGTGCAGAAAATCATTTTGTTTCTGGATTTTATATTGTATGAATGCACTTCATTAATATTGTCTCTGCTAATTCCTCATTGCAAATGTATCCTGGAATCTGTTCCTCATGTGAGTTATAAAGTGAAACGTTCGAATACTGGTGACGGGAGAACATCACTGCCCCTCCACCCAGTCTAAACATCCATGTCACCCAGTCCTCTCCATCTTCTGTCTTTCCCCAAATGTCATAATCACAATGTAATTGAAATCCATTAAATGACACTTCATCACAGTTCGTTAACATGGATACCATCAACAACATGACCCACACCTGCCCTCTCTGATTCTGGAATAACAATCTGAATTGTGTTTGTCAAGTACAATTCTCTGTTAACGTATCCATGCTGCTTGTTTGTTGTAACCCACGTTTCCTTAGGCATATTTTGCCATCAGATAATGGACGAAAGACGTTCTCTCACTGTTTTACAGATATTGCAATAACTGATCTATAGTCACAGGAGTTATTTCTCTATTTATGAGCAGAGAAGCATGTTTATGTTCCGTTAAACCTCTGGCATTACTTCCATATCCAATGCTGACTGAATGATTGCACACAATCAATCTGCCATCTTCAACATTTCTTCCTTCAGTCACACTCACATATCACACCAAGAATGCATAAATGTTCAAAGTTATTTTGAACTTCAATAAAACAGTATTGAAGTCTCATCGGTTAACTGGAGCTATTTGTACAGCGATTGTGATTATGTCTGTCTCCATGGATCCTAAGCATCCCTAGAGAGTTTCTCTCTTCTATCAATAAGCGAATGCTATCAGTGTTTTATCCGATAGTATGAGCGGGAGCATGATCCACACCAGTAACAGGCATCAACAGCTCCAGAGAGAGGTAGAGGAGAGATCAGTCTGTTAGAACATTAGACTGGAATGGTCCAACAATGGACAGCAGTTTATCCATTGGTCTGTACTGGCTTTCCCAGCCTTGCATATCATTAGCATATCGGATAGAAGATGTACTGCTGGTTATTTAAGTTGGTTACTATCCTATTCTTGCTATAGTTGGTGTTCCTGGCAAGTCACTCAGTCTGTCGATTGAACTGAATTGATGCTGATGATATGTAAATTTCAGAAAACTGCAAGCCAACTTTTTCAGTTCCAACCAAAGATTCCATTCCTTAGAAATAATAGCTAGCAAATTATTATTTACAAATTACTCCCCAATATGCGAGGATGAAACACACTGTTCTCAACCACCTTGATTCATTTCCTCCTGCAACGTTTACATCACCATATCCTCCCCACATGCTAATCCTGTCCAGAACAAACATTAAGACGTCCCAGTCTTCTCCTCATCCTCAGTCCAACTCCTGAATAAACCATTGTTTGCGCCTTTGTTAATTCTGGATACATGTTTTTGAAGTCCCTTCTTACCACGTGTCCATTGCAAAATAATTGAACTTGAGATGTTTAACTTGTACTCTGTACAGAATCTGAAAGATGGGAAGATGGTGTATGGTGGTCACGTCATTGGCTCGTAATCTAGATCCACGGAATAATAATCTGTTGATATCGGCTTGCCTGATGTCCATTAGAGAAGGCGGTGGGCATACTTCCCTGGTCAGGTCTCTGTTTAACGGCAAATTTACAGCAGTTTGTTTTACTCTTTACTGTCCTGTGGAACAGCTGAACCAGCCACTCAGTTCAAGATCGGGAAAACATGCTGGCCTCACCAGGGCTGCATGCATTCTGTGAGAGAAGTCTGAAAGTGAAGGCAGCTCCCTTCCTTTGCCTGTTTCCTATAATCCGACAGCTGATTTCCATTCAAGTAGGTGACCATTCACTGTTTTAGTTGCATTCTTTGTGATTAGGTCTCGCCCCGAGAGTGATGTCTATCTCGAGAGGCACCTCTGGTGCTGGCTTTATTGATGCTGACCTACAGATGTAAGGATGGTTTACATTCCACATCAGTGGCAATGTATTGTAAATGAATGGTTTACTTTGTCACATGAAGGAAATGGAGCCAGCTAGGTGAGGTAAATGAATTATTGCGATCAAACCTGAGAATGTAGTTGAGGCAGTATTTGGGGCATTGTAGACAGACTTTCTCTCCTTTATAAGGAGTGATCTCCTAACCACAGAGAGAGAGTGAAGAGGAGTTCCACCAGATTAATCCCTGGGACAATGGCATCATGAGGAGTGAGTAAAGTTTGATCTGGAGTGCGCTCAGAAAATAAGAGGTGATTGCATTGAACACTGAGCGGGATGGCAATCACTAATTATATTCTAAACAGACAATGAGAAGGTGTTAAATTCCATGTCTGCTCTTTCACTCAGAATGCATGATTCTGGATTGTTTATGTGCCTCTGAGCACGTGACGCCCACCCACCTTAACCTCCACTCCCCACGGTGATTGAGAGAGACAGAGGTCCAGATTTTGAATAAACTCTCACTACTTTAATACAGTGCAGTTGGTGTGTGATCCTGCACTGAATGTCATATTATCCACCAGCGCGACAGCAGCCACAGTACCTTCATTATAAAACAGTTAACTATTCCCAACAGCTACTAACATTCATGAAGAACATGAATCCATCTTCTCAGAGATGCAAGTGTCTCCTTAAGGTTTAGAATATTAGTCTATAAGACACAGGAGCAGACATTAGGCTAGTTAGCCTGTCATGTTTGCCCATCATTCAATCATCGCTGATAGGTTTCCCAAATCCGTTCTCCAGCCTTCTCCTCGTAATTCTTCATCCCTGTATATTCAAGAACCTATCTAAATCCGTCTCAAATGTACTTAATGACCTGGCCCCCACTGCCTTCTGTGGCAATACATTTTAAAGATTCGACATTCTCTGGGTAAAGACATTTCTCCTTATCACTCTTCTAAAAGGTGTTCCCTTTCATCTAAGTCTCTGCTCTCGAGCTCTCGTCCAATGGAAACATCTTCCCAACATCAACTCTGTCCAGTTAATTCAGTACACTGTGCTTCCATTTCATTCCCTCTCATCCTTCTAAACTTTACCGAGGATAGACCCAGACCCTGCAAACATTCCTCATACGATAATCTTTTCATTCCTATGACCATTCTCATGAAAATATTCTGCTCAAGCTCCAGGGCCACTACGTCCGTCCTGAGATATGGGCCTCAACGTTTCCCACAATACTCCAAATGTGGTCTGACCATAGACGTGTACAACCTGTTTTATATTCAATTCCTCTCATAATAAACGCCATCAATAATAAATGCCAGTTGCCCTCCTGACTACTGCCTCAACCTGCAAGCTTACCTTGAGAGAGCCCTGCACTAGAACGCCCAAGTCCCTTTGCACGTCAGATTTCTGAATTTTCTCCTCATTTAAAAAAAAGACCATGCCTCTATTCTTCATGCCAAAGTGCATGACCACACACTTTCCAACACTGGAATGCATCTGCTAATCTCCTTCTTCAGCCTCTCCGCCTTCTCAATACGACGAGTCCATCTGCTTATCTACGTATGGTCTGCAAACCTAGCCAGAATACACTCAGTTCTGTCATCTAGATTGTTAACGTAACAAATAAAAAGTTACGATTCCAGCACTGAGACTTGTAGAACACCACCTGTCACCGACTGCCATCCTGAGAAGGACTATTGTATCCCTACTCTCTGCTTTCTGCCAGACAGACAAGCTTCCATTTATGCCGCTACCTTACCTCTAACACCATGGACCCTTATCACAATCAGTCATCTCCTTTGTGACACCTTGTCAAAGGCCTTCTTGAAATCCAGGTGGATAACATCCATTGGCTGTACTTGGTAAAGCCTGCTCATTTCCTCTTCAAATAATTCCAACAGATTTGTGAGGCATGACCTTCCCTTGATGAAGTGATTTTGACCTATTTTACCAAACACTTCCAAGTATTCAGAAATCTCATTGTTCACAATGTATTCCCAGATCTTACCCACGACCGAATTTAAGCTATTAACTGTGGATATTTTTGTCTTTTTCCTCATTCCCTTGTTACAATGGAGTGTCACGCTCGTTGGTTTCCAGTGTTTTGGTTATCGTTCCTTACTCTAATGATTCCTGAAAGATCACCGCTATCCCTACACACACTCTTCAGCTATCTTCCTTAAATCTATGGGATGTACTCCATCCAGTCCAGGATAGTTAACCACCTGCAGGCCATTCAGTTTTTTCTAGCACGCTCTCCATGGTGGTGGCCAGCATACTCAGCTCTGGCCCCTCATTATCTTGAATGTTAAGGTATTACTCGTATCTTCCACCGTGAACTATTTTTTTCAGTTCCTCGTCCTTTTCTTGTTCACCACTACTACCTCTCCAGTATCATTTTCCAGCAGTCCAATATCCACTTTTGCCTCTCTTTTGTACTTTATATATTGAAAGAAGCTCTTACAGACTTCCTTCATATTAGTGGCTACCATACCTCCATATTTAATAATCTCCATCCTTATCATATTTCTTTTGCTATCTTTTTTGTATTTGTAAGCTTCCCAATCCTCTGGTTTCCCACTGCCCCTTGCCACATTATATGCGTTCTCATTTATTTCTATGCTGTCCCTGATTTCCCTAATCAGCTATGGTTGCCTCATCCTCCCTCTATCATGTCTCTTTTTCCTCAGGATAAATCTCTGGTGCATCCTGAATTACTCCAAAAATCTCCTGTCATTGCTGTTCCACTGTCTTTCCTTCTGGGCCTGTGTCCCAGTTAATTCTACCCAGCTCCTCTCTCATGCCTCTGTAATTGCCTTTATTCAGCTGTAATACCATTACCTCTGATTCTAACTTCTCCACCTGAAATTGCAGAGTAAGTTCAATCATATTATGATCACTGCCTCCTGTGATTTCCTTCATCCAAAGCTCCCTTCGCCTAGTCGGCCTGCACAAGCTGCTACAAAAAGCCATCTCATAGACATTCCACAAATTCCTTCTTCTGCAAACCACTATCAAACTGAATTACCAGTCCACGTGCAAAATGAAATCCCACGTGATCTCTGTAACGTTGCCTTTCCTACAGATCTTTCTGTGTCCTGGTGTATCTTGCACCCCAGCTCCTGACTACTATTTGGCGACCTGTACATAACTACAACTGCATTTTTTTCACTTTTTTGATTCCCCAATTCTACCGGCACAGATTCTACACCATCTGATTTACTTCATTTCTTCTAATTGATTCAATTACATTTCTTCCTAATATGACAAATTTGTCTCTCTGCCCACCTGCCTATCATTTCGACAGGATGAATATCCTTGAATATTCAGCTCACAATCCTGATCCTCTTGCAGTGATGTCACTGTGATGCCCTCCACGTCAAACCTGCCAATTTGTATATGCGTCACAAGCTCATTTACATTATTCCTTCTACTGCTTGCATTCCAATATAACAGTTCAGTTCTGTATTTACCGTTCCTCTTCTCATTGTCATTTGCTTGTCCAGCCGTTGGTACCTACACGAATCCTGGCCACTCCAACTTCTTCTGCACCCCAGATGATATATTCCAAACCCAAGCACCAGGTAGGCAGCAAAACCTTCAGGACTTCCAATCCTGGTCACAGAGAATGTTATCTATGCCTCTAACTATATGACCTGCAATTATCCATAATTGGGCAGCACAGTGACACAGCAATGCTGCCTCACAGTGATAGGGATATGGGTTCAATTCCATCCTCTGGACCCTGTCTGGGTGGACTTTGTACATTCTTCCCGCGTCTGCGTTGGAAGCATTAACTCTTTTCTCTCTCCACAGGATCTCTCTGTATTTGGTTTGGATTTCTACAATCTACAGTTTTTTTTTCTTTTATTTGATGGAGAAATGCAGAAAATGTGACAGATCTTTGTAAAAGCAGCCGTGGTTCGCGGATTCCCCTCGGTGTTTAGGAATCTTGCCCAGCCACTTGTGTGAGTGCAGTGTCCCTGGATACTCATTCCATCTCTTTCAGTCCCTCAGTCCATCGTCACTGCATGCAGCCTTTACTTTGCCACCCCGGGACTCCCCACACCCCATTGCCTGGCACTGGATACTCCCTTCGCAGGACTGTGCACACAATGACACTGGGCACTTTCTCACCCGCTGGGGATGCGGGGTAAAGACCGTGCCTTTGAAAGGAACAGAATAACTAAAATCCAATTTAATAGCAAAGCAGAGTAAACAGGCTGAATGACATCGATCTGCTCTGACATTTTGTAGTCTTCTGTTTATCCTCGTCAATCTGCAAATAAATGGTCCATATGTATACCTTGTCAATCAGATTTGGTAGAGGTGATAGATATCAGATCCTCTGGCCTTTGGGCTGAGTCAGTAGGCTCTATCTTCCTGGTTAATGAAGTCACACTTCCGTTTTTATAATCACGTCTATCCACTTTAAAGAAAAGTCCTTGCTGGAGTTGTGCTGAAAGGATATTTGAATTTTGGAGACGCTAGAATATGTCACTTGCGACTGAGATTCGGAGTATGAAGGGAGAACAGCTAAATACACGGACAAAGAGCTGGTACCACTTCTGATATGTTGATCATGGGGATTAACAACTCGGTAGGATATACCCAAGGAGGACGGGATGGACCTGAACTGGCAGCAATCTCCGATATGTGGATCATTGGGATTCGCGGGTAGGTAGGACCTACACAAGAAGTACGGAATGGACCTGTACTGGCGGCAATCTCCTGGCAGGCAGGTTTGCTAATGTCACTCAGGAGGATTTAAACTCGTGTGGCACTGGGGAGTGGGAACCAGAGCAGTAGGTCCACAATACAGTGACTGAGAAGGAATTGGAGACTAAAACCAGTGCATCTAAGACCAACAAAAAAGACGCAGAGGGCACTGAACACAATGGGACTGGCAACCTCAAGTGTTATTTTAGTTTAATGTGAGGACACTGGCTTGTAGGAATCTGGAGATTGAATGAGTACATATAACTCCAATGTAAATATTACAGAGATTTCGTGAGAGAGGGACAAGAGAGCAATCAATCCAGTGAGTCCAGAAATAGTTGCTGAACATGCAGTGAGTGGCTGGAGACAGCTGAAGAGAAATAATTATCCAGCACTCTATCGAAATCGGACCATATGGAATGCAATGTAATCATTGAAGTGACAAAGGACGAAACTGGAATTGTCTGTCTACAATGTTTTCTGCTTTACTGATAGTCTTTTGTAATCTCCTGTCACCGGAAAATAGCTGCAGAAAATACTTCAGGGAATCTCAAACCAAATATCAAGTCAGTGTGTGATGTGTTTGGCTGAAGTGTATTTATTTCAATGCAAATATTATTATTGGTATACAGAGGAAATTAGAACCTGAACGGGACTACGATGGGATTACGATGTTGCAAACATTATAGGGACTTGGTTGAGAAAGAGACAGGACTGGCTGCTCAACTTTCCAGAGTTTTGTTGTTTTAGATGAGATAGAGAGGTATCTAAAAGAGGCGGAGGAGTTGCATTACTAATCAGGGAGGTTGTTACATCTGCACTTAGGACGTATTAGAGGGCTCTTCTACTGAGGCAACATGAAAAGAGCTCAAGATATGATGGATGCATGTGTTAGGATTGTACTGTAGTCCCTCCAACAGCCACTGAGAGATTAAGGAACAAATATGTCGGCCGATGATTGAAACGGATATTAAAAACAGAGTTACCATAGTGAGTGACTTTAACATCCCCAATATTGAATGATAATCCCTTAGACGGGATAGAATTTCTGAAGTGCATCCAAGAAAGTTACTTACAGTGGTATGGGGCTTGTCCAACCACAGGAGGGGCCATACTGGAACTTGTATTATAAAATGAATCGTCCAGGTGACTGACCATTCAGTAGAAGATCATTTTGGAAACAGTGATCACAATGCCCTCAGGTTTGACATAGCTACGATCATGGAATAAGTCAGGACCTTGTGGAAGTTATTAACTTGGTGGAAGGCAAATCTGCATCAGGAAGAAGCGAGGGGCTGCTAATTGGGAGTAGCTGCTATCAGACAAATCCACATTTTGCATGGTGGTACTGTTTATTAAATCCTGATTTCACTATCGTCTGGTGAATGTCCTCCCAACTGCTCAAATGTCAATCTATTTTGCTTGAACAGATATTTACAGTACACTGCATGTCAGAAAACAGGAAGAGATAATGGATGATTGTGTACTGTGTCCTTCGCAGGACCAGCTTGTTTCTACAGGCACTTAAAGTCTTTATTGTGGGTCAGAGACCTTCAGAATTAATATGGCACAGATGGAGGCAATTTAGCCTATCCTACATCCACAACCTCTCCAACTGCACTATCCGAAAGCAGAGAGAGTTAATGGAGATACAGAAAGAGAGAGAGAGAGAGAGAGAGAGAGAGAGAATGAAACAGAGAAAAAGAATGTGAAGGGAGGTCAACACCGTGGATAGGAAGCATGGACTCCGTGGGAGAAACAGGTGTTAGAAGAGAGCGAAGCTGGGTAGATCAGGAGACACCATGAGGAAAATAGACAGAATATGGAAATTTTATTACGATATTCCCCTGGACTGAAGGCCTTTGTCTGGTGCCATACCCTGTGAGCACTGTTCTGATGTTGGCTGTCATCCCAGATCATTTATCTCCAATAACATCACAGAGCTAGATTGCTGACAATTAAACGGAATCCAATCGACCAATTGATTGGATCCAGGGAGAAGGTGGATTAACTTCAATAGACCGGGCGAACAGCAGCAGGAACTGACAGTCCCCTGAAATACAGTGTTTCGGACTGGACCAGAGAATCTCAGTGAAGGGGAACACTGACAAAGGGGAAATCAATATCTCAGCTGTGTGCCGAATAATGATTGATAAAGTTTGCACAGCACTTCCATGGTTTTGGAATTCACATTTCAATATATATAGCTCAAGATCATGAGTGTACTTTAACAATCATATCTGTTTGTAACTTCCATATTTTGGAATGTATGACAAGTCATTTTGACCCTGCATTTTGTGTTGCAGAAGCATATTGCATTACTGGGGAAGAAGGGACCTGTCTGATGGTATGGTCTTCATCTGAACAATTCCGGGACCAGAGTCCTAACACATCACGTAACTAGGGCTTCGGTCAGATCTTTCAACAAATGTTTTAGGTTTGGGTGGGGTTTCAGTTATAGGGGATATTAGAAAATTCGAACTCAAACAGGAGGTAAGAGTGCAGAACGCAGGATAGTTTATTAAAATCTCCAGCACAGGCACAAATAGGACAGAGTGTATTGAAAGTGTAAACAATCAAACTTCAAACACACTGGACAGACAAATGAAATTGAGAGAAGGCACGGTTAATACAGGACTGAGAGTGTTATAGCTGAATGTATACCGCATAAGAAATAAAGTAAATGAGCTTGTAGCGCAGATCGAAATTGGCAGAGACGTGCTGAAAGGGGATCAGGATTGACAATAGTCAAGGGTATGGAACCTTTGAAAAGATAGGTTGGTAGGGGGAGTAAGAATGAAAATAAATCAATCGTTAGAATCCTGGTCTCGTTGCTATCGGAAGAATGTTATGAAACTTGAAAGTATTCAGAAAATATTTACAAGGATTGGACTATTTGAGCGACATGGAGATGTTGAATAGGGTGGGGCTGTTTGCCCTGGATCGTCAGAGGCTGAAAGGTGACTTTATAGCGGTTTAGAAAATCACAAGAGGCATGCATGGGATAAATAGACAAAGTATTTTCCCTAGGGTGGGGAAGAACTAGAGGGCATAGGTTTAGGTTGAGAAGGGAAAGATTTAAAAGACACCAAAAGAGCAAGTTTTATCATGCACAGGGTGGTGTGTGTAAGGAAACAACTGGGGGAGGAAGTGGTGGAGACTGTTCCCATTACAATATTTAAAAGGCATCTGGATGGGTTGGTAAATAGGAGGGGTACGAAGGATATAGGCAAATGGGACTAGATTAGGTTGGGTAATCTGGTCGGCATGGACGAGTTGGACCGAAGGATCTGTTTCCATGCTGTACATCTCTCTGACTGTACACCTTTCTGATTGTATTATATAAAGTAGGGTCAGATGTCACAGAATCAGTGTGGGTAGAATTAAGTATCACCAAAGGTTGAATAAAGAAACATAAATGGCGTTATGTTCAGGATTCCAAACATTATTCAGGAGCTGCGTCACAATATACACCAGGAGATAGGAAAGCTGCATAGAAAAGGCAAAGTACAGTAGTCCTGGGAGATTTCGATACACCGGGGGACTGGGAAAATCAGGTTGATAGTGGTTCGCCAGAAAAATAATTTGTGGAGTATCTTCGATGGGGCTTTTTGGAGCAGTTTGTGGTGGAGCCCACTCAGGAATAGGCAATACTGAATTTAGTGTTGTGCAATGAAGCAGACTATTTAAGAGAACTTAAAGTGAAGGAACACAAAGGAAGCAGTAATCATAATATGATTCAATTTATTCTGCAATTTGATAGGGAGAATATAGAATCACAGGTAATGGTATAGATGGTTTCCAAGTAAGTCATTCTCTTTGTCTATTAAACCGGGCTGAACAGTGTTTCTGCTCATGTTAGGTAAATTGTGGGAAAGGGGAAATCAGTGTCTTCATTTCCAATCAAAAATTCCTTTCCTGATAAATTCTACAAAGCAAATTACTATTAATAAATTGCTCACTGATATGCGAGAAGGAACCAGACTATTCTCAAACTCCATAATCCTTCTAGCCCTGCACCGATCTACATTTCCATATCCTCCCCACTCACCAATCCTGCCCAGTACCACTATTATGATGTCCCAGTCTAATCGTCAGCCTCAGTGCAACTTCTGAATAAACTTGTTTATTTGTGTCACTATTGAATCTGGATTCATTTGTTTCAGGTCCCTTCTAACCACATGTCCATGACAAGAGAATTGTACTTGAGATGTTTAACCTGTTCTCTCCACAGAATCTGTCAGACAGGAAGCTAGTGTGTGGTGCTCAACTCATTGACTCTTCATGTAGAGGTACAGATAGTAATCTGTTGATGTCTCATGAAGCAAATTGATGGAATTTAAAAGAAACCATCATTATGTGTAATAAACAGAAGCCCATCTGCTTGCGTCATGTCCTTTAGAGAAGTCAATGAGTTATCCTTCCTTGGTCAGGTCTCCGTGGAACTGCAAAACCACGGCAATGTGGTTTATTGTTAACTGTCCAGTGGAACAGCTGAACCAGCCACTCAGTTCAAGATAGGGATAACATACTGGTCTGACCAGGACCTCATATTGCTACTGCTCATTTCCATCAGGTAGGCAACTATTCCTTATTTTAGGTGTGTTCCATCTCATTGAATCTGTCCCCGAGAGTGATGTCCATCTCGATCCGCTCCTCTGGTGCTGGTTTTATTGGCACTGACATACAGCTGTAAGGAAGATGCAAATTTCGCATCAGTGGCAATATATAGAGAATGATGCTTTTTATGCCATTAGAAAGCAATGGAGACGGCGAAGTGAGGGAAAGTAATTAATCTGATCATCCCTGAGAGTTTTGTTGAGGCAGTATTTGGGGAATTGTCCACAGATTTTCTCTCCTTTATAACGAATGATCTCCTTACCACAGAGATAGTTCAAAGGAGTTCCACCAAACTAATCCCTGGGATGATGGTA
The DNA here is from genome assembly GCF_047496795.1 of Chiloscyllium punctatum. Taxonomy (NCBI): domain Eukaryota; kingdom Metazoa; phylum Chordata; class Chondrichthyes; order Orectolobiformes; family Hemiscylliidae; genus Chiloscyllium; species Chiloscyllium punctatum. The sequence continues at coordinate 19,785,238 of NC_092745.1, read as the reverse complement.
CCATGAGGAGTGAGTGAAGATTAATCTGTCGCAATGTGGGAGAATAAGATGGGATTGCGTTGGAACTCCAGGGGGATGGACAATCACACATGATGTTCTAAACAGACACTGATAACGTGATAGATCCCACGGCCTCTTTTGTTGCTAACTTTATGAAATTCTAGATACTTTTAGAACCTCTGAAAACATTCCCCCCAATCACCACCCACTCCCCACTCCCCATATCAATGAGAGAGCAGAAAATCCAGACTTTGAATAAAACTCCACATATTAATGCAGTGCATTTGTTGTGTGATCCTGCACTGAACATCATGTTAGCCATAATCCCAACATCAGCCACAATACCTTCAATCTAAAACAGTTTAACTATTCCCACCAGCTTCTGATCCCCACGGAGAACATGGGGATGCCTTTTCGGAGATGGAAGATGTATCCTTGAGACTTGACAGAAAATACCTGGCTTCCCTCCTCACTGCCAGCAAACCACGTTAAAGTAGCACATGCTCCACAGACAATGAAGTCACGATGAACATCATGATCTGCTCCTATGATTTACCATGTTGGAGCATCAGTGATATCCTCCTGTTCCAGTACGAGCATTTGCGAGGCTGAATGGCCTCTTCCTAGTCCCGTGGAACAGTTTCGAGAGACTGTTTGGGCTCCACCTGTTCCTATTTTTCAGTTCGATGTGCTGACCAGACTCCTCCTCTTCCTATCTAACAGGCAGGAATATTGAACGTATTGCCACTCTTCCTGTTCAGTAGAGTTCATGGGCTGAATGCTAGCTCATATTCGTGTGTAACCAGCTTGAGATGCTGAATGAGCTCCTCTTTTAACTATGGCAATGTGCAATGTCTGGCTCTGCTTTTACATAAATTTTGCCGACACGGTAACAGAACAAACTGGAATGCTGTCCGGGTCTTGCTGCACATGGACACATAGACTGCTTCAGGAGATGAGGGGGGAAAATGATCTGAATATTATGTGATCTTAAGTGATCATTCCCATTTCTGATGTAATGATGGGGAAGGACATTTAATACGCAGCTGAAGATGATTGTGTCGAGGAAGCTACCCTGAGGATCTCGTGGAGGGATGTCCCGGGACTGAAAGGATTGATGTCCACCAACCATGAGCATCTTCCTCTGTGCGATGGCTAACCCCCAGTGGAGAGATTGTGGCTGATTCCTATTAAATTTAATTTAGTCAACGTTTATTGATACCATCCTGAGTTTACTCCTGCCTTGATATCAGGGTCGGTCACACTTACATGAGCTGCTGTGTTCATCTCTTTTGAACATACAAATAGGTAATTGTGTATGTTTGGGGATATAACCTTCTCACAGAGGATAGTGAATGTCAGAAATTAACTGGTCAAGAGAGTTCAGGGAGCTATATCACTGAAAGTATTTACAGATGAGTTAGGTGGGTTTTTGACCTGCTATGGAATTGAGGGATGTGAAAATTGGGACATGAAGCAGACTAAATAACAACAGTGGATCATCCATCATCTTATACAATGGCACAACAGGCCTGACCATTCGAATTACCATCCGATCCTGTTCCTTATGTTCTCATATTCTGTAATTAGGAAGTTAATGGTTGTAATTTTCCTGAACATTCCGTTATTGGATGTTGAAGTTACAGAGAGCAAAGCATTTTATGAGTCATTTCAGGGTGAGGTATGGGGACTGCATTCACAGTGAATCTGGATCTGCACCATGACCAACAAATGAATCACAAGTTGCAGAGAGGACAACACTCTATTAATAGACCAGAGGCGTCTTTTGAGCCCAGCCTGGGTTTTGAATTAAAATTTTTCAACCCACGCCAAACTTTGTGTGACAATTGTGGGGGACAGAAGGAGATCCTTTATTACTGTGGACCAGGTTTTTCGAGCAATTGGCCTCTGTCTACTCCTGTGCAGTAGCTGTGAGGGGCTGAATGGAATATAGTAACATCGGACTGAGGAGTAGGAGTGGGCCATTAGACATTTTGTTTTTGCTCTGCCACGCACTAAGATCGTAGCTGCTCTGATTCTGGTCTAAGCAGTACTTCTTCTGCACGTGCACCATTTTCCTACATTCACTTGTCTATCAAATATTTAACAGACACATCTTTGAATAAATGTAAACATCCAGGCACCACAAACTTCTGGGGAAGGGAACTCCCGCTTGAGCTCTCACTCCCACTTTTAGAATTTATCATTCGTGGTCCAATCAATATTGCAGGGTCAATGTTTCCTTTTGCAGTCACACTGCTCCACATTTTACAGCAAATTTCGAAGCTTAGTGATATGGCTAATGAAATAAATGTCAGCCTGGTTCATCTTCTAGAATAATGTGAAACACACACACACACACATCTGAAGCCAAAACAGAAAAAATGAAAGCTTTCCAGAGTTTCATAATAGTTGAACTCATAACAAATGGATAGATGATAGCCTGTCCCGAATGTTATTCTCTCTGAAGTCGTTAGTTTAGTTTCCTACAGTGTGGGAACAGGCCCTTCAGCCCAATTAGTCAACACTGACCCTCTCAAGATTAACAAACCCAGTCCCCTTTCCCTCTGGCTAATGCACTGAACACTATGGGCAATTTAGCATGGCCATCTCAAATGACCTGCACATTTTTGGACAAGTGGGAAATCCACACAGACACGAGGAGAATACGCAAACTCCACACAGACAGTCGCCCGAGGCTGGAATCAAACCTAGGACCCTGGTGCTGGGAGGTAGCGGTGCTAACCACTGAGCCGCCATGCTGCCCATTCTGCTCAGGCAAGCTCCTTGTGATGTGGTTTCTCCCCAGAATAGTTAGATTTACCTGAATTCCCTTTGCTTCAGAGAGAGAGATTCCAATGAACCTCTCATCAGGAATACTCCACGACTTATCAGGTAGAGGTGAGTCAGAGATTTACTGTTGTCAGGTGGAACAAAAGAAGATAGAGTGATGAATTGGCTGCTGCTTCTCAGGCAGTGAACATTGTTCTCCCTCTCTGTGTTGAAACATGCAATCATGTCAACTGAACACCAAACTGGGCCGTGTGTGCTCGTCGTGAACATTCTCTGGAATGGATCATAATGGACGATATGCAAGTGTGTCATTGCTGTTGTTATACACAGTGCCTTTCATTAGCAAAAGAGAAAATTCCTGCTTTATAATTTGATGATTTGTTGGTATGTATAGGCTTAATTTTTAAACATCGTCTGATGTTTTCATAATATCTGTGCTAAAATCAATGCATTTTATTCTTAAAATTTATTCCATAGATTTTTTTGTCTCCCTGAGAAGAGAAAATGTGCATCCAGCTGATTTTTCTCAAAATCGTGCATGCTTCTAAAGGATTTCTCATCTAAGACCAAAACTGATAATGTTTCAAAACAAAAGGCCTTCATTCCAGGAAGGTGTGAACAAAACATTGTTGTTAAGCATCTAAAACGTTTTTTAGATTAAGGGATCAAAACTGCACATAATGTGCCAGATGTGGTCTTAGCAACGCCCTGTACAGATGTAGACTCGAAAAATGTGATGCTGGAAAACCACACCAGTTCAGCCACACCCAACGATCAGGAGACTGGATGTTTCGGGCATATTCCTGCTGAAGAACTTATACCCGTGACACCAATTCTCCTGCTCCTCAGACGCTGCCTGATTGGTTGTGCTGTTCCAGCCTCACACTGTTCGACTCTGATCTCCAGCATCTGTACTCCTCACTTTTACCGGTACAAATGCAGTAAAACATTCCTGATTAAACCTGGTACCCTTTGCCAGAAACACAATCATTCCACTTACTTCCAAATCACTTACAGCAAGTGCAGACTAACTACATATGATTCGTGTACCAGGATCATGAATACCGTCTGTATCACAGAGTTCTGCAATCTCTCTCCACTTAAATTGTTTACCATTATTTTATCCTTCTATCCAAAATAGACAACTCACATTATGCTATATCTGGTGAAGGTTTGCTCACTAACCTCCCTTTGCCTATATCACATTGATCACACACGACCGCTATTTGATGACATACTGGATGACCAGCTTGGTGTTTAAACTAATTGGGCTTTAATATATTCAGTCCCTTCCTCCAGATCTTTGGTCCAGGTACTGATCGTTGATGAGCCTATAGTGATCTCTCAGGCACTCCACCAGTTACAGCTTTGTAATGTGAAAATAAGCATTTATCTCTACTCTCTATTTCCTGTTAGCAACAGCTTGCTGTGTAACAGCTCAGATGTTTACATGGCGTCCTGTGCAGTAACATGTACTTAATGTGCTAGAATACTTCGTTCTATTTTCCTCTGTAACTCGTTAAATAGGCAGAATGATCTCCAGTCTCATGGTAACGATAATGACTGGCTGAATGAGGTGGTCCCCTATCTTTGTCACAGCTTCGAGGGGTGGATGGAGGGCATAATACATTGGGTAGTGGCAGCAGTAATCCCTGTAACAGCATCGAGGGTGGATTGAGGGAACAACACATTGGGTAGGGCCAGCTGTATATTTCTGTAACCGCATCGAAGGGTGGTTTGAGGGAACAACACATGGGGTAGGGGCAGTAGTATGTCTCTGTAACAGCCTCGAGGTAGGATTGAAGGAACGACACATGGGGTAGGGGCAGCAGTATATCTTTCTAACAACCTTGATGGTGGATTGAGGGAACAACACATGGGGTAGGGACAGCAGTATATCTCTGTAACAGCCTCGAGGGTGGATTGAGGGAACAACACATGGGATAGGGACAGCAGTATATCTCTGTAACAGCCTCGAAGGTGTATTGAGGGAACAACACATGGGATAGGGGCAGCAGTATATCTCTGTATCAGCACCGAGGGTGTATTGAGGGAACAACACATGGAGTAGGGGCAGCAGTTGTCCATTCGGCGCCACCAGTCAGAATGTTCATGACTGATCCGATTGTGTTTGACCATCCGTCTCCTGTCTGTTCCCAATAAATATTGACTCTCCTGTCCAGCAAAGTTCAGTCGAGCTCAGCCTTGAATATCTTTAAAAAACCTAGTCTTCACTGCTCCCTACCGATAGTACACCACTGAAGCGAAAGGGATGACCTTATTTCAGTGTGGGACCTCTTATTTTAAACTGTGTTACCCTAACCTGAAATCGCCACCTTTTTTGAAACACAAGGACAGAATAATTAGGAATAGACATCAACCTCTAAACCTGTCCAATAGGACCACTGACCCTTTTCAATCAAATATGTATTAAACTCATTCTCTGTTCCTGTCCCAGGAAGAGAATAACTGATAGCACGATACCACACGAGCATTAAAAACGCAGAATTACGCCATTCGGCCCATCGACTCTGAATGCCATTTAATACTGTCTTAGAGATTTCTCAACATCATTCTCCTGACTACTCTCTGTAACTCTTCACATGCTTACTCATCAAAAACCTATCTATCTCTGTCTTATAAGCACTAGTGTCTGTGTCTCTGTGGGTCTGTATGGGCACTTGTGTGTGTTTGTTCATGTGTCTGTGTGCTTGTGTATTTATGTGCTGACAACGGTTCATCTATGTATTAGCCTGTGCGTTTTACTTGAGCTTGTGTCTATTTGTGTGCGACTGTCTCTGTCTCCATATGCCACTACTTGTGTGTGGTTCTATCTCCGCATATGTACTGAAAGTGACAGTATATTAGCGTGTTTACATAGGTCTCTGAATATTTTTGTGTCTGTATCTCTCTGCAATGAGATATTTGTTGTTTTGCGTGGGAGAAAATTATGAGAACAGACAGAGTGGTGAAAGTGCGAATTGTCCTTCACTGAACATTGTTTTTCACTCAGTTGGAGGGATATGGGTGTCACGGAATCTCCATACACGTCCCGGTCCTCTCCAGCTCATAATAGGGTTCTCCCCACATGGAGGAGGGGAGAGGTGTAGGAAGGATCAGATATCGGGTGCTCCACCGTCTGGCTTGGCTCTTTCTCTCCTATTACAGTCCGTTCCCCCTGGAATGGGAGAAAAGGGGGGAGGAAGTGATGGTGGGATTGTGTATCCCTGCTCTTAGTGCTGGTGTAGGTGAAGGGGGAGGTGGAATGGTGAAATATCCGGAGGGAGTCAGTCCACAGTGTTGTATCCAGGCAGTGTTATTAGTGTTGGGAGTATCGTGGAGGGAGAGAGAGCGCACGGGGTGGGGTGGGGTGGGGAGGGTGCTGAATTCAATAGTGAGAGTGGTAGTGCGTGAGCCTTATTTGGGAATAGAGTGTGAGCCTTGTTAGAGGGTAGGTACTATAACAGGCAGTGAGTGTGAGGGAGCAGAGAGAGTACAGTGACAGCTAACCTGACAGAGTGGGAAGGATATTGACGCTTGTCCTGTGATGCTGGTCATTTCTTCAGATCATGTCAGCGTCGAGGTGACCCTCCCCGAATGTCTTGTCCAAGTCTATCACTAATAACGCCACAGACCCTGTCCCTCAGATTCCACAGGATCAGTTTGGGTGGTTCTTACAAACAGGAAAGAGAAGCAAGCATTGGTGTATTATGTATCTAAACTAATGCTCTCCAGCAAATTCTGTGCATTGAATGGTCTGGAAATTAGAGATGCAAAAATTGTGGGTGCTGCAGTATTATTGCATGATCTCAAATTGTATCTAATCTGCGTTACCCAAGTGACTGCTGATGTTGTGAAAAATAAATTCCACATGCGTATACCAGGTTGGTTGAAGAGTATGTTGTGACTCAAACAAGAGAGCAGATAATTTTGGATTTGGTTTTGTGTGGTCAGAAGGACTCATTAGTAACCTTGTTCTGAGGACAAGAGACGTTAATATGTTGTATTTTACGTGGCACCTGCATACAACATAGAATGTTTGAGCATGAAGTGGTGGACACGCAATGGTTGTTCGAGTCACAGAATCATGGAGCCCTGCATCATGGATACAGGCCCATTGGACCAAAGTGGTCCGTGCTGACCAAAATGTCCATCCTACTAATTCCACTTCCCTGCCCTTGCCCTTATTCTTCTAAATCTTTCCTAACCACGTATTTGTCTAAAACACTTTTGAACGTTTTTAATGTACGTGCCTCAAACAAACCGCTGTCTGCTAATTCCATGCGTGTACCAATTTCTGCATAAAAATGTTGGCGCTCAGGATCCTTTTTATTCTTTCGAACCTGATGTCCTCTAGAACTTGATTCCCAAAACTGGCAGAAAGAATGCGTGCATTCACCTTATCCACGCATCTCATGATTTTCTACTTTTCTATACAATTTCTGCTCAGTTTCTTACACTCAAAGGGAAATGTTCTGGCCGGTCCTAATTCTCCCTACAACTCAGACCGTCGAGTACTGGCAACATTCTTGTAAATTTCTTCTGTCCTCTTTCCAGTTTAACCACATCCGTCCTATGGCAAACTGAACAAAACCGAACACAATACTCCAAGTGCATGCCTCACCAGCGTCCTGCCCAACTGCAATATAACTCGTCAACGTCTATACTCCATGCCCTGACTGATGGAGGCCAGTGTGTCAAAAGCCTTTTTCACTGCCCGATCTACATGCAACTACTTTCAGAGAACCACGGACCTCAGCTCCAAGGTCCCTCTGTTCCTCTTCACTCCTTCAGGGTCTAACATTCACCACGAAACTCCAACCTGGATTTGAGTTTCCAAAATGCAACACCCCAACTATATCTATATTAATCTCCATTTGCCTTTTCTCGGCCCACTTCCCCAGCTGACAAAGGTCCTGCTGCAATTTCTCATCAGCTTTCTCACTGTTCACAGTACTGCCTATTTTCTTGTCAGCAGCCTAATTACTAATCATGCGTTGCACATTCTCATCCAAATCATTGATATAGATAACAAACAGTAATAGGCCCAGTACCGACCCCTGAGACACTCCACTAGTCCCAGGCCTCAAGTCCAACAAGCATTCTTCCAGTATTAGTCTCTGCTTTCTGCCATCAAGCCAATTGAGTATCTAATTTGCTAGATCCCCCTGGATTCCATGCCATCGAACCTTTCAGAGCAGCCTATCATGTGGAACCTTACCAAAGGCCTTTCTGAAATCTAGATAGACGACATCTACCAGCCTACCCTCATCAACATTCCAGGTCCCTTCCTCAAAAGAACGCTAAAGAATTGTGAGCCATTATATCCTATGCACGAGGCAGTGCTGGTTGCTCCTTATGAAACAGTGTCTTTTCAAATGCATGTATATGTTATCTCTCAGAACCTTTTCAAGGAAATTACATGTCATAGTTGTTAAGCGAACTGGTCTATAGTTCACAGGTTCTTTTTCGCAGTCCTCCTTGAACAAGGGCACAGCGTTCTCTACCCTGTAGTCTTCTGGGACCTCCCCCGTGGCCAGCGATGATGCAAAAAGATCAACCAGGACCCATGCAATATCTTCTCTCCCCTCTTGCTGTGTTCTTGGATGCACCTGGTCAGGACCATGAGATCTACATAAATATTGCAATGTCTGAAAAATATGTCTATTTCTTTAAGATAGAATCACCAAAGAAAGGGTAAGAGACTTAATGAAGGCTAACATAATAAATTAAAGATTATATTCAACATAGGAAGTGAGTTCAGAAGAATTTTAGACATTGTGGCAACCGGAGAATTCTCAGAAATATGTTTGTGAGGAGTCTGATTATTCTCCCCGTGTCTGCGTGCGTTTCCTCCGGGTGCTCTGGTTTCCTCCCATAGTCCAAAGATTTACAGGTTAGGTGAATTGGCCATGCTTATTTGCCCAAAGTGTTCATGGATGTGTAGATTAAGTGCATCAGTCGCCAAGTGTGGAATCGGACGGCAATGGATCTGGGTGTTTACTCTTCGGTGGGGCAGGGTGGACCTGTTGGGCCCAAGGGCCTTTTCCACACTGTGGGCTTTTAATGATTCTGTGAAAGAAGAACACAAAGACTACATAAATCAACAATCTGTATTACAAAGAAAACAAAATAAAAGTAGGGTCAACAGCGGAATTTTGTAATCGGGAGAGGAGAGGTTATTGTGGAGAACAGGGAAATGGCCAAGAAAGTAACCAATTCCTTTGCATATGTCATCACAGAGGAAGATCCATAAAATCGCTGAGTAATACCAAATGATCACATGGAACTTGTGGAACTAAAGACATAAACTCAATTCATATCAGTAACAAGGTAGTAGTTGAAGGCTAGCATAGTAGTATTGTAGCTGGATTGAGCATTGCTAAGTCTGATGAGCCAGTTGTAATTCGTATCAAAATAATAGAAATAAATCAGCAATAGACGCATTAATGGTGCTGTCGATGACTGTTTTTTCCCCTGTCCATTCTGCAGAGGCTGGAAGTTAGTAAATGTGTTCCAAGCATTGTAGATGGATGGGAGGGATTCAAGCAACTGCAAAGGGAAGAAGAGATAGTGTGGAGAACTGCAGACCGATTAACATGACATCTGTAGGGAAACTGATGGAATTTATTATACAGGATCAGATATTGGATATTTATAAATTAACAGCAACATTGGAGAGAATCAGTATACACTGACAGAGTCTGACAGAGTCTTCATACTTGACAAACTTCAGAATGTTTTGAACTTATTTATTACAACATAGAAATGGCATATTTCGATTTTCAGAAGGCTTTTTATAAGAACTCATGCAGTGAATTCATAAATAAATTAAAGTGAATGGTAATTGGAGGAATATATAGAAATGAAAAGTTAAAGTCAGGTTCGCCTTCATTTAAGAGAATCAGAACATAGTCGGAAGGTCATGTTGAAGCAGTTCCACAGCTTGCGAATGAACCTTTACATAGAGTATTGAGTCCAGTGCTGGTGACCCAATCTGAGAAAGAATATACTGACCACGGAGGATGTGCGATGGACATTCTCCAGATTAATCCCTCAGATGGCGAGATTGCCTGAAGTGGAAACTCGGCCTGTGTTCTTTAGAGTTTCAAAGAATGAGAGATGATCATAGTGAAATTTAGAAAAGTCACTAAACATATGACAAGGTGGAAATAAACAGGATGTTTCTCTGGTTGTCTACTCTAGATTTAAGGCAAATAGTGGCAGGTAAAGGATAGACAATTTCAGACTGCAATAAGAAGGCAATTCTTCATTTGAAGGGGACTGACTAACACAGCGACATGGAAACCTTCTGGCAGGACAAGATTAGGGAGAATCCACAGATATTCTACAGGTACGTCAAATGGAGCAGAATAACCAGGGAACAGGTCGGACTCATTAGTGACTTGGCAAGTTGCATCCAAATCAACTTAGGGGTAGGAGACAGAAGGTCTGCTGGCAGAAGTCTGTTTGTTTGACTGGAGACCAGTATCCAATCGTGTACCACAGGGATCAGTGCTTTGTCCCATATTGTTTGTGATTCAGAGATGCCAGTACTGGACTGGCTTGGGCAAAGGTTAAAAATTACAGAACACTAGATGCTAGTCCAACAATTTATTTGGCGGCACAACCTTTCGAAGAGCATACTCACGTGAAGAAGAAGCAGCGCTGCGAAAGCTAATGCGTCCGAATACAACTGTTGGATTATAATCTGGTGTTGTATGATTTTTAACCTTATTATTTGTAGTATTCATAAATAGTGCAGCTGTGAATTTGGCGGGGGTTCGGGTGTGTTTGATAAATCAGTTTGCATTTGATACAAAGTTTGGCTTGTTGGTTGGCAGTGAGGAGGAAGGTCTTATATTGCAGGAAGATACAGATAGAATGATGAAATGGGTGGATCAATGGCCGATGGAATGTAACCCTGATAAATATGAGGTGATGTACTTTGGAAGAAGTAACCAGACAGGGAAGCACTCAATGAATAGCAGCACACTAGAAAGCTCAGAGCGTGCTTCTCCATATATCCCTAAATGTGATTAAACAAGTTGACAAAGCATAGCGACCATAAACATAGTCTTTATTCATGGAGACACAGATTATAAGAGCTATGTGGAACTTTGATTAGGCCAAATGGAATGCTATGTACAGTTCTGGGAGTCACATTACAGGAAGAATGTGATTGCACTGGAGAGGGTGCAGTGGAGATTCACCAGGATATTCCCTTAGATGGAGTAGATCAGCTCGGGTTGTTTACTTTGAAGCAGAGAAGACTGAGAGGGACATGCTTCAGAAGGATAAGATTACCAAGGGCATGGACAGGATGGATAGATAGCAGCTGTTCCTTTCAATCAAAGGACGAAGAACAAGGGAGTAACATGTTAAAGTGAAGGGTTTGATGATTAGTGAGGATTTGAGGATTGGTTTTCATCCAGAGGCTGTTGGGGACAGGAATGTACTTCCTGAGAGGGCAGCCGGCACAGGTAACCTCACAACCGTCAATAAATACGTGGTCGTGCCCTTGAAGTGCCATAACATACATGGTTAGGGGCCTCGTATCGGAAAGTGGGACGAATGTAGATTGTGCTGTATTTCTGACAGTACAGAGTCAGTGCTACTGTGATTGTATGGGTTGGACGGTCAATCATTGAGCAGCATAAGGCAGGAATTGATGAGTTTCTGAAGAATGTATTAACTAGGGTTATAAAAGTTAACTTGTCTCCATAAGCTAGAACAGGGAAAACTAAAAGTGTCTAATGCTCTGCTCCCTTCCTGATGTTTCTGTGCAGTGTGCGGGAAAGCTATGTCATTGGTGTCACAAACTCTTAAACATTAGGAAGGCAGCATCTGTCTATTTGACAGGACTGTGTTTCCCGTTCCCTTTCCCTAAGCTCGTTGCCAGTGTTCTGTCTGGTTTTATCCTTTAAGAACTCAGAGCAATTTGGTACAATCGAGTGTCTTGTTGGCCGTTCCAGAGACCATTGCAGAGTTTATCACATGTCTATTTGTCAGAAGACACTTGTAGGCCAGACCAGGAAGCACGGGAGATTCACTTCCTGTAAGTACATTGGGGGAGGGACAGATGTTTACAATGGACATTAGATTCAAGGTCAATATTACTGGCACCAGATTTTATGTCTCGATATTTTATTAATTGTTTTTAACTTCCACCAGCTGCGAGAGCATTATCCTGGTCTGGATCAGTAATCAGACATTCGCACAACAGCACCATCTCCACATGGGGACCTATCGGAAACCACACTGAGCACATTATTTCTGTGCTCTATGACAGCTCTGTCAAAAAGAGCTCCCACCAATGTAATAATCGCGACGGGACTGAGGGCGTGGTAAATGATCAGACTGTATTAATTCCCTTGTTATGGGACTGGATGTAGTTGAGGAACTTTCCATGTGGCCAGGCAGATGTCAGAGTTGGAGCTGGATTGAAACAGCTTCCCCAGTGACACAGCTTGTTGTGCAGTACAATCTGCGGTCCTATTGCAGGAATGGTGTCTGGGTCCATTGCCATTATCATATCTACTGTGTTCAGCTGTTTCGTCATGTCACGTGCAGCGAATCGAATTGGTTTAAGACTGGCATCTGTGATTCTGTGAGCATCATGAGGAGGGTTAGGTGGATTATCGACTCAACACTTCTAGATGAGGATAGTGCATATAGTACATCCTTGTCTTTTACACTGATATACAGAGCTGGGGATATTTGTGGAGTTATCTCCTCCTGTAAGTTTTTTATTAATCCATCGACAATGATGACTGGATGTGGCTTGACTGCAGAGTTTCGATCATATCTGTTTGTCTTGGGATCATTTCCCCTTCTCTACCAGATGGTAGTTCTGCTGTTTGGAATGTAACCAGTCAAGTGCGGTAGCTTTAATGGGTTGTCATCAGGTTTAGATACACATGGTTCTGACTCTGGCATATTCACCCAAACTCGTCACTGAACCATCACTCGGCTTGATGGTAATGGTAGGTAATGGATTATCATGGGGAAAAATTATGGATTGTGATTGAATGCAATTCTGCTGCGGCTGCTGCTGTGATCTACAGCATCATACGATAACCCAGTTTGATCTGCAATATCTGCAAATCAATTCGACAGACATTCCCCCAGTTCACACCGAGACCCATTCACCCAACGGCCCTGTACTCGGTGACCTAACCTGGTTTCTGATGTGCGAACACTTCCAGTTTCATATTCTCATTCTGCTGACGGTCTCTCCCTGATGTCCCGCCTCCAATTTGTTACATTTGTAACATATTAATCAGAATCATTTTCTTTCCGGTCACAATATCTTCTGCGTTTGAAATGAATGTTTTTCGAGTGTTTTTCTCCCTGACCATGATTAAGGCCTCGATCGTGTCAGTGATGCCAGACTTATGTCATTTCAGAGACAATGAACTTGTGCAATTTGCGTTTTTGTTCAAATCCCAATGTACAGCGCTCTCTGCTGGACAGGGCTTTTGAGCAGATTCAACACACGTCTTTGGAAAATGTTCAAAGCAGAAATTGCTGAAGGAACTAAACTGGTTTCGCTGCATCTTGTGAAGTGAAAGCTGAATTCATCTTTCGGGTCCAGTGGCCTTTCGACAAAGTTCCCAGTTTCTACAGCAATTTGTGCATTTTTATTTCAAGTATTCATAGTTATTTGTTTAATTGAAAATTTGTGCTGTGCCTATTTATTTCTGGAGAAACTCAGCAGGTCTGGCAGCATCTGCAGTTACAGAGAAACACAGTTAGCGTTTCAACTCCAGTGTGATCCTTCTTCAGAACTGTAAAGAATTGGAAACTGGGCATTTTAGTTCCTTTCCAGAGGTGGAGGGTTGGTGGCAGGAAAAGAGGGTGTGGCAAAAGATAACCAGGCTTTTAGCAGCGAACGAGAAGATGATACAAAATAAGTTTAAATTAAGATGTGAATGGGGGGAAAGGGATTCTCTCTATTGACTGCAAGAATAAAGAAGACACAACCACATAAGGCCATAGGGAGGCCAGGAGGGAGAATGTTGAACATGTGGTATTATATAGATCTGGCCAAAGATACATTTTCACTGCAGAGATCACCGCCATCAGACAAAGGAATTAAGTGCTTGACAGCTTATTGGCACGATTAATATTTTCATGCTGCTTTAGTATTGTAACATAAAGAAGAAAACAAATCACCGTATGAATATTGGGCTGAGTGCTGTTTACCTATCACTTTTAACATTGTTTCAAATTTGCAGTGCTGATCTTTAAATGCTTGTTCTTGAAGTTAGTATCAGATGGAGTGTAGGAGGTTGAGGGGTGACATTATAGAAATTTGCACAATCAGGGGAGGCATGGATAGGGTGAAAAGCCGAGGTCTTTTCCAAAGGATAGGAAAATTAAATCATAGAACCATAGGTTTATGGTGGAATAGGGAAGATTTAAAAGTGAGCAAGAGGGAACTGTTTTTACACAGAGGGTGATGTGTTTATGGAATGAGCTGCCAGGGGAACTGGCTGATGCAAGTACAGTTCCAACGTTTAAAAGACATTTGAACGAACACGTGAATGGGGACCGTTTAGAGGCTTATGGGCCAAATGCAAGAAGATGGGAATAGTTTAGTTTGGATAATCTGGCCGGCATGGACAAGTTGGACCAAAGATTGTGTTTGTATGCGATATGATTGCATGAATATAGAAAGCGAAGTAAAGGAAAGAAAATATGTGATATAAGCTAATTGGCAAGAAATATAATAACTAGCAGTACGAGCTTTTCCATTTATATAAGAAGAATTCAAGAGGTGTGTGTGATCTTTGGGAGAAAGAAATTCAGGAAAGTTTATTGAGGACATTTGGAGGGTGTGACTGGGGAACTGGATACAGGAAATAGACAGATAATTTACACCAGTATTTTACATCGTTCCTCACAGGTGAAGGTGCTGTAAATATTTCAATGGTATAAACAAAATGGTAATAGGAGGGAAGATCTTGAGTTGTGTCTAACAGAAGGAACAAGGCATTTCTCAAACAGGTAAGACCAAGGGTAAACAGGTCATCAGAAATTCATAGCTGGTTTTAAAAGAAGTGGTCACAGAGTGGCTGGTGGCACTATGTGAGATATTCCATAACTCTCTGGATTAAAGGAGTGACCCTGTGAAACTGGAGTCCCTCCAATGTAGCCCCTTGTCTTCAAGAAACGAGAGACTGAAAGCAGGAAACGCTTAGCCTCACCATTATTGCTGGGAATCTGTGAGAGTCTGTTATTAAGAAAGAGACTGCAGAGCATTTAGAAAAGCTTCACACAGAGTCAGCATGGTCTTGTTAAAGGAGAACTACATTTTGCCTGTAAAATCATGCAAGGTTTTTCTGGAAATCCATGAGAATGTAACAAGTGGCCTTGATAAAGGGGGACTGGTAGACATGAGGCTTTCCAGAGATTTTCCACAAAGTGTCACAAAATGAAGTTTCTTACGCAAGACAGAAGCTCATAGTATGAAGGATAATGCATTAGCATGGGATGACACTTGGTAAACACATAGAAATCGGAGAGTCAGGATTCATCGATCTTTATGAACAAAATGGAGTACCGCAAATATCAGTCCGATGGCAACAGCTGCTTACAAGAGCTGCACTCAGCTCCTGACGGCGGGAGCTGAGTGCAATATACATTCGAGTTTGAGGATGACACTGACAACCACAAGGCAGGCTGTTATTCAATGGAGAGGACTCCCAAAAAAGGAGCAGGACAGCGGAGTGGCGTGTTTCTCTGTATGAAACATAACGTCAGCATGTAGATGCAGAAATGTTGGGTCAGTAGACTGGTTCCTGGGATGAAAGGATTGAATTATTGAATACATCAAAAATGCTGAGGCGATTACTCATTGTGGTTTAAATGAATGAGGGTGTCATTAATGAAACGGACAAGATACAGAGGGGGCTTGACAAGGTCGGTGTTGAGGATGTGGTTCCACACTGGGCAGAGTGTCGAAGTCAGGGATGTAGGTACAGAATAAGGAATATCGATTTCAATCTGAGATGTAAAGAAATGTCTTCTTTCAGAAGGTAGTGAATGGCTGGAATTTCCTAACCCCGAGAATTGTGGAGGTTGTGTCACTGATTGTATTTACAGACAGGTGGATTGGTTTGTGACATTTCAGCGAGTTGAGGGATGCAAGGGGTTAGCAGGAAAGTTAAGTTGAGCTGAGGAGTAGATTAGTCATGTTCTTATTGAATGACAGTGCAGGTTCCTATTTCTTACGTTCCAATTTATGTTTTTGGAAAATAATTAATTATTTTCATGGAAGTCATAATGTAAAATGTTGCATTCAGAGACAGCAGAGGATTTGTCTGAGCTGACCTTGTGTGGGGCATGGGGGCGGTATTCAATGCGAATTTGGGCCTGTAACATGACTGACATCAGGAGCAGAAGTAACAGAGAGGGGAATCCTGAAAAGAGAGATTGTGGGAGGGGAGTCACTGCCTGACCTACCCTGGATTTTCCAATACACCAAACCATCAGAGTGGCCTCAATCTGCTCCGGCACAGCAGGACCAAAAGGGCTGAATGGAACATCAGAACATAGGGCTGATGGACACGACTGGGCCATTCGGCACTTTGACACTATTCCACCAGTCAATAAGGTCATGGCTCATCTCATTGTGTTCCCAGCTGCACTTTCCTCTGATTTCACAATGATTCCTGATTCACTTGTCTATGGAAAAATCAGACAAAGTCAGCCTCGATATAATATGAAGATTCAGCCCTCCCAATCTTCTGGGTGAGAAAATTCCCACTTGAATGAATTCCCACTTTGTGAATTTCTCCTCACTCCGGTTCTGACTGAGGTTGGAGGGTGTCACTGTTTCCATTTCTAGTCCCACTCCTGCACTGCTCACAACAAATTTTGAATGTAACCAGGTTGGCGATATGGCCGATAATAATGGTCTAATACTGGGTCAGGTTCAGTTATCAGAACAGCCCAGTTGGATTTCTTCAGTCAGCTACTAGTAATTAACAGAACTAACTGAGGATTAAGATGGATATGTGGTTAGCACTGCGGCCGCACATCACCAAGGAGCTGGGTTCAATTCCAACCTCAAGTGAGTTTGAACATTCTCCACGTATCTCTGTTGGTTCCTTCCCAATGCTCCAGTTTCCTCCCAGAGTACAAAGATGTGCAGCTGAGAGTGGATTGGCCATGCTCGATTGCCCATTGTTGAGAGAGCGTCCCCTTCATGGTAACCTCTGTCAGTGTGGGGGAATTGAACTTGCACTGCTGGACTCCCTCTGCATCACAAACCAGCCGTCCAGCCAACTGATTGGGAGACAGTGTAACTGTCACAGACAGAAACAGGCACAGGCAAAGGGCAAGAGAAACTTTCATAACAAAGAAAATGGTACAATTCAGATAACAGTTGAGGATAAAAAGTTCTCTGCTCAAAATTGCATTTCGTAACGGGACAAGTGTTTAGAAGCAGTGTTTGGCTGAATACAATAAGGTGAGACAAAGTGAAACAGCCATGCTTACTAATTGTGATTGGATATAAAATGAGTGCATATTTTTGCAGGACCTCGCAGGGTTGAATGACTGAACGTTCCTGTACCTGAAAATGGGAATTCTTTGGAACACTATCTGGAATTTTCCATATTCAAAGTGTGTGTTTGTGTGTGTGAGAGAGAGAGAGAGAAAGAGAGAGAGAGAGAGACCGCAGATACTGCACTGAACTGGGTGGTGAGCTCCGACCATGCTCAGGCCTCCTCTGGCAAGAGAATGGACCCCCTGTTCTAGCCCATCCACGAGGACCTCTGTGCCCCTGTTGAAATGTCGTGGTGTTAGTTCTCCCTATCTGCCATGCTCGGGGTCAACTGTGCAGGGTGACTTCAAACTGAGGAATTACAACAGTGTGCCCATTGGCCTTTTAAAGCTGGCATCAGTGTCAGTGATCATAGAATAGCCAGGGATATCAGTGCGATGGTGAATCCCTCCAGCCATGTTGGGTTGGAGAATCGGGAGGGCATTGAATGCGAGGAACACTATGAGATTGAGTGGGTAGTTAATGAGGTGAGTTCGATAAGATAGCACCATGAAACTAGTTCAGTCTCGTACAGACAATCCCTCTGTCACATCAATGAAAATATTACTGAGACAAACTATTGTTAGATTCAGCTCAATGAGTCGTAGACTCTGCTGACCCCACACCCAGTTACAAAGTTGCAGAACAAATGTTCATCTAAAACTCTCCCTCATCTTTATTGACGCCAATATCCCCTTCACCTATCATTCCTAGGAATACTGGCTCATGTTGCCGGATGCAGTCAAAATGTCTTCATTTCAGGATTCTGAAAACTGTGATCTTACTGGAAATTACCTCTCAATCTCTCTTTCGCTTTTTTCCCCAAAATTCTTTTGATTGTTGGTAGTTAAACTGATTTAACCGCCATCCCTCTCTGGCAGGAACTAGGCAGACTGATCATGTAATTAGACAGTAATTCAGAGGCACGGGCTGTGACTCCAAGGCAGTGTTTAAAACCCTACCACAGCCGATGACAGAGCTTCAATTCGAATGACAAAAATTGCAATGAAAGCTAATTTCACTCATGGAAACCAGAAACCGTTAAGAATTATTTTTATTATTTCACCGATTGTCCTTGCTAAAGAAGCTTAACATTATTACTCAGTCTGAGCTCAGTGTGACTTCAGACCGACAACAAAATTGTTGGCTCCATTTTGTCTTGACAAATGGCCACGTTGTCAAGAACAATTAGTGATGGACAACAAACACTGCCCTTGTTCATGATGCTGGCATCCCGTGAAACAACAACATTAAAGGTGAAATAAACCAAGGAACGGTGGGTGCTAGAGATCGAAAATAAAATTCTCCAACGTCTGAAAGTGTTGGAGAATCTCGCAGGTATGGCAGCCTCTGTCAGGAGAAATGCAGATAACGGTTTGAGTCCAGTGACCCTGCTTCACAACTGAAAGCAATCTGGGAAATAATATTAATTGTCCTGGTATCATGGATGATTAGGTTTGAGAGAGAGATGGGGGCCAGGTTTAAATTGAATGGATGGAGAAATGGCAAGAAAAAGAGAGGAAATGAAATTAAAAGTGAGCAAAGGGGCTGCTGATGATGAACTGAAAGGAAAGAAAAATGGCAAGTTATCCACACATTTCCCCATTTTCCCATATTCCTGAATTTCGCGTCCATTTAGATTTGTCCCTGTTTAAAGTGAGTTAGGTTCCCTGTATCTCTCTTCTCTGAGTGTGATGATTAAATCCATTAGCAATGCTGGTGCTGCCCTTATAATTGCTGAGATATAGAGAAAGGTAATGTTACATTGTCAACTGCTTCTTTGCAGAGAGAAACTGTTACTGTGGGAGTGTGCAGAGATAAAACGGCTTTCTCAGCCAGGAAGATAAACTGAGGAGCAGAAATAATGTTCACCACTGAGCGCGTGCACGTTCCGTGTGGGGAATTGACTTGTTCCTGTCATTGGAAAATCAGTGGAGTTTCTGTGGATGCTGATCTCGGGTTTGTATTGTCAGCTGTGGGGTCCAGTGAACCCACTTTATCCACTGCATTTACAGAGTGTCTGGGTCCATGGTAAACAAATGGAGATAAAACTCCACAGAAGGGAAGCTCTATAAATAGGGAGGTGCAGGACAGTGCATTCTCCTGGAATTTCCCCGGATATTTGTCTAAGCTGGACCAGGTGTCAGGTGTGAAACCAGTTTGTTTCAAAATTGAGGTAGTCACTGAGCTGTGTCCCCTCCTTCAGTGTACCACTTAGCCTCACACACCAGTGACAGGACTGTGCTGATGCTCATCATGAATTAAACTGGATTAATTCTGGAAATTTCCAGGCAGGAGTGAGTAACATATCCATTACCACCGGAGTGCAGTCCTCCGATATATTCACTGGCTGACAGAAACCATCTGTCCACTGAGAAAATTATGTTGTGTCCATCTTCCTGAGGAAAATACAGAACGAAACTTTCAGAAATACAAGGGAACAGAGTGACTGGTAAAAATGGGGAACAGCAGGAAATTAGAATTAATAATATGTACATCTTTTAAAATCTCATTGAATTTAAGGTTGGTATATTGTTGCATCTGATGAGCGACGTCCCAGCGTATTGAGGAGGTGGCAGTAGATCTAGTAAAGAAATACTGATTATTCTTCGAAGCTGGTTAGATTCTAAGAAAGTATCCTCCAGACTGGAAAGCAGCAATTGTAAACCTAAATATTTAAAACAGGATGGAAAGAGCAAACAGCAAAGTAAACAATGGTTAGCTTGATGTAAGCTGTGAGAAAAGTATTGGAACCTTTTGTGAGGAATGTGATAACTAGACACTTGGAAAATACTGACATGATTCGTAGAGTCAATCTTGATTTAGGAAGGGGAAATGATCTTGATCTTTGATAAACCTGCTGGACATTGTGGAGGTTGTCCATTGTGACATCGACAATTGAGAACCAATGGAAATGAAGTATTTGCATTTTCAGCAGACGTTTGACATGGTTGAATACAGGTGAGTGGGGAACGTTAGAATCCATGGGTAGGTAGGGGTGGAATACACCGAATATATTAAAAGTTGGATAATCGAGAGAATGCAGAGAATTGTATAATTATCTGGAGTGAAGGCTTTGGGGTATCAGAAGGATCAATGTTTGGGCAATAGCTCTTCGCACAATAGAAAATATTTGAGATATTAACAACAAATATCATCATTCACATTAATGTTCATTAAATAGTGAGAGGCTGGGAAGTGCTTTGAAACAGACCTGGATGTGCCTGGTCATAAGTTACAAACAGAATTTTTACGCAGCAGGAAGTAAATGATATGTGACTCTTCATGCAAAATGATTAAAGTATCAGAGTAAATGTATCTTTCGCAATGATAGTGTTTTGTTGAGAGATTGTTTGGTGTATTGTGTACAGGTTTAATCAGCTTTATAAAGAATGATCTTGTCAGCGATTCAGTCCAAAGGAGTTTCACCAGACTAAACCCTGGCATGATGTTACCATGAGGATAAAGTGAAGAAACTTGCGCTTAATAAAGTATGTCAAGGTGTTTGTGAGTTTATATTAAAAGAAAGTGCTGAAGCACATTGCGTGTTAAAGATACAAAATTGCCTCATTAGATCAATTAAAGGAATGCCCAGGCAAATTCACATTTCCTATGTATTGGAGTGCAAATGTATCCACTGTAAATATATTGGATGGTGCCTGTTCTAGTCCAGGAGAGATCTGCCTGGTAACAGCATGTAGATTGTTGTTTTTGAGGGTGGTGGTGGTGGGAGGTTCGGCTGGTTACAGTATTGCAAACTGACAACGCAGCAGAATCATCTAGCCTGCGATAAGAAAACGTGCATCATTCTCCCTCACTATTAACTTCACAAGAGCAATGGGTGATGGGAGATGTGATCAATAGCCAACGGTGCCAACATTCAATCCAGTCCAGCAGTTTTTGTGAACTGAAGGAACCATACGGAAAAGGGTTAAATGGAGATGTTTGTTCAGTGACTGTGATTGATGCCAGTCTCCATCGATCCGAGTTGTGTCACTGGATGTTTTCCGTCTCATGTTAATAAGGGGCCTCTTGCAATGGTTTATGCTATTGTAGCAGCAAATGCATCAACTCCAGCGCTCAAAGGGATCAGCAGCTGCAGAGACAAAAAAAGGAGACTTAAACATCTGAATATCGTTTGGAATGATCCATTAATGGATCAGAATCTGAGAACATTACACTGGAATGCTGCAACAATGGACAGGAGATAATCCGCAGGTCTTTTCTATTTTTCCTGGTCTTGGTCAACATTACCATATCGGATATATGGTGCCCTGATGATTATCCAGGCGGGTTACTATCCTATCCTCGCTATTGTTGGTGTTCCTGGAAAGATTCTTCATCTCTATCCATTTATTAATCTCTTCAACCATGGCGAACTTCTTTGCTATTTCTATTATTTATATTTGACAAAGACGGAAACCTTGTCTTCAGTTTCAAATGCAAATTCCATTGATTACCCACAAATTTCAGAACCGCCCACACCCACGTCCTCACAAACATCTGAGAACGAGACTGTTCACAAAACCGAATTTAAATAAATAAAATCCATTCATGTCTCTGTATTCTGTCCATCACAAAACCTATCCACTACCAGCTCGATTATATGCCCAGTCACCATCTTGGCTTCAATGCTGACGCTTAATAGACCATTATCTATGCTTTGGTAAAATTCTGACGTTATGGCTCCACACCTCCTCTAAGCACTCTTTCAGTTGCAAATATTTCGATCACAACTTTGTTCTTGTCTCTGAAATAACTTAATGACAGGAACATTCTCTCAGAGCAGTAATGTCGGAAGAAATGTAATTCAGATGCACAGGTTATTACACAGAAAGATCCTGTTCCACATCCTACCACAGACGATGTCAGAAAGTAAATACAAAAGACAGGAATCGGAAATAACAACCATAACATTTCCAGCATTTTGTCTATACGTTTATCTATTTCACTGATGTCCTTTGGTAAAAAGATCTTGCGTTATTATCTGGTCCGGCTTAAGATTGATGTGAGGCCCACAGCAATGTGCTTGGTTCTGTACTGCCTGAAAGAATGACCTCGCAGTAAATGACATTTGGTTAGGTCAACAAATGCTACCCCTGTCAGCAATACAGACATTCCAAATAATATCAAAATTAACGGTTAAATAAAGCAAAGAATGATGCAACAGATCAGAAACAATAAAGAACGAGAAAGTGCCAGACAAACTGAGCAGATTTGGCAGCCCCCTCGGGTCGAGAGAAAAATAGAATTGGCAATTCGATTCATACATCAGAACTGCACACAGTTGGGAAATAGTGTGATTGATGTTGGTGACACCGACATCTGCTATGAAGGGGAGAAGGATTGAGTTGAATAGATGGAAAGAGAGAGAGAGAGAGAAAGAAACAAACAAAGGGATTGTTGATGGTCAGCTGTGATGGAAATAGAAACTGAAATTAAACATTACTTATGTTTTTTCTTGTTCCCATATTATTGATAATCATGACGGTGTAAGGTATATGTCAAAGTCCCTCCTTAAAGTTATTTATGTCTGTTGTTCTCTCTTCCCTGAGTGTGATAATCGTCTTTTATTCAGTAATTGGATGCTGGGCCAGTATTTAATTCCCTTTCCTCATTGTCCTTGAGAAGGTGTTGGTGAGCTGCCTTCCTGACCCACTGCAGTCTGTGGGCTGTATGTAGTCAGTGCTGAGATCCATGCGGATTCATTTCTTTGAGGTTTTGAAGTGACTGATATAACTGAGTGGCTGGCTTGGATATTTCAAACTGCAACTGAGAGTTAACCACATTACTGTGGAGTTACATGTAAGCCCGACCAGCTGAAGATGGTAGATTTCCTTTCCTGAAGGGCATGAGGGTGCAAGGTAGGACAATCGACATTGGTTTCATTGTTTCATTTGATTCTTAATTCCTGATATTTTATTGAATTTAATTTCCAATATTTACGTTGTGGGATTCGGATCCGGTGTCTGTGTCATTACCTGATTCCCTGGATTACTATTCGGAGATAATACAGCGAGATCATCGCCTCCTCAGTATCTCCATTCAACTCGAATGGCAACAGTGATATTGTTGGTGTGACCTTGATTCATAAGGCAAATAAATGATTGGCAAAAAATGCCATCCTTCTTATTTTGTATTTATGAGAAGGCGAGATGATGGGAAGTGCTCTTGGTGAAAAGGAGCTGGATGTCCTTGATCATGATGCACTAACAGAATTCATGCAGAACATTCGGGTACTGGCAGGTGGGACTAGATTGGGTTGAGATATCTGGTCGGCACGGACAGGTCCGACCGAAGGATCTGTTTCCATGCTGTGCATCTCTGTAACTCTATGAGTCAGCAAGTAATCAGCACAACAACTGAGTCGTATCGTTCATTACAAAATGATTAAAGAATAAGAGTGAAGACACCGTCCTACAGTTGTGGAGTATACTTGAGACAGTATTTTATTTCATTTATAATCAATGATTTCCTTGCTACAGAGAGACGGTGTAATGGAGTTTCACCAGACTAATCCCTGCGGTGATGGTATCATGAGGAGAGTGTGAAGGAATTTGGCTGCCCTTTCCTTACCTCTCGCCGTGAGCTCAAGATGTTTAATTTGCAACTGATTTCTTGCCATCTCTGATTCTGTTGGTTTCTGCGGCAAGTTTAATTGACGAGATACCGCTGTAACTATGTCTCCTTTCCTCACAGAAGCAGTCAGTTCCAATTCCAGCTTTTCTGCTAATTCTTGCAACTTGGTCTTATTCATTTTTCGTAAAATTTCCAAAGTCACTGCATGGACACCCAGAAAACGTTTGGCGACTGAAATAGCCATTACTATTCTAAGTTTTCTCAACCCAATCAAACTAATACCTAAAATGAAACATTTGACTTTCGATAAAATGCAGAAGAGAGGGAAAAAAAGAAAGCAGCATAACAGAGAGTAAAAAGAAAGAATGGCAAACGAGAAAGCAATAGGGGAGGGAGAAAGAGAGAACATTTGAAGAACAAAAACTGACAATTAAAAAGAAAAGTCAGTGTAAAAGGCTGGAGATAACGGGTGAGGGTGCGCTTAGTAAGGAAGAGAGTAGGCATGAGCAAGCCCCTGGTAGTCAGAAGCCTAGTGAGAATTTGTTTGCGTATGTTCAAGCATCGCCTCAATTTGATGAGAAGAATGTGATACCCTTTCATCTCATTTGAAAAGTTGGCTAAACAAATGCAGTGGCCAGAGGCTATGTTGATCCAAACGAAACTTGTAGGTAGGACTGGTGAGGTATTCACATCCCTATCAGAGGAGGTATCTGGGGAGTATACGGAGGTTAAAAAAACATTTTGTCTGCATAGACAGCCTTTCAGGAATTTAATGAGGGATCCTGGTGAAACCTACACTGAGTTTGTAAGGATCAAACAGACTAATTTCGATAGTTGGATAAGAGCTTTAAAATTCAAACAAAGCTATGATGCCCTTAAAGAGGCTAACACTTGGAGGAATTCAAAATTTAACTGCCTGAAGTAGTGCAAACTCAGGTGGAAGAGCAGAGAGTGTAAGCAGCAAGGTTAGCTACTGAAATGGCTGATGATTATGAACTGGTCCATAAACTTGGTTTGGCTTCCAGAACCAGTTCTGGTCTCTGAGGGACAGAAATTGGAGCACATAGATATCCTCATGTGCAAAGGGAAAGGTAGATCACAGTGTAAATCATGAGGATCATTTACCACAGTAATAAAGAAAACCTTGAGGGGGACAAAGAAGTTAAAAACCTGTCGTGTTTTCATTGTAAAAAAGAGGGCCACACAAAATCACAGTGTTGATGGGCTGGGAGAAAACCAGATGTAGGATAACCAAACAAGCCTGGAGGTTTTGTTGGAATCGTAACAAAAAGCATAAGGGAAGGTAGGCAACTGCCTCAGAGTGTACAAGATGATCAGTGGACGTGTCAAATCTGCAAACAAAACTTACATGAAAGTTTATTCACCTAGGCCAGGAGTAATTCGTAAGAAGGTTTCAATATTAATTGACACAGGATGTTTTCAGTCTGTAATGCTGAGGGGTGAGGCTTTATGCACTCTTGAGAGACTACTTCCAGAAAAATCACTGGTAACAGGAATTCATAGTGAGGTAAAAAAGTGTTCAGTTATGTAAAGTGAGGCGATAGTGTGCAGAGAAAATTGGAGCATGTGTGGTAGGTGTACTAGACCCCTAACTCTCAGCTCTCGGAATAAATTTTTTCCTTGCAAATAATACAGCTGCTTCACTGGGAGGCGTGCTGCCTACTCTAGTTGAAACGCCAGTGGAGATGCGAGCAACTGAAGACCTGGAGAATATTTATCCAGGAATTTCCCCTGATTGCATCACCAGAAGATCACAGAAGCACAGGTTTAAGCAGGATAAAGGCACAGATAACGAAGCTGACGTAGAGTTATACAAACGTTTCTTTTTGATCAGTTAAGTGGAAAACAGAAGGAGCAAGTCGGAAAATATGAACGTATTTTTAGCTCTGCTAAGCTGATTGAATTACAGCAGAAAGATGTGGAGTTACAGAAGTTATATCAAAAGATATTTAGCAAGTAAATGGATGAATGCATTCCTGTGTGTTATTACTTAACAAATGATGTTTTAATGCAGATATGGAGATCAGCACACATTGAAGCAGATCAGACGTGGACAGAAATTCATCAAATTGTTTTGTCTGTTGGGTATAGAAAGGAGGTGCTGCGAGTGGCACATGAGCTACCACTTGGAGATCATTTCGGGGTGAGGACATTACAGGCTGAAATACAAAGATATTATCACTGACCTGGACTACACAAAGATGTAGTGAATATTGCCAAATGTCTCAAACATGTTACACACGCAGTAATAAAACCTGCAACTTTAATACCTATTCCAGCATTTGAGGAACCTTTCACAAGAGTCTCTATAGATTGTGTAGGTCCACTATCGCAAAGAATAAGTGGGAATAAGTATTTCTTAACAATAATGGATGTGTTGACGAGATTTCCAGAAGCAGATCCATTATGCACCATCACAGCTAAAAGAGTTGTAGAAAAAAATACTTATTTTTTACGTAGGTACGGACTACCAATAGAGATCCAGACAGATCAAACCTCACATCCAAACTATTCAAGAAGGTGATGGATGACTTGGGAATAAAGCAATTCAAATCTGCTACGTAGTATTCGGAATCAATGTGTGCATGAGCGAGATGGCATCAAACAGTGAAAACCATTTTGAGGGTTTATGGTCAGGAGAACCCTGATGATTGCGATAAGGAAATTACTTTTGAACTATTTGTGATCAGAGACGCACGGAATGAATCGACTAAATTCAAACTATTTGAATTAATTTTTGGGCATGAAGTAAAAGGACCGTTAACATTGATTAAGGAGAAAACAATAAGGCAGAATTCAGAGACCACCCATTTGGACAATGTGTCAAATTTTAGGGAACAATTAAGTAGAGCTGGAGAGTTAGCTGGACAACAGTTGTATTGCAGCATACAATGAAACAGGAAGTGGATCAGAAATCACAAATTCGCAATTTTGCAATTGGGAATAAGGTATTGGTGTTTCTTCCAGTAACAGTTGAGCCTTTAGAAGCAAATTTTAGTCTCCCTTATCAAATTGGGAAGAAATTGAATGAGATGAACTACTTGCTATGGACATCAGACAGGAAGAAATCTCACAGAGTGTGTCATATGAATATGCTGAACAGGTATTTTGAGAGGGAAGGAAAGCAAGAGGAGAAGGTATTAATGATTACAGCACTGAAGGAAGACCCACGTTCAGAGGATTCTGAATTGGACATTCCTAATATCAAATTGAACAATGAGAAAGTTGCCAAAAATTGGGATAAATTATTAAGTTATCTTCCACAAGAAAAGCATAGTGACCCGAAAAAGTTATTACGATATCTTGGAGAGATGTGTGGAAATAAACTGGGAAGTACGAACATAAATGTGCATGATGTAGACACAGGAGATCCTGTTCTGATTAAATAACATCCTTAAAGGCATTATCCTCTAAAGTTGGCACAGGTTCAGAAGGAAATAGAGCACACGCTCCAAGATGGCATAATCGAAATGAGTTACTGTGCTCGGAGCTCATGTATAGTCATGGCGCCAAAGCCAGATGTTACCCAGTGGACATGTGAGGACTATCACAAACTCAACTTTGTTACAAAGACTCATCCATATCCAATTCCATGTTTGGAGAACTGTGTCGAAAAAGTGGGAGAAGCTACTTACATTTCTAAGTTGGACTTGCTCAAAGGCTACTGGCAAGGACCTCTGTCAGAGAGAGCAAAGGCTTTTGTAACACTAAATGGATTGTATCAGTTCAAACTTGTGGCATTTGATATGTAAAACGATCCAGCCACCATTCAGAGACTGAAAATGAGGTCATTGTCGGATTACCCAACTATGTGGTGGACATTGGTCACATGGTAGTTTTTAGTCACTCATGAAAGGAACATTTACAGCATTTATCGGACTGGTTTGATTGACTTCAGAAAGCAGGCTTGCTGGTAAACCTAGCTATAAGTGAATTTGAGAAAGCCTAAGTCACGTTCCTGGGTCATGTTATTGGACATGGACCAATGGCCCCATGAGATACAAAAACGAAAGTAGTTGGGGAACGTTCCACACTGTCGACAAAAATAAATATGTAATACTAAGGTTCCTGGGATTGACTGGATTTTACTGAAAGTTTGTGCTAAACTTTAAGAAGTGTGGCTGTTACAGTCACCGAATTGTCAAGGGCAAGAACTCTCAGTGGACAGAGGACTGTCAAAAGGCATTTTACAGCCTAAAACCTGTGTTAGACACTGCCCCCGTATTAGCTACACTAGATTACACGAAGACTTTCAAGGTGGCTATCGTTGCCAGTGATGTGGGTGTCAGTCCAGTGTTCCTGCAAGAGGACGATGAGGGAATAGAAAGACCCATCGGGTGTTTTTCTGGGAAGTCGAACGTTCATCAACAGAAATGTTCAACATTGGAGAAAGAGACTTTAAACTTGGTGTTGGCATTACACCATAACTGTGTGTATATTACCAGCAATGCATCTGAGACAATCGTATAAACTGATCACAACACATTGACATTTGTGGAAAAAATTAAAGACAAAAATGCCCGACTGTTTAGATGGAGCTTGTTGCAGCCATTCAATGACAATTGTGCATGTGGCAGATCGCGAAAGCGTGAAAGCTGATGAGTTACTGAGACCAGAATGAGATATGGAGATGTTCGGTGGTGGGTATACAGCAGCCTGGTTTTGTATGGGTTTGTGAATGTTTGAATGTTTACAATTAGCACAGTATAGCTGTCAGTTTTGAGACTACTAACTAGGTTTGAAGGGTTAAAAATGCAGCCACCTTTTATCATTGATTTTTATTTAAGGGGGGGAAAGATGTGTCACAAAGCAAGTCCCTTTTTGTCTAAAAGCTGTTCCTTGGCTCAAGTAGACTCTGTCCTTGGTTTTTTTTTCAGAGAAACAATAAAACAGGGCCAAGCTCCAATCAGAGCTGGAAAATGTGTTGCTGGAAAAGCGCAGCAGGTCAGGCAACATCCAAGGAGCAGGAGAATCGACGTTTAGGGCATAATCCTTTCCTCACTTTCTCCAAGCTCCGATCAGTCTGGTTTGATACAGAGATGAAAAGTATGTTCAGAGGTCTTTTATTTATATGGAAACAGATGAGTCTTCAGGCCAAAGTGGCCATGCTTTATAAGTGACCAGTATACTGAACGGAGAGTGGTGAGCTATTTTAGCTGAACTCGCTGAGCTGAGCAGTTTTCAGTTGAGTCTTGAACTGGGAAGTTCAACTGGGAGCTGTGTGGAAACTCTCTCTATTTTCTGACCTTCAACTTCAACCTGGACGTTTGTGTTCCATTTATACTGTTTTTTTTATTATTGGGAGTTTGCTTATTGGGACAGTTGTGTGTATTCGGAATAGCATAATTAAGTCTAGCTGAATAGGTTGAAATCTGTCGTGATTTTTTATTCTGTTCTTTCTGTTTCATTGTTTAATTTTATGAATAAAGTTTTTGTCTGTTTCAAAATCTAGTAGTCAACCAAGCTAAATTACCTCCAGTAATTTTCATTGTACACTTACCGAAACAAATTGCAAAGGTATGCTCTGGGCTGCCTGCTGAAAAGTGTTTGGAGTAGTCTAACCTAATTCATTACATCTCGGAGATGGAAGGTGCCTCCTTGGGACTTGGCACAAACCATTCACTTTCCCTCCTCATGGTCAGCAAAGCACGTTAACATAGCACGTGTGTACCATTAACAATGGAGCCAGGAGGAACAACATGGAGCAGTCTCCCTTTGCAGTCTATGGCTCATTGCTTTGTCGTGTTGCAGCAACAATGACATCCTCCAATTTCAGTCTAACAGTTTGGAGGGGCTGAATGGCTTCTTCTGTTCATGTGTCAATGTCTGGAGGAACTGAATGTCTTCCTCCTGGCCCGAGGGCAGAGATTCAAGGACTTCAGTGGGCAACCCTTAGTTCCTGCCTACCAGCACGCTGTGCAGACGAGACTCTATCTTCCTGTTTTATAGGAAACAAACAGAAGGCTGGAAGAACACAGCAAGCCAGGCAGCACTATGAGCTGGGAAAGTCAACATTTCAGGGAAAACCGTTCTTCAGAACTGGGTTGGGGGTAGGGGGAGCTGCAGATAAAGAGGGAAGGGAGTGTTTGGGGTGGGAAGATGAGGGGGATGGTCAGTTACGGCTATGTGGACACAAGTGCTAGGTGCAACTGGTTGGGCGATGGGAGGGATGAATCCGGTTGGGAGCTGAAAGGTAGGGTTGTTAGGTGAAATGGAAAATCTCCCAGTCACTTCCTATTTCAATTCTCTTTCCTAATGCCTTTCCAACATAGCCATCCTTGGCCTCCTCCATTGCCGCAATGAACCAAACCATAATTTGGAGGAATAAGATCTCATCTGTCACCTGTGCAGCCTGCACCCCAGGGACTCAACATTGAATTTTTCAATTTTTTAATAACCTCTCTTCCAGCCCCCGAACTCCCTTCCCAAGCCCTCCCCTCCCGTCCATTCCTCTGAGCCACCTTTTGTCCAGCTACCAACTGGATTCAGCCCTTCCATCAACAACTCGCTGATACCCTTTATCTGTGTTCACTAATCCCCACCTTGCCACTCTGCCTCCTCCTTCCACATCCGCACTTTATCTATAGACCCCCTTACTCCCATCCACAGTCCTGACGAAGGGTTATATCCAAGGCATTCACTTCTCAAAGTCTTGATGCTGCCTTGCTTATTCTGTTCTTCCAGCTTCCTGCGTGTGTATTTTTGATTCCAACACCTGTTTTTATTTTAAATTGTCTTCTTGTGTAATAGGCAGGAGTGAGTGAACGCATTGCACCTATTGTTATCCAATAGATCTGATGGGCTGAATGGCTTTCTTATAGTATTGTGAAACCAGCTAGAGTTGCTGAAGGGGTCCCTCTTTCTTTTAACCATGGAAATGTTTATTCTCCAGCAGTGCTTTTGATTCATGCTCCCTATACATTAACAGCACAAGCTTGAATGGTGCCCAGATTTGATACTTTAGTACCTTAGGAGGTGACCCATTGTTCTCAACATTGTATAATCTTCAAAGAATATCCCCACCTCTGATTGCATTAAAGACGGAAAGACATTGATGAAGCAGCTAAAAATGTTTATGCCGAAGAAACTACGCTGAGGATTGCCCACAAAGATATCCAGGGACTGGGAGGATTGATGTCCACCAGCCCCATTGTGCTCGGAATGATTCAACCAGCGGGGAGTTTACAACTGATTCTCATCAAGTTCAATTTTGTTCAGTCTCCTTGACATCTTGCTCAATCAAATACTACCGTGATATCAGGGCCAGTCACTTTACGCTGTGTTCATATCTTCTATCCATGTCAATAGGTCAAGGTGTATGTGTGGGGAGTTGTTCCTTCTCTCAGGGAATAGTGATGGTTGGGGCCAGACAGTTAGGGGAGGCTACATCACTGAAATGTTTGGGGGTTGCGAGTGGGTGTCAGTGGGTTTTGACCCGTCAGAGAGTGGAGGGCTACAAATAATTGGGCATGAAAGAGAAATTGCGGCCGAGTGCAAATCAGCCCTGACTTACTGAATGGAAGTGCAGGTCTGAGGGGCTATGTAGCCTGGTTTTATTCCAGTATACCCCATAGTCCAGTCACTTTGTGGCCTCTTCCATTTCCTGTGTTACTGACTTCAAGTAGCTGAATAGATTGAACTTGTTGACGTGCAACTGGATATTGGTGCTGCATGATCTGGTTACAGTTTTATAGGCCCGAGGGGTTTATTGGCCTCCTCCTGTAATTGTATATTAGGCTCCAGGGGCTAAAAAGCCTCATTCTGTTCTGCTGTAACTGAAATCCGTATCGAATAAATCTACTGCCAATGGAGAAATTGAGCACTGCAGATGCTGGAGATCAGTGTCGAAAAGTGTGGCACTGGAAATCACGGCAGGTCAGGCAGCATCAGAGGAACTGGAGAATCGATGTTTTGGATGTTCCTGATTAAGGGCTTATGTCCGAAACATAGATTCTCCTGCCCCTCGAATATGCCTGACCTGCTGTGCTTATCGAACACCATATGATTTGAAATCTACTGCCCCACACAAATCAATCTTCCTGGTCACATCATCCACTTACTTTAAGAGAATTGTCAGGCACAATCTTCCTCACAAAAAAGCCACACTTACTATTCCTAATCAAAGCCTGTCTTTCTAAATCCATGTACATCTTATCCCTCAGAACCTTCTCAAGTAACTTACCTACTACGGATGTTCAACCTACTGATCTGTAGTTCCAAGGCTTTTTTTGTTCAGTTCTTCTTGAATAAGGGCACAACATTTGCTATCCTCCAGTCTTCCGAGACATTACCTGTGGTTACTGATGATAAACATTATAAGCCAGGATCCCCGCAAATTCTTCTGGAGCCCCTTGAGGTGTTCTTGGATATATCGGGTAAGGATCGTGAAATGTATCCATTTTCAAACATTCTAGTCCAAAATCTCCTCAACTATGATATAGATTGGCTCTAAGATATCACCACTAACTTCCTCAAGTTCTCAAGTCAACATGTCTT
The DNA here is from genome assembly GCF_047496795.1 of Chiloscyllium punctatum. Lineage (NCBI taxonomy): Eukaryota > Metazoa > Chordata > Chondrichthyes > Orectolobiformes > Hemiscylliidae > Chiloscyllium > Chiloscyllium punctatum. Next base: position 19,752,795 of record NC_092745.1, on the reverse strand, counting down.
TCTCCACGGTAAACATAGAGTAGAAATATTCGTTGAGGACTTCACCATCACATAGAGTTCCACACTTACTTGTCCACATTGGTCTTCGAGGGGTCGTATTTTCTATCCAGTTTTTGATTTTTCTTTTAATATATTTAAAGTAACTTTTTGGATTCATCCTAATCTTCTCAGCCAAGACTCTTTCTTGTCACCTTTTCACCCTACCGCTTTCCTTTTTCAGAACTCCTGTATCTCTAATATACCTCCAGGAATTCCCTTGATACCAGCGGCCTGGACCTGAGACACGCCCCAAGTTCAAACATGAACCTCTGTACCAGTTTTGTCCTTCTCCATAACTATTTGAAAATTAATAGAACTTCGGTAACTGGTCACAAAGTGCTCCCCCACTGTTAACTCAGTCACCTGTCCTGCCCTATTTCCTAAGAAACTTTCGTGTTTTTCCCCTTCCCGAGGAGAACTCTCTGTATATTGCTTGAGGAAACTTTCCAGAAGCTTTTATCGGATTCTATCTCATCAAATCCCTTAACGCTCTGGCCGTTCCAATCTGTATTAGAAAAAATAAAAGCCCCTATTATGATAACCCTATTGCTCTTGCAGGTTTCCCCTCTCTCCCTGCATATTTATTATCTCATTTCTGTTGACTATTTGGGGGCCTATAGCACATCCACAATCACATCACAAACACCTTTCTATTTCTTAACTCCACCCACAAAGCCTCACTGGGTGATTCATCAGTTATTTTATCTCTGATTACTGCTGTGGTACTCCACTTAATCAGAAATGCAACTCCACTCCCCTCCTTCCAACATCTCTGTCTCACCTAATGCACCTGTACCCTGGCACATTAAGCTGTCAGTCCTATCCATCACTTAGTCATGTTTGTGCAATGGCTATAATATACCAGTCCCACCTATCTATCCACGCCCTGAGTTCATTGGCCTTACGTGTAGGCCTTCTTGCAGTGAAATAGATGCAATTTAATCCAAAAGGCATTTCTCTGTGTCATTTTCCAGCCTAAATTTACTATTTCTGATTACTCTATCTCCTTCCAGCCTCGCACTTGCCTCCCTGCTCTTGAGGATACCACCCCCTGCCAATCTAGATTAAACCCACCCTCGTAACACTAGCATAACTGGCCGCCAAGATATTGGTGTCCCTTCCAGTGCATGTCTCGGACGGTAATCACTCTCTAAGGAGATTACCACTGTCAAGGTAATCTCGCTCCAGAACCTCGGTCCTATTTTAACGGGTATCATTTGTGCCAACGTGCATAATGATTTCTGGTTGCTCACCCAACCCCTTAAGAATGTTCAGCAGCCACTTGGAGACATCCTGGACCCGAGCAGCGGGGAGGTAACCTACCATCCTGGATTCCCGTTTGTGGCCACAGAATCTCCGATCTGTGCCTCGAACAATCAACCCTCCTATCTTTAACGTCCTGTTTACCTTTACCCTTTCCTGCTGTGCCCCAGAGCCAGTGGTAATACCAACCAACCTGGCTATTGCTGCTTTCCCCTGAACGGACATCGCCCACAACAATCCAAAATGGTCTACTTGTTATGGAGAGGAATGGCCACGGGCTATTTCTGCACTCTCTGCCTATTCTCTTTGCCATTCCTGGTGGTCGCACAGCTACTCTCTACCTGGAATATGACAGGAAGCAACGAACGCCTGTTGGATTAAATTGTGTTTATTTAAATACAACAGGACTGACAGGTAAACTGAGGCCGATGAACGTTGGACTGGAATATTACAGTCATTAAAGAAACATAACTAGGGGTGTGTCCACCACACTAAAACGCTTACCTATGAAGTCCTCAGTATCTCGGATGACCCTGAGTGCCTCCTAAATTATCTTCAGCCCGACATGTCCGCACCGACCCTCCAAAGAGCAGCCCACTAAGACCCACTCCCCTACACTACAGGCAAATTAGCACGACCAATTCACCTAACCTTCACATCTTTGAACTGTGGGAGGAAACCGCATCACCCATAGGAATCCCATGCAGTTACGGGCAGAATGCGCAAACTCCACACAAGCAGTTGTCCGAGCCAGGATTTGACGCCTGGTCCCTTGTTCTGTGAGGCAGCAGTGCTAACCACTGGGCCACCGTGCTGCCCATCTCCAGCTCCCAAACACGGTCTCCCAGGAGCTGAAGCTGGGTGCACAGTCCACACGTATAGACATCAGGGACGGTGAAAATCTCCGTGAGCTCCCACATCCCACAAGAGGAACGTGCGACTGCCCTAACTGCCATCTCGACGGCTATAATAATAAAGTTAAAAGGGCTTTATTTCAGTTTCCCTGTACATTTTGCTGAGCTGGAGCTGTCGGAAGCCTCTCGTGTCAAAGCCCTACTGCTTACTCTGCTACAACGGCATGTCTCTCTACCTCTCCACATATAGTTTTGGCCAGCGAAGGAAGGAGACACGACAGTGATACAGTGTTTAGGTCTTCAGCACTCCTTGACACCTGGCCACTGACTACCTGCTCCCCAGTGCAGATCTCTGCTTGGCCTTGAAGGGTGTCTTGCTGAGGTCTTCCTTCTGGTAGTGGTGACTTGTCCATGCAAATCCTCACCCCAACAGGCAATCTGTGTTGTCGCAGTCCTCTCATACCTTCTGTCTATTAGTATCGCGTTTATGAATTGCTTGAATCCCTCGAGAGAGGTGATGTTCTTGTGAATACAGGGCTATTGGAAAAGAACACTATTAGACATAGGGACAACAATATGTCTATCCTCTAACTGAGTCTGCTTTTCCTTCGATTAGGTTATTTTTATTTTGTTAATCCCCCATTCCACTTTTCTGTAATTTCCCATAACACTTGTATAAAACTCTGTCTGCCTCAGCCTTGAAGATATTTAATGATCCAGCCTCAAGAGCCCTCCGAATTTTCTACAATTGTTTCCCTCTCACTGATGTGAGACTTGGTGGTCTTTAATCTGGTGATTTGCCCACTCTATCTTGCATAAACTTCCAATTCTTCCTCAGCTCCTGTCTCAATTTGCTCAAGGGTCAAACAGTCACTCTCCCTGAATCCAGAAACACCTTCTCTAAACTAAAGACCGATTCGTAGCATATATTTAACATATTGTCTGGCTGCGTAAACAGGCTATCCCCTTTGTCCCTAAAACTCCAGTTCTTTCCCACATTATCGTCTTCCCCTTAATATACACCAAAAATATGACTTTGGATTCTTGCTAATCTTACCCGCTAATGTTTTATCACCGCTCCTTCTGCTCTTCCGCTGACTTTTTAAGTTTAGCCCTTCAATTTCTATATTCTTTTAGGACCTTCATTGGCCAGCTCACTTGGTACCTGCTTTAAGCTTCTCTTTCCTTTTTCATCCTGTTCGGGATTTGTGTCGACATCTGAAGTTCTCAGGGCTTGTTTTCCTAAATCTTATCTTTGGTGTCACATGCTGGGCCGACACTGTCATCAATTTGATTTTAATCAAATGATCCCCCAACCCCGGCCCCAACTTGTTCTGTTATAGTTTCACCCAGAAGCAAGTATGGTTCCCACGTTCATTCCCACGTCCCACCCAGAAGCAAGTATGGTTCATTTTTATTCATAAGATCTGTCTACCCAATCCAAAAAGCTTTTATGATTCAAACATTTTTGGGGCCTTTTCCTTAGCAAAGTCAAAATGTGTGATATCACGGTCACTGGTCCTATAATGCCCTCCCACTTCTGTCTGTAACAGCTGACTGGCTTCGTTCCCCACAGTGAGACCCAGCACTGCACTGCCCATTGTTGTATCTGCTCTATGTTGATATAAGAAGCTGTCGGGAAAAAATTTCAAAGCACCTGCCCCCCTTAAGAAGTTATCACTGCCATGATGAACGTTTGGAATTGAAATGCCTGAATATAATGTTCCTATTATTAATTTTACACATATCAATAACTTGGTTATATACCTGCTCCCGTACTTTCCTTTATCTGGGGGTCTACAATATATCCCAAGCAGTGTTTCTGTCATGGTCTTGAGACTGAGCTATAACCACCAAGCCTCATTAGAAGATCCTTTCAAGATATCATCCCTTCTTAAGCCAGTAACTGACTCCATAATTTATAAGACAACACGACCTCCTCTTTTACCCTATCGCCTGTCCTGACTATAGTTCTGGTACCACAGAATACTGAGTTGTCAGCCATGACCTCCCTCAAACACATCTCTGTAATGGTAAAAATGACACACTTCCACATATCATCTCGTTTCCTTGTCATATCTTTCTGTTTGATAATATTCCCGGCATTAATGTAAAGCACATCCAACCTGGAATATATCAACTGGAATACTCTGTATCTCGGAGTTCTTCAGTCATTCACTGCTCGTTATAAAGCTGTCCAATTCATAAACCAAAACTGTAACTTTGGGACTGAATGAATATTTGTTGAATTGCAATTTCGTTTTTAGTAAAAGTGTTCATCAAATGCAGCTTTCGAGAACTGAACAGTGAGCTCTAACTACAACTGGTTTCTGCTGATTAATCGCCTGCTCACTGTTCAGAGGGGACAGCCCTCAGTAATGGGCAACGTGAGGACTGTATATCCTGGTGATGGGAGTCGAAAAGTGTGATGCTGGCAAAGCACAACTATTCAGTCACCATCTGAGGAACAGCAGTGTCAAAGTTTTGGCATCTGCCCTTCATGAGAAAGACATCCGTGCCTTCCCATGTTTTCCATTCCATAATACACAGGATATTGGGAACCATACTTGCTCAGGAAGGTAGCACTGTACAGAGCCCTGAAATGGTAAAGAGTCAATCAGTTGGTTGGACAGGGAGTAAACAAGTTGAGGTCAAATACAGACTGATTGATGTACAAACATAAGGATTTATAAATCCCTCAGCCAGATGGGAAACACCCTAGGTTACTACAAGAAGAGAGGAAAGAGATTTTTGTGCTTTTGGCGACGGTCTTTGCGTCTTCACTCTCTATTTGAGTAGCATCGGTTGATTGGAGGGTGGCAAATGTTACTCCCTTGTGCAGGCAAGGGAACAGGGATTGTCCTGAGAACGACAGACCAGTCAGTCTTACATCTGTATTGGCCAAAGTATTGGAGAGGATTCTGAAAAAATCATAGTTTGATTAGAAATAGTAAGCATGGCTTTGTGAGGGGCAGGTCATACCTCACAACTCTTGTTGGATTCTTTGAGGATGGGATTAAACACACTGAAGAAGGTAGAGCAGTGAATTCGGAGGGCATGGATTTTAACAAGGTGTTTGATAAGCTTCCCCGTGGTAGTTTCATTCAGAAAGTAAGGAGGCATGGCATACAGGGAGTCCTGTCTGTCTGATTAGAGAATAGGAGAGCCCATAGAAGACAGAGGGTGGTGGTAAATGGGAAGTACTCAGTGTGGAACTAGGTGAGCAGTGGTGTTCCGTAAGGATCGGTTCTGGGACCTCTGCTGTTTGTGATTTTGATAAATAACTTGGATGACGAAGTGGAAGGGTAGGTTCGTAAGTTTGATGCTGTAACACCGGTTGGTGGAATTATGGATAGTGTGAAGGGCTGTAGTAGGTTGCAACAGGGTAATGACAAGACGCAGGACTCTGCTGCTTAATGGCATATGGTGTTCAAAATGGAAAAGTGGGATTCGATTCATTTTGGAAGGTTGAAGTTGAATGCAGAATACAAGGTTAGAAGCAGGATTCTTACATTGTGGAGGAACGGGGATCATATGGGCCATGGAATAGCTCCCACAATGTTTCTACCTAGGTTTACAAGGTTGTTAAGAAGGTGTTTGATGTGTTCATTAGCCGATGGATTGAGATTAAAAGCTGCGAGGTTATGCTGCTACTCTATCGAGCCCTGGTGAGACCACACTTAGAATATTGTGATCAGTTCTGGTTGCCTCGTTTTAGGAAAGATGTGGAAGCTTTGGTGAGGTTGCTGAGGAAATTTATCACGATGTTGCCTGGACTGGAGGGCATGTCCTGCAAAGAAAATTTGAGGGAGCTCGGGTGTTTTCCTCATTGTAACGAAGAAGAATGGAACGTGACTTGAGAGCGATGAGAGGCATAGATAGAGTGGAGAGCCAGAGACTTTCTCCCATGGTGGAAATGGCTATCTCGAGGGGGTATGATTTTAAAGAAATTGAAGGAAGGTTTAGGGGAGATGTCAGAGGTAAGTTCTTCACACAGAGAGTGGTGGGTGTGTGCAATGAACAGCCAACAGTTGTAGTAAAATCAGCTATATTAGGTTGGATAGGCACATGAATGATAGTATAATGAAAAATATGTAGGTTAGTTTGATCTTAGCGTAGGATAAAAAGTCAACAGAACGTCAAGGGCCAAAGGGCCTACACAGTGCTGCACTGTTCTATCTTTCCAGTTTCACTGACTGTGGATTCCCCTTAAATTGTTGAATGTGTGCGGGAGTGATGTGTGTGAGATCAGGAAGCTTTGGAGGGGTGTAAGGCCAAAACCTCCAGTTATGGTGTGCATTGTTACAGTCACCTGAAGGTCAGTATAATATGTTTGTTCACTTAGATCAGACAGAATCCACCAAGTTCAGTTATTAATGTGATTTGTGGATTGCCATTTGCTGCTGGTTACTTCACATACATTCTACTGTGTGATCCATGTAGTAATCTCTGACCATTCATAGAGATGTAAAATTTTATTTTGATACTGGAGAATGTGAAGGTGACATTTATTGGATGTGGCTTTAGAGGTTTCGTTGTGAGACACAAGGCACTGCAATAGATTGTCAACCTGTTAACGTCTTTACCCATGTCTGGACCAGGGTGCAGATATATGGAGTCTGGGAGACAGGTCAGATTTCATCACTGTAGGTAACTTGTATGGTGAGATTCTGGCTCTCAATGTCAACACATCTGCTCTCTGGGCCAGGCTCTGACTAAGATGAATTTCAAAACCTGGTTGCTGGTCAGCCATTAGTATTTAACCTGGACAATATTTGTACATACACTGAGACCAGTGATAGTCTGTTGGCGGGTTATCCCTCTGCCCAAGGAGGATTCAACTTATTTGTTTTGAAGTAATGTTTCACTGATGCCCTGAACCATGTTAGAAGCTCCATGCACAGATTTTGGAACAGGCCACCGAGTCTCTCTGCATCACCGGTAGCTGTGAGGTCCAATAGCACTGTAAATGAATTCAGATAAATTGGAAGCAATTTTCAGCGTCGCATATTGCAAGGTGTTGAGTTTACTGACCCGAACAATAATCGGATGTTTACTATATTTCATGAATTGGACAACAATAAGATGAGGACGATAATCATTCAACTGAACTATAATATCTTAAATCAATTCTGTTAATTCTATATTTATGGAACTAAAATATAAACTCCTGTCAAAATTTCCTAACTCAGAAATAAAGCATGTACATTGCATTTTATCGAAGAAAGAACATAACTCTTATGGTGATTAGAATTAGATATTGAATGTCAAGATTCAAAGCAATGTTTTGCCACTCCAATATTTTAAAAGTGATTGGCTTCTGAGTGATTACATATTCAGAGTTATCAGAAGATTGAACATACAAATAGAAATAGCGTTCTTATACATTTATATATAATCAATCAGTTTAATTTCTCACTGAAATGTACGATCTTCTGCTATTTGCCAGCAATTTTAAAATTGCAATAATTCAACATAGAGTGTGAATATTAAACTAAATAAATTATTTGTGTTATCAATTTTCAGTTAACAATAATTTGAAAACTTCCAATTTTTAGAATGAATGATATTTAATATGAAATGTAGAGAGTGAAAAAGGACAACGAAGATAATATCGTGTCAGAGAAATGTCAAAGCTTCCAAAGGGGTTTGGACCAAAGCAATGATATATTTGTTTTAGCAATTAGAACAACACATGTAAAATATTAATGTTCTGAGTAATAATTGACTTCATAATGAAGCTGACCTTGCAATACTTGCATCTTAAATATTTATGCTGCACAAAATAATCAGATATTTGTGAGCATTTATAATGTGAAATAATTGGATACTGACTTTTATTCACAGCTGACACATGATAGAGTACAAAACTTTAAGGTACAGGAGGAAGTCATTGGCATTATGTATGAATCAGTTCCAAAAATGTCTCCAAGCACCTCCAATACGCCAGCCGTCTCTCTGTTGCCCTTTAAATTAATAATTTCCAAATGTATATCCAGTTCTGTTTTGAATCTTCATTCACAACTTTCCCAGTCAGTCAATTCCAATTCGTAACAACTCTCTAAATAAAGACACTTTTCCTTATTATACTCCTCGCTCTTCTGCTTACAACCATGAAATTATAATTCTTTGATGCTATAATGCAAACTAATAGAGTAATATTTTTCACTCTGACAGTTTATTCATACTTTTGAGCACGGCAATAAATTCATATCTTTGTCTGTTCTGCTCCAGGAACAATAAGCCTTGTAAGAACTGTAACAAACACTACAATGGAAAAACAAGCAGAAAACTAGTCACCAGGATATATGAACATCAACTCGCCACAAAATACATGACCCCAACACTAATTTCTTGCGTACTGATGAGGAAGTACGCCACTCTGACTAATCTGCATATCCATCCTAGGACAGGCCCAATAATTCCTAGAAACATGGCATTCCAACCGGAACTCCATCAACAAACAAATCAATTTCGATGCCATCTCCCACCTTCTGACGAAAAGGTCCGGAAATGACATCATAGACAGAGGACTTTACATGACCAACACAAGGAAACCGAAACACTTAAATAGAAAGTGGGAGATAACGCCAGCATTTCACTGGAGGCTCACTTACTGAGACAGTCAATGGAACAAACCAGGAACTGCCATTAGCTATTGCTTCAGAATATATCAGTGTTTATGGCTGCTACCACGTAGAGCCATTGAATAAAAATGCGAGCCTGCATCACCAAGTGCATATCCAAAGGCTTTTTGAAAGTTTGTGAGATTATCTGCTCAATCGCCCAACGAGGGAAAGCATTCCAGACACATCTCACCAGGGGCATTGGTTAGAACTCCTGCCTTCGAACGCAGGGACCCAAGAGTGATTCCAACCTCGGGTGACAGCCTGTATGGATTTTGCACATTCTTCCCGTGTCTGCGTGGTTTCCTCCCACAATCCAAAGATGTGCAGGTTAGGTGAATTGGCCATGCTTAATTGCCCATTGTGTTCAGGGATGAGTAGGTCAGGGGTTAATATAGGAGGAACGTGTTTGTGTGGGTTTTTTTTGGAAGGTCAGTGTGGATTTGTTGGGCCGAAGAGCCTATTTCCACACTGTAGAAATTTTATATTCGATGTCTGTGCCACCCTCTCAGTTCAAAACAGACTCACAAATCCTCTCTCAATCCCCTGCCTTTCACTTTAAGTATGTATCCCTTTGTTTTTGACCCTTGGAGTAAGGTAAACAGCTGCTGTCTCTTCATCCTCTCCATTCCCCTTATGCTTTTGTACACCTGTACCAGGTTTCCTCCTCAACCTTCACTGCTGCAATGAAAAAAGGAGCAAATCTAGCCCTCGCAATTCACAGTTTGAGCACACACCTGTCTTGTTAATTCAGATGTGCATTATCTCACATTTATCAGTGTTAAACTTCATCGGCCAACAATCTGGATGAAGACATCATCTGTTTATATCGTCCTGTAGCCTAACCCTCCTGACTGTGAACCACTCATCTAATCTTTGTGTCATCCCCAACATTAGTTACCATTCCACTGCCGTCCATCTTCCACATTCTCACCATCATCATTAATGAATATCACAAACAAACCTTGATTTCCTTCCTGTTCTCCAGATGTTATTCACAAAAGAGGAATTAAGAATTCCAGTCTCTTGCTGTTCTTATTTTGGGGGATTTACAAAGTGATGTAGTTAACACCTATTGTGAGCAAGCTGCTAATAGCATTTTCGACACAGAGTTGAAATCACCTTTTACACTCTACCCCTCATCATGTCTTATTCATAAATGTTGTACCTCATTTAAGATGAACTAGGGTTTGGCACCTTTCACTTGAACATTAGCCATTTGTGTGGCGCTGTTCTTTTTATCAATAGTAGGGGCTGATTTTTTTCATCTGCAGGATAGACACTGACTCAGTGCTTGAATCAGTGAATGTGATGAGGATAAATATTCAATTAAATTCTACGTTATGGACAAACTGCAGGAGATCAAATCATATGCTCATGTCTACCTTGAATTGGAAGCAAATACATACTGTTAAAAAAAAATCAAAAATTTTGAGACACCATACCAGGGAAAAAAAAAACATGTCATCTGCATTTGATGGAGATGCTGAAATACAGAGTGAATGTGCAATCTGAACAAGAATCAAATGATAGAAAAAGAAATACATCAAATCATAATTTTCAATGGAAACAGATCCCAATTTTCCTGAACAGTGATGTTTTTCACCCAACCTCACATTTGCTAAAGCAAGATTTTCCCAGTCACTAAAACTTCATTAGCCATTCTTCCTCCATCTTCTTACTCTTTTTTGCACTCCTACTTCCCTTGCAATACCCCTTCTGCTGCTACATACTCTTCCATTGATGATAGCTCTTCGCATCTTCTTGTCCCACTCCCACTGTAAGTTACACCAGTTCCCTAGCTACTCCCACTTCCACTGGCCATTACTTTCCGTTTTTGCTTTCCAACTGGGGTGATGGGAACTGCTGCCTTCTGTGCTGCTATTGGTCTTTAGTGGATGATGAGATTGAGGTGATCAATGTCCAATTGGAGCAGATGTGTGTCTGTCACTGTCCAATGCACCGTGAACATGGTGATTCTGTTCCCCATAGAGAGTGGAACTGTATTTCGGACTCTTTGTCACAACGCTTAACCAAACAGCCTCATCACAAATAGGACAAACCTCTCCTCAGAATCAGATGACCATGCATCAGTTTTTCCTTAAATGTTGTGAGGACAGTGACCACATTGTTCAAATAAGCCGTGTTCTATCATTTTGCTCTTTACCATTTTAACTGATTTTCCAATGTCATTAGAGGTGAGATCAGAGTAACTCGCCTCACATCAAAGTAATATTTGACTCATGTAGCATCATTAACCCTCAGAAAACTGTGGTTAACGGGAATCAGAGGAAATTCTGTGCTGGTAATTTCCTCAATGAACAATGACACCTTCCCTAGACCTATTGGGAATGACAAATAAACTCTGCCTTTGCTACTGCCTTCCAAAACCATGGATGGATTTGTCTTATTAATAACATCATTTGTTTTCACGGTTTGGTCTAAAGTCTCAGAAAACTAATACCTTGCTGGTTGAGTGCCACCCCAATGACATCAGAGCATTACAATAAAATAACAATTCCGATTATTTTCAATCAGTTACTTTATGAGGACTGATCGTGCGATGTCACTGCCACTGAGATCAACATTTTCTCTGTCCACCAGCATCTCATCACATTGGCTCAAGGCTGCACCATTACCCAATTCTACTTCATTCTCCAGCTCATTCGCTGTGCTCGCCAGCTATATGAGGACTACAATCACTTAGAGATGCCTACGAGGTTCTAGACCTGCCATCCCACCCATGCCCTGCGCTCTGAGTCCATCCCCTCCCCCAAGGCCACCTCCTGTCGTGTATTCACCATCCCTCCTAAACTGCCACGCTGTAATGCTGAATGTTCTGTACTCAGCAAAGCTCTCAGATTTATCCCTCTGTACCTCCACTTTAATGAATTTCAGGAATGACATAATATTGAACTTCTCTTCCACCGCCTTCTCCTCGGTGTCCATTTCTTTGGACAAGAGTGCACTCACCACTCCACAGACCCTTAGCCCAGCTCCAACACTTTCCTTCCACCTGGACCCATTCCTCTGACATTTACTGTGATTCAACTGTACTTTGAGAACTTTCAATGTGACGTTGGTTGTTTTAATTTCTCTGCATCCCCCTCACCCTATCCCACCGATCACTCTCTGAAAAGACTGTACTCTGTATGCTTTGATCCAACCCTGACTGTGTTATTCAGCCTGTGCCGATAAGGGTGCTGCTGCTGTAGTATAGTGGACTCACCTCTCCATTTCAGAGGCTGAGTGTCAGCTGTCAGATACCTCCACATATCACCTGCTGCTCCATAACCCTGCCATGGCATTTCAGGCCATTTTATTAACTAAATCTGACAACATTTCATATGGAGATTCCCACCCACTCACCCCCACCTAACAGTTCCGAAGCTGATGGTCCTCTGATAGAAGAGCTCGCTTTTATCTCCTCCTGAAAATCCACAAACAGAACTTACTGGGCAGACCCATAGCTTGAGCCTGCTCCTGCCACACAGAGGGGGTGCATGGATACACACGTGGGCCCAAGTTATACCTGTTCCTTCATGGGGTACGTAGACCGTTCCTTGTTCCAGTTCTTTCTAGCCTCCACCCAAACTGTTTCTCCGATACGTAGATGATATCTTAGCTTTTGCGCCTCTCTCTTGGTCAGAATTGCAAAAGTTCATCGTTTCCAATTTGCACTCCTCCCTTATTTTCACCTGGTCTATCTCTGACTCCTCCCTTCCTTTCCTCGACATCTCTGCTTCTATTTCTGGGGATACGCAGGTTACTGATATCCAGTATTAACCCACCGACACCCACAGATACCTGGAGTATACACCCTCACACCCTGTTTCCTGCAAAGATTCCATTACATTCCCCCAGTTCCTCCGTCTCCACCGCATTGCTTCTGATGATGTCAACTTCAAAAATGTGGCCTCTGAAACGTCCATCTTGGTACTCAACTGAGAATTCCCCTGCACAGCTGTCGACAGGGCTCTCAACCAGTTATGACCCACCTCCTGCACTTCTACCCTCACCCTCTCTCCTCCCTCCTGCAACAGCGTTAAAAGTTCCCCTTGTCTTTACCTACCACCCCACCAGCATTCACATGCCGAAGATCATCAGTCTGCATTCCCCCACCTCCAGCGAGATGCCACCACCAGACACATATTTGCCTCCTCTCCCTTTTGCGCCTTCTGAAGTGACCATTTCCTCCAGGACACCCTGGTCCGTTCATTATTCACTGCCAACACCACCACTCCATCTCCCCCCAACCCCCCACCACAGGTCCACTTCACTCTCCCCTGCCGGAGGTGTTACACTTGCCCACCTGCTGCAAGCTCAGCAGGTCTGGCAGTATCTGTGAAGAAAAATTAAAGTTAATGTTCTGGTCCAGTGATCCTAATTAATCTGTATTCCCAATGATTAAATGGTGTGTATATAAAATATAGTTCACTTTATCATATTTAAAATGATCCTGTTCAGTTCACATTGTCATTCCGCATTGCATCTCCCAAATGTTGGCTGTTTCCTTGTGCATTAGATTTAATTCTGTCTGGCAGAAAGAGTGATGATGACTGGGGAATATCATTGTATTCCCCATGCAGTCTCCACAGCCACTATCCCCATTCTGTCTTTTCTCCCAGCCAATGTTATGTTCATTCGAACCTGACTCATTAATTTATAAGTCCTAATGAATAAGTTCATTGTAATTATCACTTTTGGTTTTGGACTGAGGCCAAAATGGTTAAAAAATGCTGTTTTAAAGCAAACAAAACTGCATTTAGAAGTTTGTCAATTTGTATAAATAAATTATTGAAGCATATTCCCTAAAGAAGTTCCAAAGTTGCCTTATTAGAGCAGTGAGAGGGACATTCAGAGAAGTCCACACTTCCTGTCAATATTCAGGGAAAAGTGCCCAGTGAAGGTGTGTTGGCTGGCGTTTGTTCCCGTGGAGGAGAGACCAGCACAGTAACAACATCCTGATTGTGATTCTTTTGGGGGGTGGAGGGATTTGGGGCGAGATGGTTACAGCATAGTAAACGAAAAGAAAACATCCATCATTCTCCCTCACAACTGACTTCACTAGAGCAAATGGTGATGGGAGATTTGACCAATAGCCAGCAATGTCAACATGTAGTCCAGTCCAGTTATATTGTCAACTGAATGTGCTGGATTGAAAGCTGGGACTGGTTGCTCAGTGACTACGATTAATGTCAGTCTCCATGCAATGTAACTGTGTCACTGGAGGGTTTCCCTCTCCTATTGGTGAGGGGCTTCATTCACTGTGCTATCCCCTGTCGTAGCAAATGCATCAATTCCAACAGTCGCAGAGATCAACAGCTGCGTAGACAGAGAGAGGACAGATCTGAATCCGAGAATAGCGGACTGGAACATTACAGCAATGGAGAGGAGGTTTTTCTTGAGTCTTTTCAAGATTTCTCCCTGTTGGGAATTTCTACCATATCGTATATCAGCAGTGCTGATGATTATTCTGGCGGGGTGAAGGGTGTGCTACTAACCTATTATCGCTATTGTTGGTGTTCTCTGCCTCTGTCCATTCATTAATCCTAGAAACAAGTTTGAACTCCGTTGCAATTTCTGTTATCGATATTTGTCAGAGAAAGAAACTCTTGTCTTCAGTTTCAATTGCAGTCTCCATTCATTACCCATGAATTACAGACCACTCCCTCACCAACATCTGAGAACAAAACTGTGCAAAACCCCGAGATCTCTTTTTGTCCTGAACTGATTTTTGTCTTGTGTTCTCTCTGTCACCAAACCTGTCCACTCCCAGCTCCTCATATCCACAATCTTCATCTCTGTGTCAGTATTGTTGCTGATCAAACCATTGGGTGCACGTTGGTAAAATTCAGACTTAATGTTTCAAGCTCTCTTCTGACCACTTTTCCAATTACAAATATTTCAATCACAAAATTGCTCTTCTTTCGGACGTTATTTCATGATTAGGACAATGTACGAATGTCGGAATGTCCTGGATATAATTCAGAAGCTAAGCTTATTAAACGAAAGATATTGTTTCAAGTGATTTGTTTCAAGTCCACCACAGCTGATGATAGAACTTAAATAAAAATGATAAGAATTGGAATAAAAGTGAATTTCACGAAAAACAAACATAAAAGCTACATTTTATCTGAAAACCTTCTTCTTTCAATGATCACCTTCGGTAAAGAAATCTAATGTTATTACCCAGTCTGGGTTAATTGTGACTTGAGACCCATGACAATGTGCTTAACTTTGTATTGGCTTGTGGAATGGCCTCTTAATCAGGGCGATTAGTGATGGTCATCAAATGATGCCCTTGGCAGAGATGCCAACATCCCACGAATTAACAACATTGAAGGTGAAATCAAGTAAAGGAAGTTGCTGAAAATCTGAAATTACAGAAAGAAATGCAAAGGAACGAACAGAAAGTGCTGGGAAGCATTCCTGAAATGAAAGCAGCTGGAAAGGAGTGTGATTAATACCGTTAACAGGGAAGTCTACTTTGAAGGGAAGGAGGAATCAATAGAGAAAGAGATATATAGTAGAAAAATATCAAACAAAGAGAATGATGATCAGCTGGGATGGAAATAAAATGTGAGATTCACCTCATTTATTTTTCGCCTTTCCCATCTTCCTGAATATCATGCCATTGTAAATACAGGTATCCCCCGCTTTTCACAAGTTCGTTTTTCGCCACTTCCCTTTCCGAATGACTTACATTAGGACCTTATTTCACTAACCAAAAGAAACGCGAACAGGATTTTCACTTTTACGAAGAAAGCCGAAATTTTTCCCATGTAAATTAGTGCTACTGCACTTTACACCATATCAGCTTGCGAACGGTTTTGTAGGAACACTCTACTTACAAATAGTGAGGGAAACCTGTATATATCAGCCGTATGTGTACAGGGAGTACAGTAGGGGGCTGAGGACACAGCCGTGTGTGTACAGGGAGTACATTCGGGGGTGAGGATACAGATATGGGTGAACAGGGAATACAGTGGGGGATGAGGGCACAGCCATCGGTGTACAGGGAGTACAGTAGGGGGCTGAGGACACAGCCATGTGCGTACAGCGAGTGCAATAGGGGACTGCGGACACAGTCATATGTGTACAGGGAGTGCAGTAGGGGGCTGAGGACACATCTTCCAGGAGCTTCAGTGTAGAGTCTTATTGTGGCAGAGGTGCAGATACCTACCTTCACTAATTGTGGTATTTGGGTCAGAAACCGTGGGACCGAGTTGCAGAGGGTGGAGCCACGACTAAGGTCAGGGAATTTTGAGATCAGTCTGGAGGGGATAATGATGTTTAAGGTGGAGGTCAATGAGCAGGAGTCTGGTGTTGGTGTCTTTGTTGTCCAGATGTCCAAGGGATGAGTGCAGGGCTTGGGATTTGGCATCTGTTGTGGACCCATTACATCAGTCGGTATATTATAGGGGATGAAGTCAGGCTGGGAGATTGGAGGTAATATGGGCCATAACCAACCTTTCAAATCACTCCATGTTTATTGAGGTTAGAGCCATTGGGCGGTAATCATTAAGTCATTAAAGCATGAGCTTTCTCACTTACAAGGTTGATGTTAGTCTTCTTGACGCAGGTTGGGACTTCAGCTTGTGGGAGGGAAAGGCTGAAATTGTATGTGAATACCTCTGCCAGTTGGTCCATACAGGATCTGAGTGCTGAGCCGGGAACACAATCCAGGGCCGTCGCTTTCCTTGATTTGACCTGCAGGAAGACTGATCATGCCTGCAGCGGTGACAGCGGACACAGGCACATCCGAGGCTGTCGGGGCAGGTTTCACGCAGGCAGTCACACAGTCATTCATCAAAGACATCCCTTTGCCGACCTCCCTCCATCGTCATCAATAAACAGTGACATGGTTAGTGTGAGCACCACTCAGTTAGTATTGAGACTGAGTGACATCAATGGACTGGGATTGTGCGCCATAATACAGTAAACTCACAACAAAAGTGGGTAGAGTGTGCTTTTTCTGAGAATCAATGGTGCAGGGAGTGAAGGCTTTACAGGTGTAATTCAAGTGAAGCCACTGCTTCAACCTGAATGGAGTCAAGCACCTTGAGTGTTGTGCCTTGCAGATGGTGGACGGGCCTTAGGGAGCCAGCAAGTGTATTATATATGAACAAACTGAACAAAGGACTTGAGGGCAGTTTTGCTAAGTTTTCAGATGATATTGAGGAAGTGGGGAAGCTGCAGAAAGGCTTGAACTGTTTCGGACTGTGGGCAAACACGTGGCCGATGGAACACAATATGGGAACGTGTGAGAAAATTCACTTTGGTACGCGGAATAGAGGAGACAATATGTTCTAATAGGATACATTAAATCTGAACCACAAAAGGATTTTGAAGGACTCGTCCTCTCTTATGCTTAACTTACATGTTCAGTTGGCAGTTAGGAAAGCAAAAGCAATGTTCGCATTCATTTTAAGAGTGCAAGAATGCAAGACGGAAGACTTACTGCTGAGAATGTAATGGGCTATGGACAGACGGCATTTGGCCAATTGTGAGCTGTTTTGGACACCATCTCTAGAGAAAGATCTGCTGGTGTTAGAAATGATCCATCCTGGGGATGACAGCTTGTCATGTGAGCGGCAGCGTGTGTACTGGATGGAATTTAGAATTGTGGGGGATGGGGAGGATTTGATTGAAACAATGGATTACGGCAAAGATTGATACAGTCAGTGTGTAGAAGATATTTCCACTTTTCATCGAGACAATGACAAAATGGCACAGTATCAGAGTGAAGCAATGGGCTGAATGGCCGAAATATATTGCTATATCTCATGCCGTTTAGGCCATAGGGTCTATTATTCAGGATAGAATTGTAAGTCTCTGACCTGCTCTTGTAACCTTGTATTTTATGTTGATTTGACTTCGCTTTCTGTTCAATGGTAACCCCTGTGATATGGACGGTGGGAGGATTCAGTGTCAGCCAGTATTCCATTAATATTTCGAATATGAGCTGCTGTCAGTGAGTCTCATCTGGCGGGAGTACATTCTCTCCACGATGATTGTCATTTTCTGTCTGGTATTTTCGAAGGATTGATCCTGTTACACCAGTATTGTTGATTTAAACAAAACAGTAGCAATTTATCACAGCACTGAGCAACAATATGTCATCGAATACTGAACACCCTTCTCATAACAGAAAAGTCTAAAATGTTCAATATTAGAAACACTACTTTCCTGTTCATGTTCAAATCAGATAACCTGTTCAATCGAGATGCTCAGCTTGGAACTATTTTTTAAAAGTTTTTTTTGGATGTGGGCATCGCTGGATGTGCCCAGAATTTCTTGCCCGTCCCCAGTTGGCCTTGAGAAGGTGGTACTGAGCTGCCTTCTCGAACTGCTGCAATCTACCTGCTGTGCGGTGACCCACTAGTGATTACAGAGGGAAATCCAATGTTTTCACGCAGCAACAGTGAAGGAACGGCAATACATTTCCAAATCAGAGGGGAAGGGCCTGTTTCCACACTCTAAGTAATCTAATAATCTAATCTAATAAAAAAATTTGAAGGTGGTGGTGTTCCCAAAAGTCTACTGCCCTTGTCATTCCAGATGGAAGTGTTCGAGAGATTGGAAGGAGCTGTCTGAGGATCTTTGGGGAATTTCGCCATTGTGTTTTGTATGTCGTGCACACTGCTGCTCCTGAGTGACCGTGGTGAAGGGAGTGAATGCTTGTGGATGTGGTACAAATCAAATGGGCTGTTTTGTCCTGGATTGTGTCAAGCTTCTTTAGTGCTGTTGGGGATTCAACCATTCAGGCAAGTGAGGATATTCCATCGCATTCCTGACTTGTGCCTTGTAGATGATGGGCAGGCTTTGGGAAGTCAGGAGGTGAGTTTTTCGTGTAGTATTCCTAGCCTCTGATCTGCTGTTACATTCATGTGGTGAGTCCAGTTGAGTTTCAAGTCAATGATACCCCCAGGATATTGATAGTGGGGGAGTTTAGTGATGATAATGCTGCTGAATACAAAGTGGTTATATTGTTTCTTATTGATGACAGTCATTGTCTGAATTTATGTGGCACAAATGTTACTTGCCACTTGCCAGCCCAAGCCTGGATATTGATCAGATATTGTTGCTTTGGGCATGGACTGCTTCCGTATCTGAGCATTTGCGAATGGTGCTGAACACAGCGCAGTCATTGTCGAATATCCCCACTTCTGACCTCATGATGGAAGGAAGGTCAGTGTTGAAGCAACTGAAGATGTTTGGATGGAGGACATTATCCTGAGTGACTACTGCAGAGATGTTCTGGAGCTGAGATGACTGACCTCCAACAACAATTACCATCTTCCTATTTGTCAGGTATGACGCCAATAATGGAGTGTTGGCCCGTGATACCATTTTGGCTTGGGGTCCTTGATGTCACAATTGGCAGAATGCAGCCTGGATATCAAGGGCTGGAATTCAGTTCCTTTTTCGATTTTGAACTAAGGCTGTGACGAGGTCAGTAGCTGAGTGACCCTGGCAAAACCCAAACTTGGCGTCACCGAACAGCTGCTGCTTGAATGCACTGTCGATAACAACTTCCATCATTTTACTGATGATGGAGAGGAGACAGATAGGCGGTATTTGGACGGGTCGAATTTGTCCTGCGTTTTATGTACAGAACATACTTGAGCAGTTTTTCCCCATTGTCGGTTTGTAAACATACTGGAACAGCTTGGCTCGGGGAGCGGGATGCTCTGGAGTACAAGTCTTCAGGACTATTGCCAGCATGTCATCAGGGCCCATTGCCTTTCCAGTATCCAGTGCCTTCAACCGTTTCTGGATATCAGTTAATCGAATTTGCTGAAGACTGCTTTCTGTAAAGATGGGGACCACCGGAAGAGGCCGAAATGGATCATCCACTCAAAACTTCTGACTGAAGATTGCAACGAAAGTTTCAGCCTTATATTTTGCACTGATGTGCTGGGCTCTCCCATCATTGAGGTTGGAGATATTTGTATAGACTCCTACTCCGGTGAGTTGTTTAATCGTCCGCCACCATTCACGATCGGATTAGCAGGACTTCAGAGCCTAATTCTGATGCATTGGCTCTGTGATCGCTAAGCTCTGTCTGTCCCTTGCTGTTTATTCTATTTGGCACGCAAGTATTTCTGTTTGGAAGCTTCAGCAGATGAACATTTTATCTTTGTACATTCCTGGATCTGCTCCTGGCATGCCCTCCTGCATTCTCCATTGAACCAGGGTTAATCCTCTGGATTGATGGTAATGGTTTACTGGGGTACATGCTGGGCCGTGACGTTACAGATTGTGCTGGAGCATAGTTCTACTGCTATTGTTGGTCCACAGTGTCTTATGGACGCTCAGTCTTGAGTTGCTAGATCTGCTAAATGTCTACGCCATTTAGCATGGTGATAATGCCACACAACACGATAGAGTTTATGGAGACAATAGACTTTGTCTCCACAAGGACAGTGTGGTGTTCACTTTTACCGATCCTGTCATGGACATATACATCTGCAGTTCGTTGATTGGTAAGGATGAAGACAGGTTTGTTTTTTACCCTCTCATTCATTCCCTTCACCACTTTCTGCAGACCCAATCTAGTAGCTATGTCCTTAGGAGCCGACCAGCATGATCAGTAGTATTGCTGCCAAACCACTCTTGACAGTCGACTTTGAAATCCCCCAGCCAGAATACACTTTGTGCCCTCGCTACAGTCAATGCTTTCTCCAATTGTCATTTAACATGGAGGAGGACAGATTCAGCTGAGGAACGACGTTACGTGGTAATCAGTAAGAGACTCCTTTGTCCATGTTTAATTTTTGCTATTTCTGTAAGGAATGATTCCGTAAGTATGGCTATGTCAGGCTGTTACTTAACAAGTCTGTAAGGCAATTGTTCCAATGTTGGCACTAGACCTCAGATGTTAGTAAGGAAGACTTTGCAGGCTTTACACTGATATTTCTAATGTTGACTTTTCCGGTGCCCATTTCGATGCCAGGTGTTCCATCCGGTTTCATTTGTTTGAAACAATGTAGCTATTGGTACAACTGAATGACTCATTAGACAATTTCAGGGGGCGATTGGGAGTCAATGACATTGCTTTGGGTCTGGAGTTGCATGTCAGCCAGACCAGGTGAGGATGGAAGATTCCTTCATTGCAGGATATTGGTAAACCAGATGGATTTTTCTGACAATCGGCAATGATTTCATTCTCAGCAGTAGTTTCTTAATTCCAGTAGATTCTTAATTCCATTATTGAATTGGATTTCCACCATCTGCAGTGGCGGGATTCAATTTGGATCCACAGAACAGGAGCTGATTTGTCTGTATTTATAAACTATTGGTAATACCATGATACCTACTTTGAACCACATGTTGTACTCAGCTGCCATTTCTTGTGTTACAATGTTTTTCATTCATTGCTTATGTTATTCTGGAATCTTATCCTTCATTAAATCCTGATTGAAATACATAGTCATGAACGCCTTCTAGACTGCTCGAATTTCATTCAGTCTGTTTTGTTTGAACAGACATTTCAAGGCAGCTGTACACCAGAGAAGGGCAAGAAAAGATAATGGGTGATTGTGCACTGTTCTTGTCACCGGACGATCATATCTGTCCAGGAAATATTTATTGTGGGTCAGAGAACCTCAATTATTATGGCATGGATGGAGGACATTCAGCCCATCGTGGAGTCACAAGCTCTCCAACTGCACAATAGGGGATAGAGAGAGTATGTGAAGAGAGATTGTGTGAGATAGAAATAAACAGAGAGAAAGCAAGTGAAGGGAGATAAACTGAGAGAGGATTGAAAGGGGAGCGACTGACTGAGTGCGAGAAGAAGAGGTCTTAGATAAGGGTGAAGATAGATAGATCAGAAGACCGCATTATGGCCTTCTGGACAGACAGAAGTTAGAAGCTTTATTTAGAAATTCCTCTGTACAGCAAGCCTTTTGTCTGGGCGCCATACACTGTGAGCACTGCGCTGATGCTGACTGTCATCCCAGATTATTTATTTCCAACAATATCACAGAGCTGGGTTACTGACAGCTAAACGGAACCCATTAGGCCAATGGATTAGTTCCATAGACAAAGCAGAGTTTTTAAATAGATTGTGCCAAGAGCAGCAGGAAATGATAACCACCACCCCGCCTCCATCATTCCCCCCCCCCCCCCACCTCCACACCGGAACTGTATGCGAGACTAGGCCAGAGAATCTCAGTGGGGGCACTCACAGACAGACATAAAAACACGATCTTAGCTGTGGGTCAAATAAAGATTGATAAAGTTTGTACACCACTTTCCTAGTTACGTAATTCACATTTCAATTTATATAGCTCAACATCAGGAATATATTTTAACAAGCTTATTTCTTTGTTCTTTGCAAATATTAGTGGGTGCAGAAAATCATTTTGTTCCTTTATTTTATATTGCATAAACGCATTTCATTAATATTTTCCCAGCTAATTTCTCATTGTAGATGTATTCTTGAATCTGTTCTTCATATGAGTTATAAAGAGTAACGTTCCAATTCTGATAAATGGGGAACATCACTGTCCCTCCACTCAATCTAATCAGCCATGTCCTCCAGTCCATTCCGTCTTCTGTCTTTTCCCCAATATCATAGTCACAATGTAATTGAAGTCCATTAAATGACACTTCATGACAGTTCCTTAACATGGATAACATCAACAGCATGACCCACACCTGCCCTCTCTGATCCTGGAATAACAATCTGTACTGTGTTGGCCGTGTGCAATTCTGTGTAATCGTATCCATGCTGTTTGTTTGTTGTAACCCACGTTTCGTTTTGGCACATTTTGCTTTCAGAGCATCGATGAAACATGCTTTCTCAATGTTTTACTGATTTTGCAATGACTGATCAGTAGTTACGGGATTTATTTCTGTAATTATGAACAGAGAAGTATGTCTATGTTCCGTTAAACTTCTGGAGTTACTTTCATATCCAAGGCCGACTGAATGATTAGACACAATCAATCTGCCATCTTCAACATTCCTTCCTTCAGTCACACTCGCATATCACACCCAGAATGCATAAATGTTCAAAGTTTTTTTGAATTTTAATAAAGTAGCATTGAATTCAAAAGGGTTAACTGGAGCTATTTGTTGAGCGATTGTAATTATATCAGTCTCCATGGATCGCATGTGTTCCCTCGAGAGTTTCTCTATTCTATCAATAAGGGAATGCTTTCAGTGTTTTACCCCATAGTGTGAGCGGGAGCATGTCCAACAGCAGTAAGAGGGATTAGCAGCTTCAGAGACAAGGTCAGGAGAGATGGAAATCTGGGAACATTCGACTGGAATGTTCCAACAATGGATAGGAGTTTATTCTATGGTCTTTACTGGCTTTCCCAGTCTTGGATATCATTAGCATCGCGGATTGAAGATGTACTGATGGTTATTCAAGCTGGTTACTATCCTATCCTTGCTGTAGTTGGTGTTCCTGGTAAATCACTCTATTTGTTTATTGAAATGGTCTGAACTGAATCGATGCTCATGACATGCAGATTTTGGAAAGGTGCAAGCCAACGTTTTCAGCTCCAATCAAATATTCCATTCCTTAGAAATTATAACTAGCAAACTATTACTTACACATTACTCACCATTACGCGACAGTGAAACACACTTTTCTCAACCTCTTTGATTCATTTTCTCCTGCAAAGTGTACATCTCCATATCCTACCCGTATACCAATCCTGTCCAGTACCACCATTAAGACGTCCCAGTCTCCATCTCAGCCTCAGTTCAATTCCTGAATAAACCATCGTTTGTTCCTTTGTTAATTCCAGATACATCTGTTTCATGTCCCTTCTAACCACGTGTTCATTGCAAAATAATTGCACTTGAGATGTTTAAATTGTTCGCTGCACAAAATCTGAAAGATGGGCAGACAGTGTATGGTGGGTCACGTCATTGGCTCGTATTCTACAACCACAGAATAATAACCAGTTGATATCGGCTTGCCTTATGCCCATTAGAGAAGGCAGTGCGTCATCCTTCTCTGGTCAAGTCTCTGTTTAACTGCAAACCCACGGCAATTTATTTTACTATATATTGTCCTGTGGAACAGCTGAAACAGCCACTCAGTTCAAGATTAGCATAACATGCTGGCCTGAGCATGGCTGTACACATCCCGTGAGGGCAGAACAAAAGGAAAAGTAGCTCCCTTCCTCTGCCTGCATCCCATATTCCAACGGCTCATTTCCATTCAGGGAGGTAGCCATTCACTGTTTTAGATGGACTTTTTGTGATTGAGTCTCTCCCAAGAGTGATGTCCATCGCCATGGTGCTGGCTTTATTGACGCTGACCTACAGATGTAAGGATGTTTTTAAATTCTATGTCAGTGGCAGTGCATTTTAAATGAATGGCTTCCTGTGTCACACCAATGAAATGGAGCCAGTTAAGTGAGGGAAAGGAATTATAGTTATCAAACCTGAGAGTGTTGTTGAGGCAGTATTTGGGGAATTGTGGACAGATTTTCTATCCTTTGTATGAGTGATATCCTTACCACAGAGAGAATGAAGAGGAGTTCCACCAGATTAATCCCAGATGACGGCACCATGAGGAGTGAGTGAAGGTTGATCTGCAGTGCTGTGAGAGAATATCGATGATTGTATTAAACCCTGAGAGGGCGGACAATCACTCCTTATATTCTAAACAGGCAATGTGATAAATTCCATGACTGCTATTTCACTCAGGATGCATGATTCAGGATAGTTTAAGTGCTTGGACGGACATTACGCCCTTCCACCGCAAACCCTACTCCTCACAGAGAGAGCCAGAGAGGTCCAAGTTTTGAATAAACTCTCCCCACATTAATACAGTGCAGTTGGTGAGTGATCCTGCACTGAATGTGGTATTATCCATTACCCCGCCAGCAGCCACAGTACCTTCATTCTAAAACAGTTAACTGTTCCAGTTTCTGACCTTCATGAAGAACACGAATCTATCTTAGAGATACAAGGCACTTCCTTAAGGTTCAGACCAGAAGACTATAAGATATTGGAGCATAAATTAGGACAGTTAGCCCATCGGGTCTGCTCCGTCATTCAATCATCGTTGATAGGTTTCTTAAACCCATGCTCCGACCTTCTCCCCATAACCCTTCATCCCCTGGATGATCAAATATACTCAATGACCTCCCCCACAGCCTTCTGTGTCAATAAATTTCAAAGATTCACCATTCTATGGTTAAATAACTTTCTCCTTATCACTGTTATAAAAAGTATTCCCTTTCATCTAAGGCTGTGCCATCTGATTCTAATCCAATGGAAATATCTTATCAACTTCCAGGTCATTCAGTATCCTGTCTATTTCAATTACATTCTCTCTCATCCTTTCAAACTTTATCAAGTATAGACCCAAAATACTCAAACATTCCTCATGCAATAAGCTTTTCATTCCTCTGACCATTCTCGTGAAAAACGCGTGAACACGCTCCAGTACCAGTACATCCTTCCTGAGCGATGGAGCTCAAACATGAGCACAATACTCCAAATGTAGTCTTACCAGAGCCGTACACAATTCTTCTCGTAGTTAATGCTCCCAATTGCCCTCCTAACTACTGCCTCAACCTGCAAGCTGACCTTGAGAGAACCCTGCACTAGAACTCACAAGTCCCTTTTCACTTCAGATTTCTGAATTTTCTCGCCATTTAGAAAATAGACCATGCCTCTATTCTTCGTGCCAAAGTGCATGACCTCACACTTTCCAACGTTGGAATGAATCTGACGATCTCTTTACCTGTCCAAATCCTTGTTCAGCCTCTCCACTTCCTCAATACGACCTGTCCATCTGCCTATCTTTGTATCGTCTGCAAAACTAACCAGAGTGCCCTCAAATCCCTCATCTAGATTCGTTAACGTAACAAGTAAAAAGTTATGATTCTAACACTGAGCATTCTGGATCACCACTTGTCACCAGCTGCCATCCTGAAAAGTACTCTTTTATCCCCATTCTCTGCTTTCTGCCAGACAGACAAGCTTCTATACATGCCACTATCTTGGCTTTAACACCACGGACCGTTATCATACTCAGTCATCTCCTGTGTGACGCCTTGTCAAAGCCCTTCTTGAATTCCATGTGGATAACATCCATTGGCTGTGCTTAGTCGAGCTGCTCATTTCCTCTTCACAGAATTCCTATAGATTTGTCAGGCATTAACTTCCCTTGATTAAATCATGCCGACTTTGCCCTATTTTACCAAACACTTTCAAGTATTCAGAAATCTCATCCTTCAAAATGGATTCCAGGATCTTACCCATGACAGAGGTTAAACAATTCATAGTGGGGTTTTTTTGTCTTTTTCCTTACTCCGTTGTTAAAAAGGGTTAGAAGGTTTCCAGTACTCGGGATCGTTCCTTACTCGCATGAATCCTGAAAGATCACCACGATTGCCTCCACTCCCTCTTCAGCTATCTCCCTTGTAATACTGGGATGTAGTCCATCTGGTCAAGGGTATTTAACCACCTTTGGGCCATTACATTTTTTTCTAGCATGTTCTCCATGGTAGGGGCCATCATATTCAGCTCTGGCCCCTGAATCTCTTGAATGTTTAAGGTATTACTCGTGCCTTCCACCATGAAAGCTGATGCAAAGTAATCATTCAGTTCCTTAGCCATTTTCTCGTTCCGCGCTGCGATCTCTCCAGTATCATTTCCCAGCAGTCCAATATTTTGCCGCTCTTTTATACTTTATACATCGAAAGAAACTGTTCCAGTCTTCCTTTATCTTATTGGCGAACTTACTCCCATATTTAATAATCTCCCTCCTTATTTTATTTTGTTTGCCCTCTGTTTTGTCTTTGTAAGCTTTCAAATCCTCAGGTTTCCCTCTGCACTTTGCCACATTATATCATTTCTCTTTTGCTTTTATGCTATACCTGACTTCCCTGATCAGCTATGGTTGTCCCATCCTCCCTATACAAGCTTCTCTTTCCTCAGGATAAATCTCTGCTGTATCCTGAATTACTCCAATAATCTCCTGCCATTGCTGTTGCACTGTCTGTCCTGCTGGGCCCGTCTCCCAGTCAATTCTACCCAGCTCCTCACTCATGTCTGTGCAATGGCCTTTATTCAGCCGTAATACCGTTACTTCTGAGTCTACCTTCTCCACCTGAAATTGCAGAGTAAATTCAATCATATTCTGATCAGTGTCACTTTAAAAAATTCCCTCATCTAGTCTGCCTGCACAAGCTGCTCCAAAAAGCCATCTCGTAGACATTCCACAAATTCCTTTTCCTGCCAACCACCATCAGTCTGAATTCCCAGTCCATCTGTATAATAAAATCCCACATGATCACTGTAACTTTGCCTTTCCTGCAGATATTTCTAGCTCCTGGTGTATCTTTGTAGCTCCCTGTATATAACTCCAACTGCATTTTTTCAACTTTTTGATTCCTCAAATCTACCGACACAGATTCTACACCATCCGACCTTGTTTCATTTCTTATTATTGATTATCGATTCAATTCTATTCTTAATACTGAGGCAACTCTATCTCTCTGCCCACCTGCCTGTCTTTTCGACAGGATGGATATCCTTGAATATTCATCTCCCAATCCTGATCATATTGCAGTGATGTCACTGTTCTGCCCACAATGTCGTACCTGCCAATTTATGGTTGAGTCACAAGCTCATTTACCTTATTCCTTATACTGCATGCATTCCGATATAATAGTTCAGTCCTGTATTACCTGTCGCTCTTCTCATTGTCATTTGTTTGTCCAGCTGTTGGTACCTACACGGACCCTGACCACTGGATCATTCCCCTCCCGGTCCAAGTTCTGCAACCCAGATGATATATCCCAACCCGAGCACCATGTAGGCAACACAACCTTCAGGACTCTTAATCCCGATCACGGAGAACAGTATCTATGTTTTTAACTATACTATCCCCAATTATCCATCTTTGGGCAGCATGATGACACAGCAATGCTGCCTCACAGTGCGAGGGACTTGGGTTCATTTCCAATCTCTGGACCCTGTCTGTGTGGACTTTGTGCATTCTTCCCGTGTCTGAATTGGGAGCATTAACTCTTTTCTCTCTCCACAGTACGTCTCTGTGTTTGCTTCAGATTTCTACCATCTACAGTATTTTTGCTTTTGTTCGATGGAGAAATGCAACAAATGTGACAGGTTTTTGTAAATGCAGCCGTGGTTCACGGTTTCCTCTGGATGTTTAGGAATCTTGCCTGGCCACTTGTCTGAGTGCAGTGTCCCTGGATGCCCATTCCATCTCTCTCAGTTCCCTCAGTCCATCGTCACTACATGCAGCCTTTCCTTGTGCCACACATGGGACTCCCCACACCCTATTGCCTGGCACTGGATACTCCCTTCGCAGTACTGTGCACGCAACGACACTGGAAATTTTCTGACCCGCTGGGGATGCTGGGTAAAGACCCTGCCATTGAAAGGAACAGAATAACTAGAATCCAGTTGAATAGCAAAGCTGAGTAAACAGGCTGAATTACATCCATCTGCTCTGACATTTTCTAATCTTCTGTTTATCCTCGTCCATCTGCAAATAAATGGTCCGTATGTATGCCTTGTCAAACAGGTTTGGTGACGGGGATAGATGTCAGATCAGGTGGTCATTGGACTGATTCAGTGGTCTCACTTTCCAGACGTCACACGTAAGCTTTTATTATCAAGTCTATCCAGTTTAAAGAAAAGGCCTTGCTGGAGTTGTGCTGAAAGGATATTTGAATTTTGGAGACATTAGAACATGTCACGTGTGAGTGAGGTCAGGAATCGTAAGGTAGCACAGTTAAATACACGATCAAAGTGCTGGTCGGGGAGGCAGCTCTTCTGATATGTGGATCATTGGGATTCCCGAGTCGGGAGAATATACACATAAAGGACGGTATGAACCCGAACTGGCAGCAATTTACGATATGTGGATTACTGGGATTCACGGGTCAGTCGGAAAAACACAAGAAAGATGGGATGCACATGAACTGATAACAATCTCCGATATGTGGATCATTGGGATTCCCTGTTTGGTAGGATATAAACAAAATGGACGGGATGGCTTTGAACTGGCAGTAATCTCCTGTCAGGCAAGTTTGCTATTGTCCTTTACGAGGGTTTAAACTAGTGTGTGGCGGCGGTGGGGGAGGGGTGTGTGGAACCACAGCCGTAGGTCCACAGGTACAGTGACTGAGGAGGAGTTGGAGACAAATCCCAGGACAGCTAAGACCAACCAAAAAAAAAGAGGGCACTGAACACAATGGCCTGGCAGTCTGAAGTGTGCTGATTTAAATATGAGGAATCTGTTTGTTTGAACAAATATTTCGATGTTGCTGCATGTCAAACAATATGAAGAGATAATGGTTAATTGTCCACTGTGTCCTTCACTGGACCAGCTTGTCTCTCCAGGCACCAAAATGTTTTACTGTGGGTCAGAGAACTTCAGAATTGATACAAGACAGAAGGAGGCCTTTCAGCCCGCCATGCATCCATGAGCTCTCCAACTTGACAACTTGAAAATAGAGGGAATGATCGGAGCTAGACTGACAGGGAGAGAAATAAACAGAGATAAAAACAGTGAAGTGAGATAAACAGGGTGAAAAAAAAGGAGCGACAGATTGAGTGACAGCAAGGGGTGTCAGACGAATGTGAAGTTAGATCAGGAGACAGCATGAGGAGAAATACAAAGAAACTTTTCTTAGAAACTCTCACAGACTGTACGCCTTTTGTCTGATGCCAGACCCTGTGAGCACCATGCCGATACTGGCTGTCATCCCAGATCATTTATCGCCAATAGCATCCCAGAGCTGAGTTGCTGACAGCTAAATACAATCCAATAGACCAATAGATTGGTTCCAGGGAGAAGGTGGATTAATTTAAATATTCTGGGCCAACAGGAACTTGTAGCCCATCTGGACACTGCGTGAGAGGCAGGGTGGAATCTCAGTGAAGGGAATCACTGGCAGAGTGGAAATCAGGATCTCAGCTCTGGGTCAAATAATGATTGATAAAACTTGCACACCACTTCCATGGTTTGGTAATTCACATTACAATTTATATAGCTCCATATAGTAAGTGTATTTTAACAATATTGCCTTTTTGTAGCTTTCATATTTTGGTATGTACAGAAAAGCTTTTTTATTCTTGTATTTTGTGTTGAATAAACACATTTTATTACTGAGGAAGAAAGGAGCTGCTCCGATGGGACAGTCGTCATCTGAACCGTGCTGGGACCAGAATCCAAATGAATCCTAACCAGGGCTGTAGACAGAGCTTGAGGTGTGTGTGTGTGTGTGTGTGTGTGTGTGTGTGTGTGTGTGTGTGTGTGTGTGTGTGTGTGTGTGTGTGTGTGTGTGTGTGTGTGTTTTGGGGTGCAGTTATAGGGTTTATTTAGAAATACCGCATTAAAAGAGTTGGTCAGAGCACAGAATTCAGGAGAGGTTATTAAAATCTCCAGCACAGCCACAAGTAGGAAAGAGCATCTGGAAA
Organism: Chiloscyllium punctatum; assembly: GCF_047496795.1. Lineage (NCBI taxonomy): Eukaryota > Metazoa > Chordata > Chondrichthyes > Orectolobiformes > Hemiscylliidae > Chiloscyllium > Chiloscyllium punctatum. Next base: position 19,722,569 of record NC_092745.1, on the reverse strand, counting down.
TGTTTAGCATATCAAACTTCAAGTACACTGCACAAATGAATGATAACGAGAAGAGGGACGGTTAATGCTGGACTGAAGCTGTTCCAACTGAATGCATGCTGTAAAAGGAATAAGGTAAATGAGCTGGTGGCGCAGAACGAAATCGGCAGGTATGAAGCGATGGGCATTGCGGAGATGTGGCTGCAAGGGGATCTGAATATTTAAGGAGATTTATCCTAACGAAAAGATTGGCAGGTGGGCAGAGGGAGTGGAATTGCATTATTAGTAAGAAATGAAATTAAAACAATAGTAAGAAAGGAAGTAAGTCAAATGATGTAGAATCTGCGTGGGTGGAATTGAGGAATCCCAAAGGTAAGACAACCACAGTTGAAGTCTTGTACAGGGCTCCAAAGAGTAGTCAGAAGCTGGGGCACAAGATACACCAGGAGATAGAGAAGATGTGTAGGAAAGGTAAAGTACAGTAATCATGGGTGATGTCAGTATGCAGGGGAACTGGGAACATCAAATTGATAGTCGTTTGCAAGAAAAGGACTGTTAGGAGTATTTATGAGATGACTTTTTGGAGCAAATTCTGGTGGAGCCCACTTGGGAACAGATGATACTGGATTTAATGACGCAGGATTCGTAAGGGAGATTAGGGTGAAGGTAAACTTTGGAAGCAATGATCAGAACATGGTCGAATTTATTCTGCAATTTGAGAGAGAAGATAGAATCAGAGGTAAGAGTAGTTCAGCTGAATACACAGGCATAAGTGAGAAGCTGGGTGGAGTTGACTGGGACAGGGGTCAAGCATGAAAGACAGGGGAACAGCAATGACAGCAGATTCCAAGATTAATTCAGGAGACAGAGCAGAGATTCTTGCCAAGGAATAGAGGCAATGTACAGGGAGGATGAGATAGCCAGGGCTGAGGAGAAAAAAGTCATGGATTGCTTACAAGCAAAAGAGCAAGCGTATAATGTGGTGAGAGGCAGTGGGAAACTTACAAAGACTAACGGGGACAAAAAAAAAGGCAGAGAAGATTAGATATGGGCGTAAGCTAACTATAATAGAAAGAAAACTGTAAGAGGTTCTTGATATAGATAAAGTGCAAAAGAGAGGTTAAAGTGAATATGGACCATTGGAAAATGATGCTGGAGAGACTACAGTGGAAAAGAAAGAAATGAATGAGGAACTTTGCATCAATTTTCGTGGTGGAAGACACGAGTGATTTCCCAAAAATTGAAGAGAGTGAGAGGGCAGAGCTAAGTATGGTGGTCATCACCAAGAAGAACATGCTAGAAAACTGAATGGCCTGAATTTGGATAAATCACCTGAACCATATGGACTACACCCCAGCATTGTAAGGGAGATAGCTGAAGAGGTAGTGAATGTGAAAGTGGTAATCTTTCAGGAATGACTAAAGTCAGGAAAGGCTTGAAAATTGAAAACGTGACACTCCATTTAATAAGGGAGTTAGGCAGATTATGGAAAATTACAGACTGATTATCCTAACCTTGCTTGTGGGTAACATCCTGGAATCCATCGTGAAGGAAGGGATTTCTGAATACTTGGAAGTATTTAGTAAAATAGTGCAAAGTCAGCATTGTTTCATCAATAGGAGGTCATGTCTGACAAACCAGCTGGAATACTTTGAGGGAATAACGAGCAGATTTAACCAAGAGAACCAAGAAATGTTATCCACCTGCCTCTCAAATCCTTTGATAAGGTGCCAGGAAGAAGGCTATTGAGAAAGATTAGGACCCCTGGTGTTACAGGCAAGGTGCTAGCTTAGATAGATACATGGCTGTCTGACAGAAAGCAGAGTGTGGAGATAGAAGTGTCCTTCTCAGGATGGCATCCAGTGACAAGTTGTATTCCTCAAGACTCAGTTTTGGAACCACAAAATTCGCTTTGTGCATTAATGGTCTACATGAAGGAACTGAGGGCATTCAGGCTAAATTTTCAAACAGTGCAAAGATGGAATAGAGGCATAGGTACCATCGAAGAGGTGGTTCGGCTGCAGGAGGGTGCAGGAGCACCCCTCTGATTCTCACCTTCCAGACCACCAACCTCAGGATACAACGATTCATCCTCCACCATTTCTGGCATCATCAGTCAGACTACACCACCTGAGATATACTTCCCTCCCCACCAGAATTCTGCAGAGACTGTTCCTTTCACGACTCCCTCGTTCGGTTCACGAGTCCCACTCCAACACCCCCCCCCCCCCCGCCCGACACACACCCCAACATGCCACTTTCCTCTCCTGGCACCTTTCCTTGCCATTGCAAGAGATATGAAACCTGTGCCAACAACTTCCTCCTCACGTCCATTCAAGGCCCCAAAGGATCCTTCCAACTTAAGGCAGAGAATATCCTATGCATCCAAACACCTAGTCTACTCTGTCCATTGCTCCTCGTCTACTCTCCATTGGGGAGACAGGACATTAACTTGCAGAACGGTTCAGGGAACACTGTCCGTCACACACCCAACAATCTTACTTCACTGTGGCTGAATGTTTCGCCTCCGCCTACCACTCCTTCAAGGACATGCAAGTTCTTGGCCTTCTCCACTGCCACATTCTAGCCACCATAGGTCTGGAGGAAGAGCGCATCGTCTTCCACCATGGGACTCTTCAACCACACAGTATGCAGCGCAATGTCACCAGTTTCCTCATCTCCCCTCCCTCCACCTTATCCCAGATATAACCCTCCTATTGAGCAGAGCCTGTTAAATTGTCTTACCTGTCTATCTTCCATCCCATCTATCCACTCCACCTTCCACTCTTACCTTTCACCTTCATTTAGCCATCGCCTTCCAAGCTACCTTCCTCTTAGCCCCTCCCATTCATCTCTCAGCCCCTTTCCGCCCACCCACTTCATTCCTGATAAAGGCTTCATGACTGAAACGTTGAATGTCCTAATCCTCAGAGGCCACCTGACTGGCTGCGCTTTTCTAGCACCACACATTTTGACTCTGATCTCCAGCATCTGCAGTCCTCACTTTCTCCTGTGAAGATTTGCACAGGTTAGTGGAGTGAGCAAAGAAGTGGCAGGTGGAGTATAACGTGGGTATTTTTGAGGTCATGCAGTTTGCCAGGAAAAATAAAGGCATGACTATTTTCTAAATAGCAATCAAGTTCAGATGACTGGAGCGGGGTGGGGGTGGGGGGAAGGGTGTGCTAGTCCAAGGATCTTGAAAGGTAAACCTGCAGGTTGTCAGCAGTTGGGAAGGCAAATAAAATGATTCCATTTATTTCAAGAAGGCTTGAATATAAATGCAGGGATGTAGTTCTGAAGATTTAAGATTTTGTATAAGATTTTGGCCATGCTACATTTGGATTATTGTGCACAGTTTTGGTTCACATATCTCAGGAAGGATATACTGGCCCTGGAGCATTTTCTGATAAGATTCATGAAAGTGGTCCCAGGAATGAAAAGCTTAACATATGAAGAACATCTGAGGGCTCTGGGTCTATATTCGATAGAGTTCAGAAGGATGTTGGGAGGTCTAATTGAAACTTGCAGAATATTCAATGACATGGATAGGGTGGATTTTGGGAAGATGCTTCCAATAGAGGCGAGGCTAGTACCCGAGGGGACAGAGTAAAGAGAAGACCTTTTCAAACACAGATAAAGACGAACCTCTTCATCCAGAGAGTGGTGAATCTAGGGAATGCACTGCTACAGAAGGCTGTCGAGGCCAGGTAATTGAGTATATTGAAGAGTAAGACAGATAGGTTCTTGATTGTAAAGGGGATGAAGAGTTCCAGATAGAAAGCGGAAGAAAGGGGTTGAGGATCTTAACAGACATCATTGAAAGGCAGAGCAAGCTCAATGGGCTGAATGGCCAAATTTCTGCTCCAATGTCTTCTGGTCGTATGGTTAATATCGGCTCTCCTCATTCCTCATTGGAGATATATCCTGGAATCTCACATTCTTATGCTTTATAAAGACTAACATCCCAATACTGATGACTGGGAAATATAATGTTCCCTCCCTCCAGTCTCTGCAGCCATGTCCCCAATATCATAATCACACTGTACTTGAAAACCAGTGCATGGTACTTAATGACAGTTGATTGACATCGACAACATTAACCGCATGACATTGACCTGCACTCTTTGATCCTCGACTAACCATCTGAATTGTGTGTCAAATCATATTCTCTGTTAAGATATCCATGCCATTTGTCTGTTATAACTCATGTTTTCGTAGGCACATTTGCCTGTCAGATTATATACTGACAAAGTTCTCTCCATATTTTACTGGCGTTATAATCACTGGTCAGTAGTTGCAGACTTTATGTTTCCATTTATAAACGGAGAAATGTGTTTATGTTCTGACAATCCTTTGACATTTCTCCCAGATCTAAGGCATATTGAATGAGTACATGCATTCAATCTACCATATCCAATATTCCTTTCCTCAGCAACCCCCACATATCCCAAGCTAAATGAGTAAATTTTAAACGTTCTTTTGAATTTTACTAAAATCAGTATTGAACTCAAAGGGGTTAAATGGAGCTATTTGTTCAGTGACTGTGATTAATGACCATGTCCGTGAATCCTAATTATTACAGAAGAGTTGTCATCGTTGAAAGATAAATGGGTTCTATTCAATGTGTTATCCCATAGTTTCAGTAGGAACAACACTTACAGCACTAATAGGGATCAGCAGCTCGAGAGAGAGGGGGAGGAGAGATCAGAATCTGAGATCATTAGACAGGAACGTTACAATAATTGTTCATAATCTGAGGACCATGGATTGGAATGTTCCAACAATGGATCAGAATCTGAGAACGTTAGACTGGAATGTTGCAAAACTGGATCAGAATCTGAGAACATTAGACTTGAATGTTCCAACAATGGACAGGAGTTTATCCTTGCCTCGTTACTGGCTTTCTCAGCCTTGGATATCATTAGCATATCGGATCCAGGATGCCCTTTGGATTATTCAAGGTGGTTACTATTCCATCCTCGCGACAGTTGGTGTTCCTGGTAAGTCATTATATTTGTCTACTAAACGGGGTTCAACTGAATTTCTGCTCATGATATAAAAATTTTGGAAAGTGCAAGTCAATGTCTTCAGTTCCAATCAAAAATTCATTTCCTTATAAAATTTAACTAACAAACTACAATTTATAAATTAATTGCTGATAGGCGAGAAGGAACCAGACTGTTCTCAAACTCGATAATCCATTTTATACATCACAGATTTACACTCCATGCCCTCGCCACTCACCAATCCTGTCCAATACCACATCATGATATTCCAGTCTCGGCCTCAGTCTCAGTGCAACTTCTGAATACACCATTATTTGTGCCTTTGTACGATCCGGATGCAACAGTTTAAAGTTCCTTCTAACCACATGTCCGTCACTAAATAATTGCTCTTGAGGATGTATAACGTGTTATTTGCACAAGTTTATGGTGTTCAAACCATTGACGCCTAATCTGGAACCACAGAATAATAGTCTGTTGGTATCTCATGAAGGAAATTGGTGGAATTTAAAAGCAACCATTATCATTTGTTATAATAACCCATCTGCTTGCCTCAAGTCCTTTAGGGAAGTCAATGTGTTATGCTTCGCTCGTCAGGTTTCTGTGTGACTTCTGTGATGAACACGTGAGTGTACTGTAACTTTGAGGGAATTAAAAACCAACAATAACTACCTAACAGCACCAAGAGTTCTGAAAAACAGATGTAATAAAACATTTGGTTGAACAATCCACTTAGCCCATTGTCTTGAAACAAATTCGGCAAAACATTTTAAATTATACCGCAAAATACCCACCTCCAACCAAGTTTCAATTTATTATATTGACAATCGTAATAGCCAATGATACAATCCAATAGTTTAACGGTAAAAGGCCATGGAAAATTGAACAGTTGAGAGGAGATCTGCCAAGCTACCAGCATGCCAAGATTGCCCGAATAATAGCTCTCCTATAGGTGTCTTTATTGATTAGTAACTGGTGAAGCAGAGACCCCAAGAAGAAAAGAAGATAGGAATATGGAGAAGAACCGAAAGCTTCCTGGTTTTGAGATAAGAAGTTTTCTGTCGTAAATCTTAATGAAGAATCTAATCGGACTCGTATTGTGGAGGGGGAAGGTCAAAGACAGTTCAGAGGAAGAAGTTGTAAATAGTCGTTCGTTTATTATTCTGTTATACTTTAAGAAACAAAGTTGTTAATTTTTACTTTAAATAGATCTGGACTCTAGAATTATCACGGATTACTGCGTGGGATAAATATTTTATCTGTTGCTGGTTTTAATTAAGCAGGAAGATTAATCCTGTGTTGTAACACTACAAACGCACAGCTATGCGTTTTACTCTTTATGGTACTGTGGAACAGCTGAACCAGCCACTCAGTTTAAGATCTGAATAAGATGCTGCCCTGACCAGGGCTTCATACATCCTGTGAGAGAAGAACAAAGGTAAAGATAGCTCCCTTTCTCTGCCTGTTTTATGTATTGCTACAGTTCATTTCCTTTCAGGGACCTGATCATCCCTTTTTTGGGCGTATTCAATCGCATTGAAATTCTCCCCGAGAGTGATGCACATCTCCATAGCTATCTCTGGTGCTGGCTTTATTGATGCTGGCGTACAGATGTAAGAGACTTATAAATTCAATATCAGTCGTAGTGCATAGAGAATGAATGGCTTTTTCGTGGCATAGGAACGAAATGGCGATGTCAAAGTGAGAGAAAAAAAAATTTTGACAATCCCTGAGAGTGTTGTTGAGACAGTATTTGGGGTACTGTGGATAGACTTTCTCTCAAGTTTCACCAGACTAATCCCTGGGATGATGGCACCATGAGCAGTGAATGAAACTCAGTGAGCGAATAAGAGGTGATTGCATTGAACCTTAAGGGGGATGGACAATCACTCATGATGTTCTAAACAGACACTGATACGGTGATAAGTTCCATGGCTTTTTTCACGCAGATTACATGATTCTCGATAGTTTAAGAGCCTCTGAGAACGTTCCACCCAATCACTCCCACTCCCTATTTCAACTGAGACAGAGAGAGAAAGAGAGGAGAAATGGTCGGGGGTGGAGTGGGGGGGGGTGGTAGAGAGAGAGTGGTTCAGGCTTTTGAATGAACTCTCCCAACATTAATACAGTTCAATTTGTGCGTGATCCTGCAATGAACCTCATGTTATCCATAATCCTGACAGCAACAACAATACCGTCATTATAAAAGCGTTAACTCTTTGCAGCATTGTAGAGAGAACGAAAGTATTTTTACGCCACAGGAAAGAAGTGGAGATGTCTAAGAGGAAAAAGAGTTATTGTGATCATCACTGAGAGTGTTGTTGAGGCAGTATTTGGGACACTGTGGACAGACTTTCTCTCCTTTATAAGGAATTATCGCCTTGCCACAGACAGAGTGCAGTGGAGTTTCACCAGACTAATCCCTGGTATTTTGGTACCATGAGCAGACAGTGAAGATTACTCTCTGGCGTTGTGAGAGAATGAGAGGCGGATTGCATTGAAACTTGAGCGGGAGGGACAGTCACTCACGATGTTCTAAATAGGCACTGATACGGTGAAAGATTCCATGGCTTCTTTTTTACTCGGGTTGCATGATTGTCAATAGTTTAAGAGCTTCTGAGATTATTCCCCTCACTCCACACCCAATTCCCATATCGCATGAGAGAGACAGAGGGCCAGTCTTTGAATAAACTCTCTCCACATTAATACAGTGCATTTGGTGTATGGGTCATACACTGAAAGTCTCGTTATCCGCAATCCCTACAGCAGCCACAATACCTTCATGCTAAAACTGTTAACTATTCCACCAGATTCTGACCCCCATGGAGAACATGGATGTGTCTTCTTGGCAATGGAAAATACCTTCTTGAGACTTGGCACAAATCATTTGGCCTCCCTCCTTTTGCCAGCAAACTATGTTAAAGCAGCACACGTTCTACAAACAATGGAACTATGTTTAACATCATGGAGTCCACTATCAGTGCAGTCTCGGTTTCATTGGTTGTTCATGTTGGAATATCAGTGACCCCCATTGTTCCTGTATAACTGTCTCATGGGGATGAATAGCCTTCTCCTCGTCTCATGGAACAGGTTTAAGGGTCTGATTGGGCTCTGCCTGCTCCTGTTTAACACTCGATGTACTGAACAAATCACTCTCCTTCCTGTGTAACAGGCAGGAGTATTGAATCTGCTGTCACTCTTCTTGTTCCTGAATGTTAGTTCATACCTGTGTTCAACCAACTTGAGATGCTGAATGAGCTCCTCTTTTAACTGTGGAAATGTGCAGTGTCTGGCCGTGCTGTTACATAAATGTTACCGAGACTTTAACAGCACAAACCGGAATGCTGTCAGGGTCTTGCTGCATATGGACACAGAATGTTTCAGGAACTGATGGGGGACAAAATGTTCTGAACATTCTGTAATCTTCAGTCATCATACCTGCTTCAGATTTTATGATGGGAAAAGACAATGATAGAGCAGCTGAAGATGTTTGTACTGAGGAGTCTAGCCTGTGGTTCTCCTGCAGAGATGTCTTGAAGCTGAGAGGACTGTTGGCAACTGACCCTAATCCTCTTTAGTTGTGTTCTGAAAGACCCCGTCCAGTGGGAACGTTACACCTGATCCACATTCAGATCAAATAAGTAGGTGGTCCCGATGCCATCCTCAGTCAAATACTGCATTGGTGTCAAAGCCATTCACTCATTCCTGAGCCCCTGTGTTCGCCTTCTGTTCATATCAATAGGTGACGGGGTATGTGTAGGGAGTGCTTTCCTCTCACAGAGGGTAATCACTGTCAGTAATTATCTGGGCGAGAGAACTAGGGGAGCTATATTACTGAAAGCATTTAAGGAGGGGTTAGATGGATTTTCGACCTGTCAGAGAGCTAAGGGGTGAAGAATTGGGCATTTCAGAGGAGTTACTGTCAACAGTAGATCAGCCATGATGTTATGCAATGGCTTGATCATCCGAATTACCTGATCCTTTTCCTTTTGTCCTCACATTCAATAATTGCAAAGTTAATGGCTGTAATTTTCCTGAATGTTCTTTTATTGAACGTTGCAATCTGAGAGAGTAAAGTATTTTGTGAGTCATCTCTGGTTGAGGTATTTGGACTATATTCACGGTGAATCTGGGTCTATGATAACACCAACAAATGAACCACACGTTGCAGAGAGTAAACACTCTGTAAAGTGACCAGAGGCGTCTTTCAAACCAAATAACATTTTCCAACCGACACCAAACCATGTGTGACAGTCTTGAGCGACTGAATGAGATCCTGTGTTACTGCTGACCAGGTATCTGGGACAAGTGGCCTCATCTGCTCCTTGCAGGAGGTGTGAGGAGTTGAATAGAACATAGAAACACAGGACTGAGCAGCAGGAGTGGGACATTAGATATTTTGTCACTGCTCCATATGCTTTTGGTCTCAGCAGCACGTTTCTGTCTGTATACCATTTTACTACATACAAAAACAACTTTGAATAAATGCTGACATCTAGGCACCACAATCCTCTCGGGAAGGGAATGTCCGCTTGAACACCACTTTGAGAATTTTTCATTTGAGTTCCAACAAATGTTGGAGTGTCACTATGTAGTTTTCCAGTCCCACTACTCCACTGGTTACACCCATCTTAAATGCAACCAGTTTAGTGAGGTGACCAATGATTTAGGTCTCAGGGCAAGGCCATTTTCTGGAATAGTGTGAGACACAGAGAGTTGAACTCATAACAAATGGTAAAATGATAGAGTGCCCCAAATGTTATTCTGCCTTTGAAGTTATTCTGCTCACACAACCTACTGGCAGTGGGATTCCTTTCTGAAACAGTGGGATTTGGCTGAATTCCCTTCGTTTCAGGCAGTGGAGAAATTCCAATGAGTCCTCACCAGAAATCCTTCACAAGTGGTAAAGATGATGCAAGGATTTTTGGTCTCACACTTTGCTATCTGGCGGAACAAAGTAAGATAGAGGGATCAATCGGCTGCTGCTTCTCAGGCAGACAACATATTTCTCCGTCTCTGTGTTGGAACATACAATTTTGTCAACTGAACACCAAACTGGAGCATGTGCGATCTCCTGGAACATTCTCTGAAAAACCTGATTATGGATTATAGGCATTTGCGTCATTGCTCTTGTTGTACACAATTCCTTCCAATCGCAAAAAAGTCCCCAATTTATAATTTGATGACATGCTTACATGTGTCTGTGCAATTTGTAAATATTGGTAGGTGTCTTCATAGTATGTGTGTTAATATCAATGGATCTTTTTCTTAAAGTTTTTTTTCTCTCGCTTTAGTCGCCCTGACAGGAGATAATATGCATCCAGCTGATACACTTTTTAGAAAGTCATGGATGGTTCAATATTATTTCTCAGCTAAGATCAAAACTGATAATCCCCCATATCAAAAGGCCCGGCATTTCAGGAATGAGTAAAGGGAAACCTCTTTGAAAATTTTCGAAAATAATTATGTACTTTTGTTTTAGTTTAGGGGATCAATCCTGCACACAGTGCATCAGGTGTGGTTTCAGCAATGCCCTGGACAGATGCAGTAAAACATTCCTGCAATTAAACCTTAACCTTTTGCCAAAAACAGCATCATTCCACTTACCTTCCAAATCACTTGCTGCATCTGCAGACTGACTTCATATGACTCATTTCGCAAGAACATGGAAACCTCCTGTATCACAGAGTTCTGCAATCTCTCTCCATTTAAATTGTTTACCATTGTTTCATCCTTCATGCCCAAATAGACAACTTACCTTATGTTATTTCTGCTGAAGCTTTGCTCACTAACATTCCCTGTCTGTTTCACATTGCAGACTCACTACCTCCATTTGACGACACATTGAATGACCATCTTGGTGTACGAGCTAATTGAGCTCCAAGCCAATCCCTCCCCTTCCTCCAGATCTTGATACAGATTGTTGATCATTGATGACCCCACGGTGATCTCTGAGGCACTCCATCATCGAGGTTGGATTGAGGGAACACGTTGCCCATTCGGCTGCACTGTTCAGAATCTCATGGCTGCTCCGAGTGTGACTGACCATCCATTCCCTGTCTGTTCCCAATAAATACTGACCCTTTCTGTCCAGTAATGATCAGTCGAGCTTTACCTTGAATACTGTCAATAACTGAGTCTTCACTGCTCCCTGAGGATGAGCACACCACAGGTAACACAACACTAAAGTGAAAGGGACGTCCTTATTTCATTGTGGGACTGTTATTTTAAAACCGTGTTAACTGAACATCAAATCACCACCTCTTTTCAGACATAAGAACATAATAATTAGGAATAATTAGGAACATAATCCATTCTGAACTCCAAACCTATTCCACATTCCCACTGACCCTTTCCAATCAAATATCCCTGATGATTTTCACCGTCCACTCCAACATGTACAGTGGTGTGGGGATGTCAGCTGGGACTGACAGCAATATAAAGCTCAGCAGGTCTGCCAGCATCTGCGGACAGAAGTGAAAGGACACGTCCTCAGAACTAGTGTCAGGGGGTTATTATATTACTTTAAGCACATAGAGACTGTCAGACTCGCTCCACGCTGATACACACAAATCGACACACGCGAAGACAGAGACATGGAGACACTCAGTAATATACAGAAGCTAATACAGACATGGATTGTCCGTCAGTATTTGTCTTGCTCCACCGTAACCTTGTCAATATTTCACTTACTCTGTCTGGTGTGTGTCAATATTTAAGACTGGCAGTGACGGTCATCAGGGAGCGTGTTAGTATTGCACTTGTTCACAATTGTGCGTCAGTATTTTGGTGTGGCGTGTGACTGTAGGGCAATTTCAATATTTGCAGATATCAAACCTGGAAGAGTTATAAAGTGTGTGGCGGACAGTGTGGAACTCCAACAGGACAGTAACACGTTGGTGCAGTTTTCAGGTTTATGGAAAATCAGGATCAATACAGAGCAGTGTGAGGTAATGCACTATGGTAGGAATAACTCTGAAAGTCAATATAAAACATTCTGTACCATTTTAAAGGGGTGTAGGAGCAGATTATATATGAGCACAGATTATTGAAGATGTCAGGACAAGTGGGGAGAGCTGTAACTCTCACAGATTAGTTTCAGTATCTGAGCTGTTTACAGGGGGAGGTGTAGGAGGGAGTTTCCATGCTGCCTTCCTGGGAGGTGGTGGTGACGATGTGTTGTGATCCCACTCTCCTACACACCGAGACCGTGGGGATTCCATTTGTACCAGCTCAACACGGAAGGGAGATGGTATCAGGGCCACGTCATCTAAATTGTGCCGGGGGTAAACGGAACTGCCATTTGGTTTAAAGTGAGAATCGCCCTTCAGTGAACATTATTCCTTGCTGGGTTGGTGGGACGTGGATGTTTCAGAATCTCCACACGAGGCGTCCTGATACTCTCCAGCTCATACCAGGGTCCTCCCCACATGGCAGGGGGAGGAAGGGTAAGAGAACGGGTATCGGTTACTCCACCACCCAGCTTGGTCCGTTCTGACCTATTTCAGACTGTTACTCCTGGCATGGGGGAATGAGAGGGAGTAAGAGTGGGAGTGGGTGGCCCTGCTATTACTGCTATTGCAGTTGGGAAGGGGGAATATGGTGAGGTGTCTGGAATGAGTCAATCAACAGTGCTATATCCATGCAGCGTTATTAGTGTTGGTGGTAAAGTGGAGGGAGAGCGAGAGAGCTCGAAGGTGCTGCATGCAGTAGTGCTGGAGAGTGGGGGACATGAGTCTTGTTTGGGGGTCGGTGTTATAACAGACGTACTGTGAGTGTGATGGAGCAGAGAGAATACAGTGACCCTTATCATGTCAGAGCGGAGAAGGTTATTGATGCTTTACCTGAATTGCTGGACATTTCTTCTGACGTATACTGCACTGAGCTGTGTGGTGTGCTCAGACCATGCTCGGTGAGTCTGGTGGTGTGGCCCACTCTGCGAAGAGAATGGTCCTCCTCTGTACTAGCCCATCCACCTGGACCTCCGTGCCTCTATCGACAAACTGTGGTGGAATTACCGCTTATCTGCCATGCTCGGGGTAAATTGTGCAGGGCAGCTCCAAACTGAGAAAGCTCAACCGTGTTCCCATTAACCTTTTAAAGATGGAACCAGTGCCAGGGACCACGGAATATCTAGGGTCATGCTGGCGGTGGTGAGTGCCTCCAGCCATGATGGGTTGGAGAATCGGGCTGGCATTGAATGAGAGGGACGCCATGGGGTGGGGTAGGTAGTTAATGAGGTGAGTCCGATAAGATATCATCAGGAAACGAGCTCAGGCTCGTACAGACAGTCCCTCTATCATACTCAGTGAAAACATCACTGAGACAAATTATTGTTAGATTCAACCCAATGAATCGAAGTCTGCACTAACCCTACTTCCCGTTACAAAGCTGCAGAACAAATGATGACCCAATGCTCTCCAGCACCTAAACTCACACCATTATCCTATTCATCCATCATTCCTGGAAACACTGTCTCATGTTGTAGAATACTGTCGAAGTGTCTTCATTCAGCAGTCTGGAACCTGTGATCACATCCTCCCATGACATTGTCTCTCAGTCTCCCCCTCTCTGTCTATTCCCCAAACCCCTGTTATTTGTTGATACTTGAACTGAATCCCCCGCCATCTCTCCCTGGCAGTGACGTTCACACCCACAGCACCCCGTGTCATGGCACAGTGGAGATATGGAGCTGTAAATGGATGAGAGCTGCACATCCTATCACTTCCAGCACGGGCTGCAAGTTTCCCCATGCTGGGCAGTGATCTAACACAGTGTTCTGACAAATGCACTGGGGTGATGGACACTATTCCACAACCTGGTCACATATCTCATCTGGGTTTATACATCAATGCCCTGCTGTGGTCTGTATACCTTTCCTCTCTCGGTAGATTGTGGGTTGTATTGCACAGTACACCAGTCCAGTCGGCACAGAGCTCTCTGCTGAAGACATACTCATCTGGGTTTATAGATCAATGTACTGCTATAGTGTGCCCAGTGTTCCGCTCTGGACTGATTGTAGGGTGGTGTTCAGCAGTACACTAGCCTGGTCTGCGCAGTGTTCCCCGCTGAACAGATATCTCCTCTGGGTTTATGGTGTCTAGTCTGGTTCTGTGAGGTGGATTGAAATTATGATATAACTAATCATTTAATTTAATATGGCAATGCCTTTATTTTGTTCTCATTCATGTGATTTGACCCTCTAAATTCTGATTTCTACAACCAGTCCCATTCTTCAATCTACCTACAACTTGTTGTATCATAAATAATAGTCCAGTTTCAATGCGAATAACTGTCCTGTCTGTTTCCCTGACCTTTGAAATTGCTCACCCTGGAGCATCGGATTGACTGCAGTAAGGTCACTCGTCAGAACCAACGCTCCAGGGAACATAGCCCCAGCCCATTCAGACTCTCCGTGTAGCTCAACATCAGTCGCCACCACCACCCAACCAAACACTGTCAATATGCTTGGAAATCTTTTCTGAACGCTTCCAAGATTAACAGAATCTTTTCAAAGCAGTGAGAACAGAATTAAAGTCAGTATTACAGAAATGGCTGAAACTAACATGGAGGCGAAAGTGAGTATTGCAAATGCGGGTGATTAGAGTCGAGAATGTGGTGCTGGAAAAGCACAGCAGGTCAGGCAGCATCCGAGGAGCGGGAAGATCGGCGTTTCGGGCAAAATCCCTTCATCAGAAATGAGACCGGGGGTTTGAGACATAAATGCGAGGGGAGGGGGTTTGGGGGAAAGTTATCCGAGAACGTGATAGTTAGATGAAAGTGAGGGAGAAGGTGATTCCTGATGAAGGACTTTTGCCAAAACGTCGCATTTTCCTGCTCCTCGGATGCTGCTTGACCTGCTGTACTTTTCAGGCACCACACTCTGAACCCAGTGTGTATCCCAGATGTCCTCCTTGTTGAAATACAGCAATTTCACCTCCCACGTGGTCGACGATGCCATCCAGAGCATCTCATCCAGTTCCTGAACCTTATTATTCGAATTCCACCACTCCAAACTCAACAGGAAAAGAACACCCTATTCCTCGGCTTCCACCCCACTAAACTTCCTGATACAACGCATTATCCTCCCCCATTTGATCCACCTACAAACACAACCCACCACCAGGGATATGTTTCCCTCCCTACCAGATCTGCATTCCATAAAGAACATTCCCAGCATGACTGCCTTGTCAGGTCCACGCCACTCATCAACCCCCCCCCCCCTCCCCCCCACTCCTGGCACTTTTGCCTGCAACTGCAAGAATTGGAAAAGGTGCACCCTCGCCTCCCCCTCACCTCCATCCGAGACCCCGAACGATCCTTCCACATCCTTAGGTGTTTTACCTGCACTTCCACACATGGTGCCTCCAGTATCCGCTGCTCCTGATGTATCCTCTACATTGGGGAGACAGGAAGCCAATGTGCAGAACACTTCAGAGATCATTGCTGGGGCACCCGCATCAAAGAACCCCACCACCCTGTGGCTGAACACTTTAACTCCCCCTCCCACTCTGCCATAGACATGCAGATCCTGCGCCTCCTCCACTGCCAAACCTTAACCACCTGACGACTGGAGGAGGCATCATCTTTTAACTTGGGACTCTGCAACCATTTGGGATCAATGTGGATTTCAACAGTTTTCTCATTTCACATCCCTCCATATTTTACCAATTCCAATCTTCCAAATCAGCACCACCCCATGACCTGACCTACCTGTCCACTTCCTTCCCATCTATCTGCCCCACCCTCCTCTCTGACATATCACCTCCAAACCCAAATTCATCTACCTTTCATATTATCGGCTACCTTCCCCAACCTCATCCCCTTCCCATGTATCTCTCAGCCCCCCTTGGGCCACAAGCCTCGTTCCTGTTGCAGCCCTTATACAACGAATGTCAATGCTCCTCTGATCCTGGCTGACCTGCTGTGCTTTCCCAGCACCACATTCTTCTCTCTGATCTCCAGCATCTGAAATCCTCACTTTCTCCCTTAAGTTAATGTACCCAGAAATTTCCCCACAAGACATTTTATGCAGCTGGTTTGCTATTTTATCTCTGTCTCCTGCAGTACTCTGGCAATACTCCCACATACAAGGAAAAAGTAAAACAAAATTGAAAGATTTACAGTCAGTCCGTCAGTAACCCTCATCCATTCATTCGAGACTGAATAAATATTCCCTTTTATTATGATATGAAATGTTATGTAAGGAAGGGGTTAACTGAGCCTGTTTGTTCGGTGACTGTGATTAATGTCAGTCTCCATGGATTCGAATTATCCCAGTGGAGACTTCCTAACTTTTAATGATAAATGGGCACTGTTCAATTTGTTATCCTAAAGTATGAGCAGGAGCATCACCGGCAGCAGTAACATGGATCAGCAGCAGAGAAGGGGAGGAGAGATCATAATCTGAGAACATTAGACTGGACTGTTCCAACAATGGATCAGAATCTGAGAACATTAGACTGGAATGTTCCAACAATGGGAAGGGCTTTATCTGATTATGTTTGGTCTCTTTCTATATATTATGATCGATTTTCATTATCATTTCGGATCTATCATGTTCTTCGCATTATTCAATATTTTTATTATCCTCTCCTGTCTATCAGGGGTGTCCCTGGTCAGTCTCACCGTCCAGCTATGTTTGTCTTTAAAACAGTTATGACTGCATTACTGTTCTTTCATATCGTCTTCCCTTTTTCCACCATTATTGTTTCATGTTGAGACTTCAAATC
Source organism: Chiloscyllium punctatum (assembly GCF_047496795.1). Taxonomy (NCBI): domain Eukaryota; kingdom Metazoa; phylum Chordata; class Chondrichthyes; order Orectolobiformes; family Hemiscylliidae; genus Chiloscyllium; species Chiloscyllium punctatum. The sequence goes on along the minus strand of NC_092745.1, from coordinate 19,705,855 downwards.
CAGATATTCACTGTGCAGACCACTACTAACGGCATCAGGGAAAGTGTTCAATTACTGTCTCCCTCCTTGTTTCTGGCAGTGTTACTCATGGGTCTCTATGTTGACCTACACAGTTTCAGATGTGAACAATTGTCTCCCTGATCTTGTTATTTAAATATTTGGAGTGTGAAGGTCATTGTCCTCTATTATGTTTACAGACTCCATTTCCATCCTGAGACTCCATCCCATCCTTTGCCAATACCTTTTTTTATTCATTTCTGGGTCTTGGGCATGGTTGGCTGGCCATCGTTTATAGCCCATTCTTGTTGCCCATGAGAAGACGGTGGTTAGCTGCCTTCTTGAATCACTGCAATCCACTTACTATGAGTTGACCCATAATCCCATTAGGGAGGGAATTCCAGGATTCTGACCCAACGACTATGAAGGAAAACTGGTGTTTTCCACATCAGTGTGGTGATTGGCTTGGAAAGGAACTTGCAGGAGGTATTTGACACAGACGAATCACAACTTTGATTATCCCTTTGGATCTCTTGAGCTGATTCCTGACACCATGCCCTGACCATTATTAACTTTAAATACTCATTGCTCCAGAATGAACTTCACTGGCTTAACCCACCTGCTGTTTTGAAACTTGAGCTGTGAAATACAGACTTAATGCTGACACCCTCGAGTTGAAACCTGCAGGAACAAATCTGATTCGAACTCAGATCAAAACCCCATCCAGCTGACATTTCTGTACATGCTGATCTACATCGCTGTTGTGTCTGGAAATGCCTTTATTTTAATATTCTTAAACACTTTAACTCGTCTGTCCATGAATCTTCCCTCAATCCCTCTGTGCCGATTATCCAAATCCCTGTCAGTTAGTCATATTTAACCTGGTTTCCTTCAAGTGCATTTTCTTTCAAGCATTGATTTTCACATTCAACCACCCAAATGCATACCCCCACCATACTCACTTACTCACTCACTCATACACTCACTCACTTATTCACTCACTCACTCACACACTCACACACTCGCACACACATACACATACGCCTTATTCTGTTCCAATGGAGATATAAATCTTCCTCTGCTGTGTGTATTTGATGTGTTTATCGTTCCCATATATTAGTAAAGGTTAGCAATGCTCCTCTTGCTGGGCAGATAACCCACGTTACTGAGCAATACATTAGTTTGGCCTGCACAACTCTCCATGTTGATCTTCTCCCAGTTTATGTTGTTTGCAGTATTCCGTGAAACCGATTCAGAATTTGATGAAATAATCCATTTCAGCTGATCTGAAAATACCTTTATTCAATGCTCTCATTCTTGTAATCTTGCTCTCTAATAAATCAATCCACCAGTTAGTCCCACTATCCATCTTTTCCTCTATATTTCCACAACATGTTCTCAGTTAATGAACTGTCTGTTTCTGTCTTTGCTGTGAATCTCTCTGTCCCTCTCTAGCTTTCGCAGGCATTGGTTTTTGGCTCTCTATTGTATCGAGTGCTGGCATTGTGAAGTTCAGAAACATTGGCACAGTGTATGTCAGGCTGATGTTCACTTCCTGGTGTGTCTCATGTGGTGCTCCATGGACGGGATTGTGTGCGTCAGGCTGTTGTTCATTTCCCCGTGTGAGCCAAGTACTGCTCCATGGATGGGGGTGGTCGTGGGGTGTCGTGCTGGTGTTCACTGCCTGGTGTGTCCCATGTGTTGCCCCATGCTGGAAAGGCGGGGTGTGTTTCAGGCCGGTGTTCACATCCTGGTGTGTCCCATGTGCTGTTCCATGTTCACGGATGGGGTTTTGTGTCGGGCTATTCACATCCTGCTGTGTCCCATGTGCTGCTCCATATTGGAAATGTGGGTGTGAGTCGGACTGTTATTCACTTCCCGGTGTATCCCATGTGGTGCACCATGATGGAAAGGCGGGCTGTGTGTCAGGCTGTTGTTCACTTCCCCGTGTATCCCAAGTGGTGTTCCATGGAAGGGGTTGGGTGGGTGTGTCAGGTCTGTTGTTCACTTCCCAGTGTGTCCCATTGCTGCTCCATGTTGGAAATGGGGCTGTGTATCGTTCTGTTGTTCACTTCCTAGTGTATCCCATGTGCTGCTCCATATTGGAAATGTGGGTGTGTGTCGGACTGTTCTTCACTTCCCGGTCTATCCCATGTGGTGCTCTATGATGGAAAGGCGGGGTGTGTGTCAGGCTGTTGTTCACTTCCCAGTGTATCCCATGTGCTGCTCCATGTTTGACATGGGACTGTGGGTCGGTCTGATGTTCACTTCCCGATGTGTCCCATGTAGTGTTCCATGTTCACGGGTGGGTGTTTACATCGGGCTGTTATTCACTTCCCGGTGTGTCCCATGTGCTGCTCCATGTTGGAAATGGGGGTGTGTGTCGGTCTGTTGTTCACTGCATGGTGTATCATTTGTGGTGCTCCAGCAGCTTTGATTCATATCTTTCAAAGATGGTCTGTGCCTGTCCACTAAACGTCTGACTTCTGTAACTGTCCCTCTGAGTCGATCGTGTGGCCAGTAAAACGAGGAAGCCCCTTGAATATTATTGTAAAGGATCAGATATCTAACATCTCTGACATTGCTGTCACTTTAAAAAAGTTTTTTTGCGCCTTTTCTTTAAAGAGAGATCTTAAATGTCGAACTGCCGACTACAAACGACTCAAGTATATAATTTAAGAGGTTCTTAGGTTTTCTTTTTAAATAGTGATAACAACGGCCAGCTCTCACAGACCAGACTTTCCACTTTTTCTGAGCTGTAACAGTCACCAGGTGCTTGCGGTCAGAGAAGGGACGGACACTTCAGTAAATGATCCTTTGCTGCTATTCTCTCTGAAATCTGTCTTGACGCTGTTTCCTCCTGACTTGGAGATCTGCATGGAAGACTGAAGGGCCTTGGATGTGTCTTTTTGTCAAGGGATGACTTTATGAGTAGTTAGTTCATTGTAACAGTTCATTAGTAGACGGTACTTATCTATTATTCTATTAAGGTTGGCGTCCAGGCTACTATACTAAAATATTTTAAGCCCGTCTGGTCTGGTCCACAGTAAACTGGGGACACTTACCCTGTTAGAAATCGACAATTCCAAATTTGGATTCGGAATTATTATCCCTATAGTGTGGAAACAGGTCATTTGGCCCATCAAATCCACACCAACCCTTCGAAGAGTAAGCCACCCAGACCTATTCCACTCCCCATTACTCCATATTTATCCATGACTATTGCAACTAACCTGCACATTCTTGAAAAGTATGGGCAATTTAGCATGGCCAATTCACCTAATTTGCACATCTTTGAGCTGCGGGAGGAAAACGGAGGACTGGGAGAACGTGCTCAGGGAGGTTGTTGGGCTCAAAGGCGGCATCTGGGTATTTAAGAGGGTTTGTTGTTCCAGGTGTTGAATTCGGTTGGTTTGAACAGTGCTGAATTCAGTAAAAAAAAATTTCTCTCTGGAGGAGTCCTCTGAGTGTGGAAGAAGTGAAGTTCGAGATTTTCAAAAGGTGAGGAAGGTAAAGCTGTTAGAATTGGCAGACAAGCTGGAGTTGGGTTTGTGTTTGTCTGTGAGAAAAGGAGAGATAATTAAAGCATTTTTAATGCTTTGCATTAACACTTTGGTGGAGACATCATCAGAACCTTTGGAAACGGATGGAATTCATTTGCAAACGAGGCAGCTTGAACACAAAATAGAATTGAGACAGTTTGGAATACGATTAAAAGTAGAATTAAAATAAAAGGAGAGGGAGAAGAAAGACAGAAAAAGAACGAAAAAATGCAGAAGGAGAGAGAGTTTCAACTTTAAAAGTAAACAATTTGAGAGGAAAGTTGACTTAGCAGGGTAGAGGTAAAGGGAGACGGTAGGCTGAATGAGGAGGATGTAAGGGGCATATTTTTAAGCTGATTGGCGGAAAGTATAGAGTGGATTTCAGAGGCGGGTCCTTTCCATACAAAATTGTAGGAACATGGAATGCGTTGCCAGTACCAGTTGTGGTAGTGAGGTCATTGCGGATACTTAAGAGACTGCTGGACATGCGTATGGTCACAGAAATTTGAGGGTTCGTACATTAGGTTTACCTTACATGAGGATCAATGGTCGGCACAACATCGTGGGCTGAAGGGCCTTTTCTGTGCTGTACTGTTCTATGTTCTATGATAGTGAGCAACTCTATGGTAGCAAAAGGCCTGATGGTGATCTGCTTAAATATGTCCAGGCCTTGTCTACATTTGCTGAGAATGATGGGGAAGCCTTTTTAATTTCATTTGAGAAAGTCGTTAAATGAATGCGGTGGCCAGTGACGATATGGATTTAGTTGATCCAAACAAAGCTGATAGGTGTTAAGAGAGAGATATTTGCATCCCTATCGGAGAAGGTACCTGGAGAGTATGAGGTGAAACAAGCATACAAGCATGTGTCAGAATCCGACAGACAGCGTTTTAGGAATCTAAAAATAGGCTCCCTGGTTAAACGTACATTGGGTTTGAAAGAATCAAACAAAGTAATTTTGAATGATGGGAAAGGGTATTAAAAGCAGAGCAAACCTATGGCACTCTTGGAGAGATCCTTACTTTGGAGGAGTTCAAAAATTCACTTCCTGTAGTTGTGAGAACTCGTGTGTGAGAGCAGGGAGTTAAACTCGCAAGATTAGAAGCTTAAATGGCTTATCATGATCAGTTGGTCCATAAATCAAAGTTTGGCTTCTGCGAGGGATTGAGAAGAATGTGCGAGATTTTCTTAAAACATATACCTGTGAGAGTAAGGTTTACTGGCATAGGCCAGGAGTAGCCGGTAAAGTGGTTACAGCATTAAGAGGTACAGAAACATTTAATTCTTTTAAGTTGAGACATGAGGAGACATGTCACTGAGAAGGACAGTGAGAGAGATAAGATTTGCTCCATTATGAAATGTATGGTTGGAGTGTCCGCTAAAACCATCAACAGAAATATTTCACAATGGGAAGGAGGCCTTGAGCTTGGAGTTGGTGTTACAACAATTCAGCATTTAAATTGCAAATAACTTGCCTGAGACAAATTTATATACGATCATAACGCCTCAACGTTTTTGGAGAAATTGAGGGAGAGAACTTCTGGTCTGTTCAGCTAGACGTTATTATTGTTGCCATTCAATTTAGATGAATAAAGACGGAGGCGTTCTGTGGCAGGAGTAAACTGACTGAAATAGAATGGAGTTGTGAATGTTTGCATACTTAGTGTCAATGCAATATGTACAGGAGTCTACTGAAACAGTAAGAATAACCGGTTTAAAATGAGGCCATCATTGTATATCAATGTTTCGGGGTTTGTTTTCAAAGGGGGAGTTGTGACGATATTTTCACTGCAAAATGGTTATTTTCTCTTGAAGTTATTTTATTTGAAAAGAGATCTGAAAGGCAGAGGTGAAGAACTGCCTACTGACAACGGCTGAAGAAAATAACTGAGGAAGACTTTAGGTTTTATCAAAACGGTGAGAACAATGGAAGGGCAGTGGCCAGCTCTTCCAGACAAGGTCTCTTCGGTTTGTTTTTAGCTGCAGCATTCAGAAGCTGCTCGGGGTCCCTGAAAGGTTGGATGTTTCGATACATGATCCCCAGCTGCTATTCTCTCTGAAATCTCTCTTGAAACGGCTTCCTCCTAGATTGGAGAACTGCATGTAAGATTCAGTGTTTGAATTTACCTTTTTGCCAAGGAGCATGTTTATGGGATTTACTGTATTAGCACTGTTAATTAGTAGAAGGCACTGTATCCATTGTTTGCACAAGTGTTACAATAGAGAAGCTATCCCAACTAGCTCTTCTCTTTGATTGTTTTTAACTAGAGCGTTTGAATAGATTATATTTTGCTTAACTTTGAGTGGTTTCACCAGTCCCGACACATCTGGAACGTCCAATTCATGTCTACATTTAAAAAAAGGAAGCATTAGGGTCTGGGCTGCCTTCTTAAAACACGTGTAGCTGAGGGGCTGCTGACTGGACTACCGTTATGGAAAAGTTAGTGGAGGTGTTGGGGATAGTTTGCAGCAGGTTGTGCTGTGAGCTGCCGCAGATATTCAGGAAGACCTGAGGATTTATTGACCCAACTTTGGTCAGAGCATTGGAACTGTAACTACAGAATCTTTGTCTGTAACATTAAACCCAAACAGAGCAGAGGCTGCAGGGAGGGGAAGCTCTGAAACACGGAATGAGTGTATGTGGGGAAAGGAATTTGTCATATCTATCTGTGTCTTGGCCTGGACAAGCACACACTCTCACTCTTCCCCTTATAAACACCAATGCACACCCTCACTATCTGCCCCACGCACAAATTCACACTCCCCCTCTATCACATGCACACATACATATTCAGCTGCGTCACATGCATGCATACACACCCCCTCTCTCTCTCCCTTCCACGCTCACTCATACTCTTCCCTCACACTCTCTCTCGTACACATACTGTCTCTCTCTCCCCTTCACACAAGCGCACACACCCTCTCTCTCTTTCACACGCACAAACACACACACGTACACAGAAACACAGACGCATCAGTATGCATATAAATGTGTGGGGTTCATTTACACTTGGTCATATGTATTTGCATATATAATCTATTTTGTTCCAAATACATACAATTTGCAGACAATTGTTCAGTGTTGTATTTATCACCTTCTTTGCAAATGAACCCAGTCTGACTCCAGGTGAAGACACAGACAGACTCCAAACAAGACCTCACGCCTAGAATGCACTGTCTGATCGGAGGGGTCACCTCCTTTCATCGATAATACCTGAAGGTATCTCCAGGCAGCGACATGAATGAAAAGCAGAGACTTGCGTATTAATCAAGCAAAACTTATCCCTTCATTCTAATTAATTAAAGATTGAAGAGCCATCGTAGATGTGTTCAATTCATGCGCATGAGTTGCACACACTTTGACCTTTTCCTTACAAATGCGGTCTCTAAGTCTTCTTCTCTCCCTAACACCTGGTGAAGAAACATCTCACAGGTTTTTAAGTAAACCTGTTGGACTATAATATGGTGTCGTGTGGATTTTGACCCTGTCCAACTCAGTCCAAAACCAGCATCTTCATATCATGGGTTTTATTAGTTAGCCAATACTCTCTCCGAGCATTTTTCTCTTCATAATTCAATGTGCTCTTGTCTTGCCTATTAATGTTTTGTGAGGCATGCATTGAAAATTGCTTGTGGAAGTCCCGATATAATACATCGCTAGTATCCCCTTTATCCATCTTGCTTGTCATATTATTTAAATGTTAGTCAAATCATTCAAACATGATTTATCCTTAGTAATCCTATGTTAACTCTCATGGACCGTGGATTGACATTGAAAATATCCCGTTATTAACTCCTTCATTTCAGATTCTAACAACTTTCCTTCAATCCCAATAATTTGTCCAATACTTTCCATTCCCTAGTGAAGTTGGTTATTCTAAGTTCTTCCCTTTCCATAACCCGCACGTTCTCTTTCAATTCCTGTGAAACAAGCAGAAAGCTGAAAAATATCTGCTCCAATTGCAATGTAAGATGAACGAGTGGCTGATTGGATTTATTCAGTTTAATGTTTGATCAGGGATCGTCAGCCTGAAGTCATCAGAGGGAAGTCATACCAAACGAATATTACTGATTTTTTTCGATGAGGTCATTTATATGTTTTTTTTTCAAAGCAGCACGGGGGAAACTGATAAAGAAAGTGCAATCTCATGGTATCAAGGGTAACTTGGTAAGTGGCAGTCAAATTGTCTTAGTGGCAGAAGACTTTGGAGAAGGCTGTTTGTGTGTCGGAAGACCAGTGTCCCCTGGTGTACCACAGGGATTAATACTGTGTCCCTGATTATTTGTGGTATTCATATATAATATAAATTGGAATGTGGTGGTGGGTGGGGGAGTGTAATAAGTAAGTGTATGTTTGAAGCAATGATTGGACGGGTAGTCGTCAGTTCGGAGCAATGTCTTATGTTACAGGAAGATACAGATGGAATGGTCTGACGGGCAGATCGATGGCAGATGTAATGCAACCCTGATAAATATAAGGTGATGTACTTTGGAAGAAGGAACCATGCAGGGGAGGACTCAATGAGTGGCAGCACTCTGGGAAGCTCAGACGGTACTTCTCCACACAACCCTGAATGTGACTGGAAAGGGTAATAGGTTTGTTAAGAAGTCACATGCGACTGTTGGCATAACTTTTATTCAATGAGACATAGATTGTAAGAGTTATACAGGATCTTGGTTAGGCCAGTATGGAATAATTGTGTAGTTCTGGGATGAAAGGAAGGATGTGATTGCACTCTCGGGCTGCAGAGGAGGTTCACCAGGATATTCCCTGGGATGGAGCATATCAGCTATGGAGAGAGACTGAATAAGCTCGGGTTGTTTACCTTGGAGCCGAGAAGGCTGAGGGGACGCAATTTAGAAGGATACAATTACGAGGGACATGGATAGGATGGATGGGCAGCAGCTGTTCCTTTTTGTCAAAGGACCAAGAACAAGAAGCCGACTTTTAAACTGAAGGGTTTGAGGTTTAAAGAGGATTTGAGGATTGTTTTTCACCAGAGGGTGTTGGGGTCAGGAATGCACTTCCTGAGAAGGTAGTTGTGATGGGTAATCTCACAACCATTAAACAGTAATTGGACCAACACTTGATGTGTCATAACATTTATGGCTATGGATCACATGTAAGAAAGTAAGACGAATGTAGATCATGCTGTTTTCTTTTGATGGAACAGAGTCTATGCTTCTGTGATTATTTCACTGTGGAAGAAGTGGCAGTTAGGAAGATAAATGATGTGTTGACCTTTATTTTAGGAAGATTTGTGTACAGGGTTATGGGTGTGTTACTGTCGCTGTGCAGGACTTCAGTTTATCGTCAGGTTTAGGTAAACGTGGTTCTGACTCTGGCATGTTCACCCTCACTCATCACTGAACCATAGATTAGCTTGATGGTAATGGTAGATTAAGGGATTATCCTGGGGGAGAAGTTACAGATTACGATTGAATACAATTCTGCTGCTGCTACTTTGATCTACAGCACCACATGAATGTCCCCTTTGAGTTGCAATATCTGCAATTCACTTCTACTGACTATTCCACAGTACACACCGAGAGCCATTCACCCAACAGCTCTGTACTAAGTGACCTACTCTAGTTTGTCATGTAGGAATACTTCCATTTTCATATTCTCATTCCACTGAGGGTCTCTCCTTGATGTCATGGCCTCCAACTTATTACCTTCCTTAAACCCTTTATAATATTTATTTGATTGTTTTCCATTCCCATAATACCATCATCTGCGTTTGATGCGAAAGCCTTATTTAGTTGCAGTGCCAATGAACGTGTGCACCCAGTGCTATTGTCCACTTTCTGGTGTACAGTGCTCCGTGTCAAACAGGGCGTTCGAGCAGCTTTGACACATGTCTGTGGAACTTGTTCAAAGACAGAAATTGCTGAAGAAACTAAGCGGGTCTGGCAGCATCTTGTGGAGTGAATGTAAAGTTGATCTTTCAGGTCCAGTCACCCTTCTACAAAGCTCACAGTTTCTCCAGTAATATTTGCATTATTATTTCCAGTATCCGTAGTTATTTGTTAAATTGAAAATGTGTTCTGTGCCTATTCATTTCTGGAGAAACTCAACAGGTGTGGCTACATCTGCAGAGACAGAGAAACAGAGTTAGCGTTACAAGCCTAATGTGAAACTTCTTCAGAACTGAAAAGGATTGGAAACTGAGTTTTTTAATCCGTTGTCAGAGGTGCGGTGGTGCGTGACGGGGAAAAGAGAGCATTGCAAAAGATAAACGGGTTTTTATCAGTCGTGAACGTGAAGATGATGTGAAATAGCTTTAAATTAAGATGCGAATCGGGGAAAAGTGTTCTCTCTATCGAGTGCAAGATAACGAAGACACAACCACATAAGGTCATAGGGAGGCCAGGAGAAAGAATGCATGAAAAATGGAGAACGGCCATATTGGGATCAGGCTGTGAAGTTATGGAACTGAGTATTAACCCCTACAGGCTGTAACATACTAAAGTGTAAACTGAAGTGTTACTCGAGGTTGGGTTGTGTTTCAGTGAGACATTTCGGCAGCCCAGAACTGAAATGTTAGCATGAGAGCAAGGTAGTTAATTGAAATGGGAAGCGACGAGAAGGTCAGGATTATTCCTCCAGAGTGGGCGTGTTCCCCAATGCAGTCTCTGTTTGGTCTCCCCAATGTAAAGGAGACTGCATTGAGAGCAGCAATGGCAGGAGACTGGATTGAAAGAGCAAAAGTGAAATGCTGCTTCACCCGGAAGGTGTGACTGGGGCCTTGGACAGTGAGGAGGGAAGAGGTAAATGGGCAAGTGTGGCAGTTTCTTCAATTGCATAGGAAGTTGCCATGGGGGAGTGTGGAAGTGCTCGGGTAATGGAGGGTGTCACAAAGGGGATCGTTCCTGTGAAATGCTGACAGTGGACAGGAGGCAAAGATTGTTTGATGGTGCTGTCCTGCTGGAAGGTGGTGGAAATGGCGAAGGATGATTCTGTGAATGTGGATTCTAGTGCAGTAGGAAGTGTGGACAAAGGAGGAATCTATCATTGTTCTGGGAAGGAGGGGACGGAGTGAGGGTGGCACCACGGGAGATGGGACAATGACAGCTGTTGGCCCTGTCCACCGGAGTTTGGGGATTTCTGTTTTGACGGAAAAGGAGGTCACGTCAGAGGCTGCCCACCGGAATGTGGCATCATCAACCAGAAACAACAGCGACGGAGAAACTGGGAGAATAGAGTTAGCCTCCGCCGATCTTGTGCTCAGCCACATGTGGAAGCCCCCCAAATGATTGAAAACAACCAGATATCTAAATGTAGGATTTCTGCCTCACTTCTGGTCTGAATGTGGATTTGACAATAGACGCAGAACAAGGTCAGTGAGTATACATGGGCAGACATTCAAGCAGATAACCCATAATGCTCAGCAATTTTTTTTTCTATTGAAGTAGGACTCGATAAGAAGGTGAACCACCCATGGTTGACAAAAGCTGTCAAGGGTACTATTGATGAGCGTTAGTGTAGGGCCAGGTTTAGGATGTTTATTCCAGGGACCATGAGCAGATGCTTGGCATGACTTTCAGTTGTGCTTCCTGAATTACACCCAGAATTCCCTGCCATTTCTGCTCCACCCTTTCCCTGCACGTCTCCCCTTCCTGCTGCCAGGTTCTCCCTCTCAAATTACAGAGCACATTCTCTTACATTATGATCACGACCCACTTCACCTGAAGCTCTTTGATCAAGCCTACCTTCTCTGCAGTAGCATCAAGCTGCGTTTTGTGCTGCCACTTTGCCTCTGGTCTCAGTGTGGCTCGGCCTCTCCATTCATGCTGATTTACATCTCCCACTCACATCTCATTCTGGAAAGTTTCCTTCTTTGAGTAAACCTTATTGAAAACACCTCTCCCCTTTGCATTGAATTCACACTGTGATCCAAATTTCCAAAAGTATACTCAGCCTTCATCTCACTCTGCTAAAGGCAACTGCACGCTGACCGTGTAGTATAAGAATTCCTTTTCTTACATAGATCTGGCCAGAAATAAGTTTTCACTGTAGAGATCATCACCCTCTTTAGACAAAGGAATTCAGGTACTTGACATCTTATTGGCACTAGTAAGAGTTTCACACTGCCTTAGTATTGTAGCATGGACAAAAACAAATCACAGTATGAAGTTTGCGCTGAGTGTTGTTTACCTGTCATTTTGAATACTGTATCATATTAGTCGTGCTTATTTTGAAATGCTTGTTCTTGAAGCTAGTATCAGATGGAGTGTAGGAGGTTGAGGGGTGACATTCTAGATGTTTATAATATCATGGGAGGCATGGATAGGGTGACTAGCCAAGGTCTTTTCGACAGGATAGTAGTATCCAAATAAAGAGGACGTAGCTTTAAGGTGAAAGGGAAAAGGTTTAAAAGGGACGAAGGAGCAATGTTTTCACACAGAGGGTGGTGTGTGTATGGAATGAGCTGCCAGAGGAAGAGTGGTAGATGTAAGTACAGCTACAACATTCCAAAGACATTTGGACAAACATATGAATGGGAAACGTTCAGAAGCATATGGGCCAAATGCAAGCAGATGGGACGAGTTTAGTTTGGAAAACCTGGTCAGCACGGACACGTTGGACCAAAGTGTCTGTTTGTGACTATAAATTTGGAAAGCGAGGAAAAAGGAAGAAAAAATATGATATAAGCAAATTGGCAAGAAATATGAAATCAAGCAGCACAAGCTTTTCTGTGTATATAAAGAAAGTTCAAGATGAAAGTATGACCTTTGGAAGAAATGAAGTCAGGAAAGTATATTGAGGACGTTTGGAGGGTGTGCCTAGAGGGAGCAGATAGATCATTTACACCAGAATTTTACATCATTCCTCACAGGAGAAGGCACTGTTAGTATTTCAATGATGTAATCAAAATGGTACTCGGAGGGAAGTTTATGAACTGCCTCTAACAAAAGGAACAAGATTTTTTAATAAACAAATAAGAGGAAGCATAGGGCAGGTCAGCAGTAATTCATAGTTGGTTTTAAAAGCAGCGACTGGTGTGAAATATTCTATAACTCTCTGGATTACAAGAGTGTTCCAGCGAAACTGGAGACCCTCCAATGTGGCGCTTGTCTGAAAGCAGGAACTATTCAGCCTCACCATTATTGCTGGGGATATGCGAGAGTATGTTATTAAGGAAAGGCATCACAGGACATTTAGAAAAGCTGCACGCAGAGTCAGCATGGTTTTTTGAAAGGGGGTCTATATTTTGCCTGCAAAATCATGCAAACCTTTTCTGGAGATCCCTGAGAATGGAGCAATCTGGCGTGATAACGGGGGACTCGCAGACACGAGGCTTTCCAGAGATTTTCTACAAGGTATCACTAAATAAAAATTGTTACATAAGACAGAAGCTCATAGTATGACAGATACTATATTAACATGGGATGACGGTTGGTTAACACATAGAAATCAGAGAGTCAGGGTTAACGGATCTCACTGGTAATATGTATCTTCTGGAGTATCACAAACATCAGTCCAATGGCAAGATTTATTTACAATCTATACTGACAGCCTGATGACAGGAGCTGAGTGCAATATACATCCGAGGTTACGGATGACACTGAGAACCAAAAGGCAGGCTGTTATTTAATGGAGAGGACTCACACAAAAAAAACAGTGCACAGGGATGGGATTATTCTTGTGCCTGAAACATAACGTCAGCATGCTGATACAGCAAGTATGTACGTTGGTTCGTTAGGCGGGTTCCTGAAATGATCGTGTTTAATTATTGAGTACATCTAAAATGGTAAGACAATTATTCATTCTGGTTGAAATGAATGAGGATGATATTACTGAAACTTATAAGAGACAGAGGGGGCTTGACAAGGTAGCTTTTGAGAATCTGGATTCATTTCAGGGCAGAATCCCGAACACAGGAATGTAAATGCAGAATAAATGATATCGATTTCAAGCTGAAATGCAAAGAAATGTGTTCTTTCAGACGATAGTGCATGTCTAGAATTCTCCAACTCAGAGAGTTTGGCGATTGGGTCACTGAATGTATTTACAGACGGGGTGGATTGGGTTTTGACATATGAACGAGTGAGGGGTACTAGGGGGTAACAGGAAATTGAAGTTGAGCCCTGAAGTAGATCAGCTATGTTCTGGTTAAATGACAAAGCGGGCTTGAGGGGCCGGATAGACTGCTCCTGTTCCTATTTCTTACGTTCTTTTGGAAAGTAACTGGTTATTGTCCTGAAAATGGTGTTGTACGATGCTGCATTTAGGGAGAGCAGAGGGTTTGTTTGAGTTAACCTTGGATGCGGTAGATGGCTGTATTTACACTGAATCTGGGTCTGTAACATGACCCATATTTGCAGCAGAAGTTACAGAGAGGGGAAGCCTGGAGACAGGGATTGGGGGGACGGGGTCACTTCCTGACCCAGCCTGGATTTTCCAAGTAATATTCTGAAACTACACCAAACCATCGAAGTGGCCTCGATCTGCCCTGTGTAGCAGGTCCGAAGGTGTTGAATGGAACATCAGAACACAGGGCAGAGGGACACGAGTGGGCCATTCGGCCCTTTGACACCACTCCACCAGGAAATAAGGACGTGGCTCATCTCATTGTGGTCTCAGCTACACTTTTCTGTGCATGTGCCATTGTCCCTGATTCACCTGTCTATGGAAAATCAGATGAAGCCAGCCTTGATATAATATAAAGATTCAGCCATCCCAAACTTATGGAAAAGATAATTCCCACTTGAATGAAATCCCACTTGGTGAATGTCTTCTCCCTCCTGTTCTGAATGGGGTTGGAGCATGTTACTGTTTCTTTTTCTCGTCCCACTCCTTCACTGTTCACAACAAATCTTACATGTAACCAGGTTGGTGATATGGCCGATGATAAACTCTCAGACTTGGTCAGGTTCAGTGCTAGGAACAAGTCAGGCAGATTTCTTTTGTCAGCCACAAGTAACGAATAGAGCAGCATGGTGATTCTGTTGTCAGCACTGTTACCTCACATCACCAAGGAGCTGGATTCAATTTCAACGCCATGTGACACTCTACATGGAGTTGAACATTCTCAATGTATCTATGTGGGTTTCCTTGCAATGTTCCAGTTTCCTGCCACAGTCCAAATTTGTGCAGCTTAAAGTGGATTGGCCATGCTAGATTGTCCATAGTGCCCAGCGATGTGTCAGTTAGGTGGGTTATTTATGGGAAATGCAGGGGTACATGGATAGGGTTGGGGGACATGTCTGTGTGGGACGCTGGTTGATGGGTCAGTGCGGATTTGATCGACAGAATGTACTGCTTCCACACGGTAGAGATTCTAAAACAATGACAACAAGTTTGGGCCATAAAAATACCCAGTGGGTGTCTACCTGATCGACTCTCCTCGAAGTCTTGTATGTTTCAATAAGAGTAATCGGATAAAGTCTCCATAATATAAGGCATTCTACCTTGGAACACATGAAGTGAAACATCTCTGAACCGCTTCTAATGTAATTATATCTATTTTCGGGTAAGTGGACAAAACGTAACCACATGCCCCAGATGATTTTTATGCTTGTTTTCTCAGTGTGGTGAGTCTTTGTAACTCTCTTCCCCACTGAGCTATAAAGGCAGAGATATGAATAGTTTTGAGGCGCAGACATAGGGTTCATAAGTAATAATATAGTCAACGAGTATCTGGGAATGGGCAGGAATGTGCAGCATGGGGAAATGCTGACAGTGGCACAAAATGGCACTGCTCCAGAACGTCTGGCAAAACGAAATGATAATCTAGAAAACATTTTAAAAAGCTAACAGTGATAGAATAGCATTTCAAAGGACCATGGGGCTGCTCTGCCATTAGAGTGAGACCACTCGTGGTAGTTTATCCTGAGGGTCACCACACCTCGCGTGATACGTTGAGGGTGAGAGAGCTTCCCCTTCACGATAATCTCTGTCAGTGTGGGGGAATTGAACCTGCGCTGTTGGCCTCCCTCTACATCACAAACCAGAAGTCCAGCCAACTGACTGGGAGACTGTGCAACTGGCACAGACAGAAACAGTCACAAACAAAGGGCAAGAGAAACCTTCATAACAAGGATAAAAGTACAATTCAGATAATGGTCAAGGTAACGACTGAGGATAAAGACGTTCTCTGCCAGAAATTGTATTTTATAATGAGACAAGTGATTAGCAGCTGTCTTTGGCTGAATACAATAAGGTGGAACAAGTGAAATAACCAGAATTACTAATTGTGCTTGTATATCGATAACCATAAAATAAGCGCATGTGTTTGATTGGTCTGGGTAAAGCATACTTACCATGACATAAACGTATAAAGCTGATGGAATATATTGTTCGTAGAGTGTGTTCCCATGGAAAATGTCCTCTAACAGGGGCTTGAAGAAAACCGGGCTAAAAGTGGCCAAGTGTCAACTGCTCAGTGACAGAAAGTTGGGGGGTAAATGACTGAAAGATCCTGCAACATGGAGCTGAGAAAACCATTCAGATCAGCCCTGACCTTATAAAATACTAGAATGCGTTCGAAGGATTCAATGGCCTCGTGGTGGATTTGAATTGTATGTGATTTGAAAACTGTACACCTTTACTCCTTCGCATTCTGTGTTATATGCTGGGGCATTGATATTTTCCAGAATGTGCGAATTCTTTAGAACACTAGCTGGAACATTCCAAAATCAGCATTCTTCAGAATATTCCATCAACATGTGGGGATATTGCAAAGGCGAGTGTGTGTGTGTGTGTGTGTGTGTGTGTGTGTGTGTGTGTGTGTGTGTGTGTGTGTGTGTGTGTGTGTGTGTGAGTGTGTGTGTGTGAGAGAGAGAGAGAGAGAGAGAGAGAGAGAAGATTTTGCATGCAGTAGTAAGAGTGGTGGAGCATGAGACTTGATCGGGGGTACGTGCGATAACAGATATACAGTGAGTGTGAGGGAGTAGAGAGAATACGGTGACCCTTACCCTGATAGAGCGGGGAAGGTTATTGCTGCTTGTCCTGTATTGCTGGACATTTCTTCAGACCCCAGAAACTGCACTGAGCTGGGAGGTGAGGTCAGACCATGCTCTGTGGGTATGGAGGTGTGGCTTCCTCTGGGAAGAGAATAATCGTCTTCTGTACTAGCTCATCCACCAGGACCTCCGTGTCCCTGTCGACAAACCTTGGTGCAATTGCCCCTTATCTGCCATGCTCAGGGTAAACTGTGCAGGGAAGCTCCAAACAGAGAAACTCAATCGTGTGCCCATTGGCCTTTTACAGATGGCACTAGCGCCAGGGATCACGGAATATCCAGGGGTACCCGGGCGATTGTGAGTACCTCCAGCCATGATGGGTTGGAGAATCGGGCTGGCACTGAATGAGAGGGACACAACGGGATGGCTGGGAAGTTAATGAGGTGAGTTCGATATGATAGCACCAGAAAACTTGTTCAGCCTCGTGCAGACAACACCTCTGTCAAACTCAATAACATTCACACAAAGATAAATTTTTGTTAGGTTCAGCCCAATGAGTTAGACTTTGCTGACCCCACTCCCAGTTACAGAGCTGCGGAACAAATGCTCATCCAAAAGTGTCCATCATCAAAATGCACACCAATATCCCATTCACCCATCAATCCTGAGAATATTGGCTCATGTTGCAGGGTACTGTAGAAATATCTTCATATCATCATACTGAAACCTGTGATCTTCCATGAAATATTCTCTCAATCTCCCTCTCTCTTTTTCCCAAAATTCTTCTGTTTGTTGTTATTTAAACTAATTTCTCCACTATCTCTCTCTCTCTGGCAGTGATTTTCACACCCACAGCACCCCTTGTTAAGGTATAATGGAGATATGGAGCTGTAAAAGCCTGGCAGCTGCACATCCTGTCACTTCCAGCATGGGCTGCAAGATTCCCCACGCTGGGCAGGGATCTAACACAGTGTTACTGAACAATGCACTGGGATAGGGTACACAGCTCTCCATGCTGGGAGGGTAACTTCTCCAGGTTTGCAGATCAAATCACTGCTATTCACTGTAGATCCACCAATACTGAACAGAAGCCTTGACGCATTTGTAATGCAAGACACTGGCGTAGGCTGCATATCACCCCATGCTGGACAGACTGTTTCATCTAGGTTACTGAATCAATGCACCAGTGTGGTCTGTGTTGGTCCCTATGTTGGACAGATAGCTAGTGGCCTGGTGAGACCTGTGCTGTATTCCATCCTGGAGAGATTGTTGGGTTGTACTGAGCCTGGTCTGCACAGTATTCCATCTTGGACAGATTGCTGGATTGTACTGGGCCTAGTCTGCATGGTGCTCCACGCTAAGCAGATATCTCACCTGGGCTTATACGTGTCTCGGCTGCATCTGTGAGGAGGATTGAATATCAGGGATTATTCCTGATAGAGCTATCACTCTCCCAGCTTGGCGCATTCCGCTGTTAAACTCCGTATTTCTGCAACATGTTGTCCATTAAGTA
The DNA here is from genome assembly GCF_047496795.1 of Chiloscyllium punctatum. Lineage (NCBI taxonomy): Eukaryota > Metazoa > Chordata > Chondrichthyes > Orectolobiformes > Hemiscylliidae > Chiloscyllium > Chiloscyllium punctatum. The sequence continues at coordinate 19,687,894 of NC_092745.1, read as the reverse complement.
ATTATCCAATTAAAAGATGAATATCTGTCCTTCTTGCGATGCACACGAGCAGACGTCCTTGAACATATATGATGAAGGTAGTCTTGACACGAATATTTTCTTATTTTAGAGGGAAATGTGAGGTGCGTTGTTTGGGTGCAATTCGCTTGGTATTAAGCATTAAGCAAAATACAATATATTCAAACACAGTAGACAAAGTACAACAAAAACAAGAGTAACTTGGAATAACTTCATTCTATTGGAAAACATAACAGAATAATAGATTACGTAACTACTACACAGTAACTGCTCCAATTTGGTAACATCCTTGAAGCACACACTTTTCACAAAACAAATTCAGGAAATAGATTGTTTCACATGCAGTTCTCCAATCCAGGAAGAAGGATCATCAAAAGACAATTCTGAGAAAAATCTCAGACAATGTGTGGCATCGTGGAGATATTTCCTGCCTTCCAATCCAGCAATAAATGGCGAAATGTAAAACTAAGAATCCTGGTTCTGTGAAAGCTTCACGATCAATCCACAGGACCAGGCCGCGGCTGTGAGGCTCACAAGGAATGGACTGTATCTACACCGCCTATGGCACTGTAGGTGTCTCTCAAAAATGCCTAACCCCACCTAAGCCGTTAAATGATGGAAAGATATATGTCAAAGTTAAACATAAATAAATAAATCAAAGAATGCAGCAGGCCTGGTGATCAGACACAGATGGCCTCAGGAGCCCAGAAATTCCTACCCTGCCAAAACGCTGTAGAATCATCGAGCGTGTAAAGATAAAGCATTATCTCGCTCCGTCACCTCTCACTTTACAGTTTTAGATGTAGCATTAGCCCAACAGTCAGCCATGTCAGCATCCCACCCAGGACAAGTATTATTGTGACACATAAGGGATGCCGTGAAATGGGTTAACTGGAGCTGTTTGTTCAGTGATTATAATTGATGTCAGTTTCCATGGGCTCGAACTGTGTCACTGGAGATTTTCCCTCTTTCACAGTTAAGGGGCTTCTTTGAACCTGTTATCCCGTAGTATTAGGGACGGCGTCATCCTCAACACGATAGAGATCAGCAGCTCCAGAGAGAGGGAGAGGAAGTGAATCAGAACAAAAGACTGCAATGTTCCAGCAATGGATCCGAATCTGAGAATATTAGTTTGGAATGTTCCAACAATGAATAGGAGTTTATCTTTGGGTCTTTACTGGCTTTCTCAGGATTGGCCATCGTTAGAGTTGTGGATCGAAGCCGTACTGAGGATTATTCAAACTGGTTACTACCCTATCCTTGCTATTATTGATGTTCCTGGTAAATCTTTTCCTGTCAATTCTATAAACTATGGTGAAGAGATTTCTATTATTTATATTTAGCAAAGATGTACAGTATTTCATTCAGGTTCAGTCACAAACTCCACTTCCTTTAAATTAATTTTAGACTCTTCACTCATAACGCTCTAAGAAGGAACATGACTGTTCACAATCTCAAACTGACTTTTGCCCTGAACTGTTTACGTCTCTGCATTCTCTCTGTCATCGAACCTGCACACACCCACCTCGATAATATTCCCAGTCTCCACCTCTGCCTCAGTGCTCTTGCTGAATTAAACATCATCTACACTTTTGTTAACTTCAGAATTTATGGCTCCTGTTGTATTCTGACCTCTCCATCAGTGACAAATATTTTGACCACAAACTTGTTGCCGTCACTACAAGTACTTCACAACAGGTTCTCTGTATCAGATTCATAATGTCACTGGACGTGTAATTCAGAGGTAAAGGTATTGTTTGAAATCCTACCACAGCCGATGACTGAACTTAAAGTCGAATGACAAAAAAATTGCATGAAATTTCACTGATGGAAACCATAAACAATCAGGATTTCTTTTAATATTTCACTGATAGCCTTTGGTAAAGAAACTTAACATTATTGCCCGGTCTGGACTAAGGGTGACTTCCGTTCCACAATAAAATGGTTGTCTCCATGTGGTCTTGACAAATGGCCTCACAGTCAATGGCAATCAGGATGGACAACACATGCTGCCCTTGCCAGTGATGCTGACATACCATGAAACAACAACATTAAAGGTGAAATAAACCAAGGAACAGTGGATAATGGAGATCTGAAATAAAATTCTTCAGTGTCCAGAGAGAGAGAGAAAGGAAAAGCAAACAAAGGGATTGCTGATGATGCACTGGAAGGAAAATAGAATGACAAGTTATTCTAACATTCCTGCTTTTCCCATATTCCCGAATATCACGTCCATTTAGGTATGTCCCTGATTAAAGTGAGTTATGTTCCCTCTGTCTCTCTTCTCTGAGTGTGATCATCTATTCCATTGGCAATACTGGTGCTGCCCTGACAGTTGCTGAGATACAGAAAAAGGTAATGTTAAAGTGTCAAATGCTTCTTTGGAGAGAGGAACTGTTACTGTGGGACTGTGCAAAGATGCAACAGCTTTTTCAGCCAGGAAGAGAAACTGAGGAGAGGGAGGCATTTTCAACACTGAATGGGTGCACCATGTGTGTTGGGCATTGACTTGCTGCTTTCATTAGAAAGTCAGTTGGGTTTCTGTGGATGGTGTTCTCAGGTTTGTTTTGTCAGCTGCTGAGTTTATTCAGGGAGAACCGAGGGTCTGGTGACCACAATCTGGACACTGCATTTACAGAGTGTCTGGGTCCATGGTAAACAAATGGAGTGAAGACTACACAGAAGGGAAGCTGTGGAAACAAGGAGGAGCAAAGTACTGCACTTTCCTTCCTGGGATTTCCAGGAAAATTTGTCTAAGCTGGACCCATTGAGGAGTAAAATGTGAAACCAGCTTGTTTCAAACATGAGGTGCTCACTGAGATGTGTCCCTCCTTCAGTATAACCTGTAGCCTCACACCAGGGACAGGACTGTGCTGGCTCTCACCATGAATTGAACTGTTTTAATTCTGGAACTTTCCAGGCAGGAGTTGGAAATGTATCCACCATCTCTGAAGTGTAGTCCTCCGACGTATCACAAGCTGACATAAGCCACCTGCCTGCTGAGAGGAATGCATTGATTCCATCTCCACAGGGGAAGCTACAGAAACCACATTCCATAAATACTAGAGAGAAGGGGGACTGGTGAAAATGAGGAAATGCAGGAAATTAGAATTAATGAAGGGTATCCTTTTGGATATGCAATTGATCTGTAGTTTCATAAGTTGTTGCATCTGATGAGCTACATCTCAGATTATTGAGGAGATGAAGACAGAGTTAGTGAAAGAATTATTGATTATTCTTCAAAGCTGGTTAGATCCTGGAAAGGATCCTGCAGACTGGAAAGCAGCTATTGTAAATGTAAGCATTTAAAACGGGACGGAGAGGGAAAACAGAAAACTAAATAGCTTGATATTAGCTGTGTGAGAGAAAAAAAAACATTGGAACCTTTTATAAGGAACATGACAACTAGACACTTGGAAAATAATGATATCATTTGGTAGAGTCGGCCTATATTCAGGAAAGGGAAATGGTGGTTGATAAACCTTTTTGTGGAGATTGTGCCTTGTGACATCAACAATTGAGAACCAATGGGAGTGGATTATTTGAGTTTTGAGAAGATGCTCGACCTGATTGAATACAGGTGAGTGGGAAATGGGAGAATCCATGGGTGTGTAGGGGTGGAATAGGGGGAAGTGATATGTGGCTCTTCATGCAAAATGATTGAAGCACCAGAGTTAGAACATCTTTCCCATTGGTTTTGTTGAGAGAGTATTTGTTTGATCTGCTTTATAGATAATGATCTCTTTGTCACCGAGACAGTGCAAAGGAGTTTTACCAGACGAAACCCTGGCATGATTGGACCATGAGGAGTGAGTGCAGTGACTATGTGTTTAATGTGTAGTGTTCTGAGAAAATAAGAAGCTGAAACTTGATGATTATGGACGTATATTCATTCTGTCCCAAACAGCTGAATAGTGTGAAAATTCCATACTTTTCATTGGATGATTGATTCCCGATAGTTTAGATTAGATTACTTACAGTGTGGAAACAGGCCCTTCGGCCCAACAAGTCCACACCGCCCCGCCGAAGCGTAACCCACCCATACCCCTACATCTACCCCTTACCTAACACTATGGGCAATTTAGCATGGCCATTTCACCTGACCTGCACATCTTTGGACTGTGGGAGGAAACCGGAGCACCCGGAGGAAACCCACGCAGACACGGGGAGAACGTGCAAACTCCACACAGTCAGTCGCCTGAGGCGGGAATTGAACCCGGGTCTCAGGCGCTGTGAGGCAGCAGTGCTAACCACTGTGCCACCGTGCCGCCCAAACATGCATCTGCAGTGCCCCATGTCGATTGACAGAGAGCTACAGGGTCTGAATGAACTCGGGACACTTGAATGCACCGTTAGTGTTTGACACTGCATTGAATGTCACTTTGTGCAAAATCCTGTCAGCAGCTACTATAACTTCATTTTGAAAGAGTTAGTCATTCCCCACCAGCTTCTGACCTCCATGGAGACATGGGTCTGCCTTCTTGGATATTGAAGACAATTATTTGGAGAATACTTTAAAAAGGTTGACTTCATTTCGAATGCCAGAAAACCATATTTAAGTAACACTTACGTACTATGACTAATTGAGTCATGTGGATCAATTTGGAGCAGTCTATCTGTGCAGCCCCTGCTCCATGTGTTTGCAACGTTAGAACATCTCTGACCCCTTCCTGTTCCTGTGTTAATGGCTTGATAAGCTGAATTACCTCTTCCTGTTCCTTTTTAATGATTCTGGGATTGAAATGGTCTCTTATTGATCCTGTGTACGTGGATGTGGGTGTGAGCAGATTCCTTGTCTTCCTGTTTTATAGGCAGAAGGAACTGAATGGACTATCCCTCTTTTTGCCCAGCAGTTTTGATGGGCTGAATGGCTTCTCCATATTCTTGTGAAACCACATTGAAGTGCTGAATGAGCTACTCGTTTTACTGTGGAAATGTACAGTGCTGTAACATAAATGTTACCCAGACTTAAGCAGCACAATCTTGAATGTTGTCCAGGTCTAGTTGCACACGGACACAGACTGCTTCAAGAGCTGAAGAGGGACAACTTGCTCTAAACATTATGTAAACTTCAGTGAATATCCCCACTTCTGCTCAGTTTTGACTCAATGGGCTGGAACTGCAGGATTCCCCGCTGACAAACAGAAGATGCCTGGGCTGCGGGAGCTACCTTGTGGATCTCCTGCAGAGATGCCGCATGGCCGAGATGATTGATGCCCACCAATGGTAATCATCTTCCCTTGTGCCGTGAATGATTCCAAACAGTGGAGAGGTCACAATCGATTCTCATTAAGTGTGATTTTCCTCAGGCTCCTTGATCTCATCCTCAGTCAAATACTGCCTTGAGTTCAGGGCCAGTCTCTCTTACCTGAGCCTCTGTGTTCCCTCTTTTGCGCATATCAATACGTCATGATGTAGAAGCAGAGAATGTTTTCTTCAAACAGAGGGAAGTGAATGTCAGGAATTCTCTTACAGAGAGTTAGGGGAGCTACATCAATGAAAGGGACCAGTGGTGTTCCGCAGGGATCGGCTCTGGAACACCTATCCTTTGTTATTTCTATAAATGACTTGGATGGGGGTGTGGAATAGTGGGTTAGCAAGTTTGCCAATGACACAAAGGTTGTTGGAGTGGTACAGAATGTGGAGGGCTTTTGTAGGTTGCAACGGGACATTGACAGGATGCAGAGCTGGGCTGAGAAGTGGCAGACGGAATTCAAACTGGAAAAGTGTGAAGTGAATCCCTTTGCAAGCTCGAATGTGAATGCAGAATACATGGTTCAAGACAGGATTCTTGGCAGTGTGGAGGAACAGAGCGACCTTGAGGTCCGTGTCCACAGATCCCTCATATATGCTCCCCCAGTTGATGGTGTGGTTAAGAAGGGATATGGTGGGTTTGAGATTAAGAGCCGTGAGGTTATGATGAAGCTCTATAGAGCCCTGGATAGTCCACACTTGGAATATTGTGTTCAGTTCTGCTCACACCATTATAGGAAGGATGTGGAAGCTTTAGACCGAGTGCAGTGGAAATTACCAAGATGCTGCCCGGACTGGAGGGAAGGTTCTATGAAGAAAGCTTGAGGGAGCAAGGGCTTTTCTCATTGGAGGAAAGAAAGACGACAGGTGATTTCATAGAGGTGTGCAAGATGATGAGAGGCATAGACAGAGTGAATTGCTGGCAACTGTTTCCTGGGGCAGAAATACCTATCACAAGGGGTCATAATTTTAAGGTAATTGGAGGAAGGTTTAGGAGCGATATCCGAGGTAGGTTTTTTAGATAGAGAGTGGTGGGTGTGTGGAACACACTGCCAGAAGTGGAAGTAGAGTCAAATACGTGAGGGAAACTTAAGAGCTTCTTGGATAGGCATATGGAAGAAAGTGAGCGGAAGCATGGAGGATAGTCTAATCATAGAGTAGGATAAACGGGTGGCACAACATCGAGGGCCGAAGGTCCTGTATTGTGCTCTACTGTTCTTTGTTCTGTGTTCTATGGAAGTGCTCATAGAGGTTGGAGATGGATTTTGATATGTCAAAGAGGTTAGGGCTATGAAGCCATGATCTTCGTGAAAGGCAAGGCAGGCTTGGGAGGTGAACGACCTGCCTTTGTTTCTGATATTCTCACATTCTGTTATTGGAAAATTTGATTAGATTAGATTAGATTAGATTACTTACAGGAAGGTACCTGGAAGGTCTGTTATGGGATGTTGCAGTCAAGGAGCCCAGACGACTTTGTGAGCCATCTCTGGGTGAGGTATGGGGGCTGTATACACAGTGAATCTGGGTCTACCAACAAATGGAGCACAAGCTGCAGAGTGGGGAAGCTCTGTAAAGAGAAATGACGGACCGCTTTCATATTCAGCTTGGGTTTTCCACTTACATTTTCCAAATCTCCCAAACCGTGTGTGACAGTCATGAGGGAGTGAATGTTCTCCTCTGTTTCTGTGCACCAGGTGATAGCAGTAAGTGGCCTCCAGCCGCTCCTATACAGCGGGTTTGAGGGTCTGAATGGAACATAGAAACAGGGGACTGAGGAGTAGGAGTGGGTCATGAGATACTTTGAGCCTTCTCCACCAGGCACTAAGATTGTGGCTGATCAGGTTTGGTCTCAGCCCCACTTTCCTGTCTGTATCCCATTATCCATGACGCAGTCTCTGTCAAATCTTTAACTAACTCAGCTGTGAATACTTGCAATCAGAGAGGCACCATAAACTTCTGGGGAAGAGAATTCCCATTCAAAAGCCCTTTTAGCCTTTTCCTCATCACTGTGATAGAATAGGAGAGTCATACAGCATGGAAACACATACTTTTGTCCAAATTCTCTATGCCGATCAGGCATCCTAACCTGACCTAATCTCACTGGCCAGCATTTGGCCCATATCCTTCTGAACCATTCCTATTTATGTATCTATCCAGATATATTTTAAACATGTAATTGTACCTGCTTTCACCACTGCCTCTGACAGCACTTTCCGTACACCCACAGCCTCTGCATGAAAAAGTGTCCCCTCAGGTCCCATCTAAATCTTTCCCCTGTCATTTTCAACCTATGCCGTATAGTTCTGGAAGTTCCTACACTGGGAAAAAAGATGTTGGCCGTTGAGACTATAAATGGCCCTCAGGATTTTATAAGCCTCTGTCATGTCACTATTCAGACTCCAACAGTCCAAAGGGAAAAGCCCCAACCTGTTCATCCTCTCCTGCAGCTCAATTCCTCAGGTTCCAGAAAATCCTTGTAATTCTTTTCTGCACACTCTCAAGCTTAGCAACATCCATCCTTTAGCAGTGCCAACTGAATTGTACGCAATATTCTTAATGTGGCCTCACCAATGTCCTGTAGAAATGAAATATGCTACCCCATCTTCTATATTCAATGTTCTGACTGAACATTAATACTCTGTCTACCTGCTACTCCACTTTCAAGGAACTATGAACCTGCATCCGTAGGTCTCATTGTTCAGCAACATTCGCCAGGGTACCACCCTGCTTTAACTTACCAAAATGCAAAACCTCACAACTGTCTGCATTAAATTCTATCTGCCAGTCCTTGGCCCTTTGTTTGTCAAGGGTGCCGTTGTACTCTGAAATTATCATCACTGTCCACTGCCCCACTATTTCTTTGATGTTACCTGTAAACCGACTAACCATGCCTCCGATAATCACATATAAGTTGTTTATATACATGATGAAAAGCACTGATTTCAGCACTGAATCTTTCAGCACACCTCGTCCTTTCCTGTCCATGTACTTGTCCAAATGCCGTTTAAATATTGTTAATATAAATGCTTCAACCACTTCCGCTGACAGCTCATTCCCTTTGTGCACCACTCTCTGTGTAAAACAGTTTCCATCCGTTTCCTTTTTATTCCTTCCCATCTCACCTTAAATTCATGCTCTCTCGCCCTCAATTCCCCAACTCTGGGAAAAAAGGCTCAGTCCATTCACCCTATTCGTGCCTCTCATAATCTTGTACACTTCTATAAGATCCCCCTCAGTCTCCTACGCTCTAAAGAAAAAAAGTTCTCGCTTGTCCAACCTCTTCCTATAATTCATACTGTTGAGTCATGGCAACATGTTTGTAAATTCCATCTGCACACATTTCAATTTAAAAACATCCTTCTGATTGCAATGTGACTAAAACTGAACTCAACACTACAAGTGCAGTCTCACCGAATCCTGTATAACTGCAACATAACTTCCCAACTTCTCTCCTCCATGTCCTGACCGTTGACTGCCAGTGAGCCAAAAGGCTTCTTCACTGCCCAAATCTCCCTGTGACTCCACTTTCAGAGAACGGTGGACCTGAACTTCATGGTCCCTCTGCTCAACGACACTGCTTAAGGCCTTACCATTCACCATGAAACTCATACATTGATCTAAGTTTGCAAAAAATATTCCTCAGCCCACTTCTCCAGTTGATCAAGATCCTACTGCAATTTCTGGTAACCTTCCTCACTGTCCACAATACCACCAATTTTAGCGTCATCTTCAAATTTACTAATCATGCCTTGTACATTCTGAAGGATCTCTGAAATAGATAATAAACAACAATGGGCCCAGCACTGACCCCTGAGGCATTTCATGTGTCACAGGCCTCCACTCCGAGAGCATCCTTCCACTATTACCCTCTGTTTACTACCATCAAGCCAATTGTGTATCCAATTTGTCAGCTCCCTCTGGATTCCCTGCGATTCTAACCTTCCAGACCAGCCTATCAAGAGTAATCTTGTCAAAGGCCTCACTGAAAGCCATACGGAATATGTCTACCTCGCTGCCCTCATCAACATTCCTGGTCACTTCATCAAAAAACTCAAGCAAATTTGTGAGGCATGATCTCCCACTCACAAAGTCATGCAATCGTTTCAGTCTAAAAACAACTATTCATAATAATTATTCAAATAAATAACAACAAACAATAATAAATAATTATAAGATGGCATTTTAATTGAGAATAAATTATCCATGGTATGTGGCATTGCAATGTGCATCATTGGTGAAGGGCAGAATAGATTTTGTCCCTGTGCCATTGAGCTGGATCGACAAAAAGCAAGGGTGGCATAGTGGCTCAGTGGTTAGCACTGCTGCCTCATCGTGCCACGGATCCGGGTTTGATTTCAGCCTCGGGTGACTCTCTTGTGGAGTTTGCACATTCTCCCTGTGTTTGTGTGGGTTTCCTCTGGGAGTTTCATTTTCCTTACACAATCCAAAGATGTACATGTGAGGTAAATTGGCCACAGCCTCATGTGCATTAGTCAGGGGTAAATATAGGATCGGGGCAAGTGAATGGGTGGGTTGCTATTCAGAGGGTCGGTGTGGCCTTGTTGGACGAAATGGCCTGTTTCCATACTGTAGGAAACTGAAAAAAATAAACTTTTTCTCATCAAACCCTGTCTTTCCAAACGTGTGCATATCTTATCCCTCAGAATATTCTCAAGTCACCTACCTACTACAGATGTTAGGCTTCCCAGTCTATAGATCCCAGATTTTTCTTTGCTTCCCTTCCTGAATAATGGCACAACCTTTGCTATACTTCAATATTCTGGAACATAACCTGCGGCTAACGATGATGCAAAAATATCACCCAGGGCCCCGTAGGTTCTTCTGTAGCCTCTTGCAGTATTCTTGGATGCATCTGTTTAGGACCAAGAGATTTATCCACCTTCATCCATTCTAATGCACCCAACACGTCCTCTCCTGTGATATTGACTCACCCCAAGATATCACTACGACCTTTGTTAACCTCCCAAGTCTTCTTGTATTTCTCCACGGTAAAGATAGAGGAGAAATATCCATTGAGAATCTCACACATCTCCTATGGTTCTAGACATGCATGTCCACTTTGGACCTTGAGGGGTCATATACTCATGTAGTTATTCTTTTAAATTTAACATACTTAAAGAACCTCTTTGGATTCACCCTAATCTTCTCAGACAAGGCTATCGTGTGTGCCCTTTTCGCCCTTCTGATTTCCTTTTTCGGTAAACTCCCGTATTCTCTGTACACTGCCAGGGATTCCCTTGATCTCAGCTGCATGGACCTCAACCAGACCTCCTCTTTGCCTGTAAAGGAACAATATCTCCTGACCTCCAGGATTCCCTCTTCCTGCCAACCTTGCCTTTTACCCTCACAGGAACATACAGACCTTGAACTCCAGCCATTTCACTTTGAAAGTCCTCCCATTTGCCGGAGGTCCCTTCTCCTGCAAACTCCTCCAAACAACCCCGACAAACTCCTATTTAATTCCATCAAAATTCGTCTTGCCCCAATTTAGAAATTGAACATGCGGGCCAGTTTTGTCCTTCTCCATAGGTATTTAAAATCTATGGTCATTGGTCCCAGAGTGCTCCGCCACTGTCCCCTCAGTCACCTGTCCTGCCCTATTTTTTAGAGTAGGTCAAGTTTTACCCCTTTCCGAATTGCTCCCTCTACATACTGTTTGAGGAAACGTTTCTGAACACACTTAATGGATACACCCCATCTCAGTCCTTAATTCTATGTAACTCTAAGTCAATGTTAGGAAAAGTAAAATCTCTGACTATGGCAAGCCTATTGGCCCTGCAAGTCTCCCCAATCTCTGTACATATTTTAATTATTCTAATTCCTCATTTACTATTTGGGGGCCTATATTACAACCCAAATAATATCATCATTCCCTTTTAATTTCTTAGCTTCCGCCAGAAATCCTCACTGGATGATCCATCAGTTATTTTATCCCTGATTACTGCTGTGGTATTCGCCTTAATCAAAAATGAAACCCCCACAACTCCTTCCACCATCTCTGTCTCGCATAAAACACCTGTACCTTGGTACATTAAGCTGCCAGTCCTGTCCGTCCCTTAGCCATGTTTCTGTAACGGCTATAATATCGCAGTCCCACATACCTCTCCACGCACTGAGTTCATCGGCCTTACCTGTCAGCTCTCTTACATTGAAACAGATGCAATTTAATTCAACAGGCATTCCTTGCTCCCTGTCGTGTTCCGGCCTAACCTATCTCTGCACTTTAATGTTTGTGATTACAGTATCTCCTTCCAGCCTCGCACTTGCAACCCTGCTGTTGAGGATCCCAAACCGTCCCCCACACCAGCCAATCTAGTTGAAACACTCCCTTGTAGCACTAGCAAACCTGCCTGCCAGGATATTAGTCGCCTTTCAATTCAGGTACAACCTGTCCATCCTGAACAGGTCACCTCTGCCCCACAAAAGATTCTAGTGATCTAAATCTCTGAATCCTTACATCCTGTACCAATTATTTAGCAACACATTCCTCTGCCATGTCCGCCTGTTCTTACCCTCACTAGCACGGAACACTGGAAGTAAACCGGATATTACCACTGCCGTGGTCCTGACTTTTACCCTTTTTCCTCGCTCTCTATAATCACTCTGCGTGACCTCATCACCTCTTCTACCTGTGTCATTTGTACCAATGTGCACAATGACTTCTGGCTGCTCCCCCACCCCGGTGAGAACGTTCTGCAGCCGCTCTGAGACATCCTGGACCCTGGCACGGAGAAGGCTATACATCATCTTGGATTCCCATTTGCAGCCATAGAATCTCTTGTCTGATCCCCTCACATATCGAGTCTGAATAATTACTTCTGAAGTTATTTGTTTCGCATAACCTTCTGACAATGGGATTTCTTCCTGAAACAGTTGTATTTGGCTGAATTGCTTTGCTTCAGGGAGTGGGGAGATTCCAATGAATCATCATCAGGAATCCTCCATGACTGGGAAAGACGAATCGGCTTTTTTTCACTCCCACACGTTGCTGTGTTGAGCGGCAGGGAAACAGAAAGGGAGCAATAGGCGGTTCCTTCAAAGATAGGTTACATTTTTCTACCTGTAAGTTAAATCATTGACGTTATCAGGACCCAGACTGGACCATGTGACCTCTGCTTGAATATTGTCCGAACTATATGACTCCATCACATTTTCGACTCCAGGTCAGTGCGTTATTGCCGTTGTCATACACTGAATTAATTTGTTAACAATAAATGGTCCTACTTGTTTTGAAGATGTGTTAATATGTGCCTGCACAATATAAAAATAAGCGTTTCATTTCTTCACAATATCTGTGTTAAGATGAATATGTTTTATTCTTAAACAAATACAGACATTGCTGGAAAAGCTCAGCTGTCTGGCATCAGATATGAAGAGAAATCAGAGTTCAATTTTTCGGTCCAATGACTTTTTCTTTGAACCTGACTTATTCTTAAATTATTTCCCCAATTTTATTCTCCCACATAAGAAGAAATATCCATCCGGTATTCACCAACTACACTCTTCTCAAGATGTCATACGGTCAATAAAACATCTCTCATTCTCAGCTCTAACTGTTCCTTCTTCGTAACGTAATGCCTTTATCCCAAGAATGAGTAAAGAGAAAAATCTTTGAAACTTTTTGAAACAAATTTTGTTTTCATCAGTTAAGGCAATTATAACGACACATAATACATCAGATGTGATCTCAGCAATGCCCTGTACTGATGCAAAAATCATCGCTAAGATCAAACACAACACCCCTTGCACGGAACAGAATAATTCCATTTACTTCCAAATCACCAGCGGCATCTTCAGAGTAATTTGGTGTGATTCATGTACTAAGACACACAGATCCCTCTGTACCACTCAGTTCTGCATTCTCCTTGCGTTTAAATAATTTTCTGCTGTTTTGTCTTTTCCCCAAAACAGAAAATTCCCATCACAGAAATGTATTTTTTTTCTGCTGAAGGTTTGCTCAAAACTGTCCTCTGTCTGTATGCCATTGCTTGATTCTCTGCCCCTCCCCCGTCTGTACCCCATTGCAGACACTCTGCCCTCCCCGTCTGTATCCCATTGCAGACGTTTGGCCCTCCCCCGTCTGTATCCCATTGCAGACGTGCTGCCCTCCCCCTATCTGTATCTCATTGGAGACGCTCTGTCTCCATTTTACATCTTATTGATTGACTATCCTGATATATGAGCAAACTGAGCTCCATCCTCTTCATCCAATTCATTGGTATGGATTGTAATTTGTTGATGACCTCACACAGATCCCTGAAGAATTCCACTAGTGACAGCTTGCCAAAAACAAAATGAGTAATGATCTCTTCTCTGTATTTCCTGATGCTGCCCAGGGCACCCCTGCTCCTGCGTAACAGCTTGGGATGGTTAAATGGCACCCTCCTGTGCTGTGTAATTTACTGAAATGATTTGAATACTTCGTTCTATTCCTGTCTAATCCCATTGAAGGTGCATTATGGCCTCCTCCTGCTGTATTGTCACGATGCTGACTGGCTGAATGGGATCTTTCTCTCCCTCTGCAACAGCCTCGGCTGTGAATTGACAGAACAACGAATGAGGTAGGAGCAGTAGTTGGCCATTCGTCCCCTCCAACTTGATGCTCAGTTTAGAAACATCATGGCTGGTCTGATTGTAGCTGAATACCCCTTTCCTGTCTGTTCCCAATAAACATTGACCCTCCTGTCCATCAACGGTCAGTCAAGGTCAGCCTTGAATATCCTCAATGACCTAGACTTCACTGTTCCCGGGGGATGAGAACGCCACAGATCGAACAATCCAAAGGAGAAAGGAGCAATGCTATCTCAAATGGAAAAGGGAGAACGCTTTCATTTTAAACTGTGTTAACCTCACAGCAAGTCACCTACTCTTTTCAGAAAAAAGGGCACAGCAAATAGGAACAAACATATACCATTCAGCCCCTCAAACGTATCCCACAGTCCCATTGACTGTTCAGTCAAGTATTTATCAAACTCAGTTTCTACTGCACTCTTGGAAAATAATCCTGACACCTTAAGGCCACAGACCATAGGAAATTGGAATTAGGCCATTTGGCCCATCAGGTCTACTTTGCTGTTTGATCCTGTCTGGTGTGTATTTCAATTAATGATTTTAACACAATTTCCCTGCCTTCTCACTGTAACTCTTGATCGTGGTTTTAATCTAACCTTTTTCTTAAAGACATGGTTGCATCAGTGTCTCTGTATGTGTGTGTGATTGCGTGTGTATTTCTGTGTATATCGGTTTAATGGCAGGAGACAGGGTGATGGTGGATGGTTGTTTTTTGAACTGGAAGCCTGTGGGCAGCGATGATCCAGAGGCAAAATTGTTGGGTCCACTTTTGTTTGTCATTTATATAAATGATTTAGATGAGCATTATAGAAGGTATATTTCGCAAATTTCAGGATGACATCAAGTTTGGGTTTACAGTGGACAGTGTTTGTATAATGGTGAACAGCTGAAGATTACAAAGAGACCTTCATTAATTAAATCAGTGATTCATAGATATGTACAACAGGAAAACAGACCCTTCAACTTGTTCATGCCATCCAAATATTCGAAATTAATCCACTCACATTTGCCAGCATTTGGCCCATATCCCACTAATCATAAAGCAACCCAGTTGCTGTTTAAATGCTGTAATTGTTCCAGCCTCCACCAGTTTCTCTGGCAGCTTAGTCCATAGAAGCACCACCACGCCTGCAGGAAAAAAAAGTAACTCTTCATTGTCTTTCAAATATTTCTCTTCCCACCTTAAACCTATGCCTTCTAGTTTTAGACTCTCCTACCTTGGGAGGAAGGAACCTTGATCAGTCACTCTATCCATGCCCTTCATAATTTTATAAACCTCTAGAAAGTGTAAATGTGACTCCAATCAAGACGGTTGGCTGTGCTTTCAGTCATCCTGGGTCTGTAGGTTCAAATTCAGTAGTCGTACCTCTTCCTTCTCCACCAAGGCACTATACCAAAAAAATTTAATCAAGTTGTTCAGGCATATTATGAAACAGCTCTGTGGGAGTTGAATCGAGAATATTCGGCGCAGTGATAGATACACTACCATCATTCAGCACTAGCCCCTAAAACTGGAACATGATGCTCCTGTATGTTGTTCATCAGCCTGTTGTAACACGCTGTGACACACTTCCATAGGACATGAATACACTCCACCTTCTCCAGAGATAGGGGTACTATCAAACATTCATGGACTGGAATCGAATCCAGAGCTCCGGCTCAGAAACGTGGGCACCATCCATTAAACAAGGCCTAAACTATGCCCAGATTTTGGGTCATATTTGAAGTGTATGGATTTATTAAATTCTGGTTAACATTACCAAATTATACAGGGGACAATTCTCATTGAAAAAAAGTGCAAATTATTAGCCTCAACTATAGGATGTTGAGTGCATTCGCTGTACCATTGAGATAAACTATGAACATCTTTAATTGCTTGGCTATGATTTCTGGTTTAAGTGTCTTTTACCAGTAGTCTGCTATATTAGGGAAAGAAATCCTGCAACACACTCTGCACTATGAAGGATCTCGAGTCGATATCAATACTGAACACCAGAGAGGAGGAAAGAACACAATTCTGGGCCCAAAACACCGGTCACTATTTCAAATCTCTAACATGTGGCTTCCCTCTTCCTAAAATCATTAATTGATATAAGACAGCTATTCCCTATCCAGCTTTTGCTTACCAACTCCTCCCTCTGCCTGCACAAGGCAAAGCAAGCTCTGGGTCTTTGGGAAACTCAAGGCTGGTGTCTGTAGGCCTTCTGGAGAGGGGATTGTCGTTTTAATCCGAAGGGGAAGTATGAGGGGGTAGTAATATCATTCACTGGGCTGAGGTGTGGCAGATGGGGTTTAACATGGATACATGTGAGGCTTTGCATTTTTGTGAAACAAACAAGGGCAGGGCTTACGCAATGAATGCTGGGCTTTGGTAGTAATCTAGAAAAGAGGGACCCAGGGGCGCAGATATAATTCTTTGAAGTCTGTGGCGCAAGGTTTTTCAGATTACTTCAGTGCTCAGACCTTTGAGTTTAGAAGCTGAGCAGGCATGCTGAGATTGTTCCGGACATTGATAAAGCCTCTTCTGTAGTTCTGTGCGCAGTTCTGTTGTAGAAAGGAGATTGCTAAGCTGAAGTGGGTTCAGACGAGATGTACCAGGATGTCACCAGTAACACATCAGCTTCTGCCTCGGGATCCAAAAAAACACCCGCCATGAACATTGGATCCACTGATTTACAAATTTCCTGGCCAAACCAGATCCCAGATCCAACCCCCAGACCCACATTTGCCCTCCTGAGGAGATCTAATGCACATCTTCATTTCCACGCTCCGTTCCACACTCCCCATCGATCTATCACTATCACCTCCTACCTTCGCTCACCTATTACTAACCTTTCCCCAAGCCACATCCCATCACCCATTTTCCTTTAACCCCCTTTCCCCTCGCCTGTCCTGAAGAAGGGTTCTGCCTGAAACGTCGACTCTCTTGCTTCTCAGATGTTGCCTGGCTTGCTGTGCATTTCCACCGCCATGCTTTACATACTCTGAATTATCAAACAGCTGCAGTCTCCATTATCTATCAGGTACAATTCCCTGTTAACATAACCATGTCGTTGTCTGTTACAACTGCACGTAGTCTTAGGGACATTTCCTTCTCAGATCATGGACGATAAAAGTTCTTTTAACGTTTTACTGATATTGTAATGCCTGATCAGTAGTTAAAGAACATACGTTTCAACTTATAAACAGAGAAGCATGCACATGTTCTAATAAACCTCTGGCATTGCTCCAATATCCAAGGCAGATTGAATGTTTACACATGATTGATCTACCAGCCCTAACAATTGTTCCCTCTGTCACCCCACATATCCCAACCAGGATGTGTAAATTTTAAACATACGTTTTTTTAAAAAAAAATAATTAAAAGTATTGAATTGAAATAGGTTAACTGGAGATATTTGTTCAGGGACTGAGATTGATGTCAGTCTCTGTGGATCCTAAATATGTCACTTCTATTAATGAGGGAATCGGTTCAATGTGTTACCCCATAGTATCAGCGGGAGTATCACTGACAGCACTAACAGGCATCAGCAGATCTAGAGAGAAGGGAAGGAGAGATCAGAATCTGAGAACATTAGATTGGAATGTTCCAACAATGGATCAGAATCTGAGAACATTAGACTGGAATGTGACAGCAATGGATCAGAATCTGAGAACATTAAACTGGAATGTTCCAACAATGGATCAGAATCTGAGAGCATTAGTCTGGAATGTGACAGCAATGGATCAGAATCTGAGAACATTAGACTGGAATGTGATAGCAATGGATCAGAATCTGAGAACATTAAACTGGAATGTTCCAACAATGGATCAGAATCTGAGAACATCAGACTGGAATGTGACAGCAATGGATCAGAATTTGAGAACATTAAACTGGAATGTTCCAACAATGGATCAGAATCTGAGAACATTAGACTGGAATGTTCCAACAATGGATCAGAATCTGAGAACATTAGACTGGAATGTGACAGCAGTGGTCAGGAGTTTATCCGATGGTCTTTACTTGCTTTCTCAACCTTGGATCTCATTAGCATTTTGGTTCTATGGTGTACTGATGGTTATTCAAAATGGTTACTATCCTATCCTCATTATCGTTGGTGTTCCTGGTAAGTCATTCTATCTGTTCATTAAGCCAGGTTGGACTGAATTGCTGCTCATATTATTTAAAATTTAGAAAGGTGGACGTCAATATTTTCAATTTCAATGAAATATTCCATTCCTCACAAATTATAACGTGCAAATTACTCATGACAAATTGCTCACCAATATGCGAGGAGGAACCAGACTCTTCTCAAACTCCCTGCACCGATCTACATTTCTATATCTTCCCCACTCACTAATTCTGTCCAATATCACCATCATGATATCCCCATCTCCTCCTCAGCCTCAGTGCATCTTCTGAATAAACTATCAATTGTGCCTTTATTAAATCTGGATACAACTTATCAAGTCCTTTCTAACCACATGTCATTTGCAGAATAATTGCTCTTGAGTATGTTAAACTTGTTCACTGCACAGATTCTGTCAGACAGGCAGACACTGCATGTTGCTTAAATCATTGACACATAATCTCGCGGCACAAAATAATAATCTGTTGATAACTCAAGAAGGAAATTGATGTAATTGAAGTGAAATCATCATCATTTGTGATAAAAACAGGCGCATCTGCTTGCTTCCTGTCCTTCAGAGAAGTCAATGGTTATTCTTCCCCAGTCATGTCTGTGCAAACCAACATCAATGTGTTTTACTCTTTACTGTGATGTGGAACAGCTGAACCAGGCACTCAGTTCAAGATCCGTATTACATGCTGGCCTTGTCAGGGCTGCACGCATCCCGTGAGGGAAGAACGAAAGGAAAGTTAGCTCCCTTCCTCTGCCTATTTCCATCATTCATACACTCCATTTCCATTCAGGTAGGTGACCATTCCCTATTTCAAGTGCAATCTTTCTGACTGAGTCTATCCCCAAGAGTGATGTTCATCTCCACAGACACCTTTGCTGCTGGATTTACTGATGCTGATATACAGATGTAAGGAACTTTTAAATCCTACATCGATGGTAGTACATAGCGACGGAATGGGGTTTTATGTCATAATAAAGATACAGAGATCGTAAGTGTGGGAAAGAAATTATTGTGATCATCACTGACAGTGTGGTTGAGACGGTATTTGGGGTATTATGGACAGATGTTTTTATCCTTAGAACGAATGATATCATTGCTCTAGAGACAGTGTCAAGGAATTTCACGAGAATAATCCCTGAACTGATGGTAAAAGAGGAGTGAGTGAAGGTTAATCTGGAGCCTGTCAGAGGATAAGAGGTCATTGCATTGAACATTGATGGTGATGGGCAATCACCCGGTATGTTCTACACAGACACTCAGAAGGTGATAAATTCCATGGCTTGTATTGTTATTTTACTCGGGAAGCATGATTTTTCATTTTTAAGTGCCTCTGAGGATAAAACCTTCAGTTAAATCCTGCCTTGATATCAGGGTTAATCCCTCTTACCTAAGCCGGTCAGTTAACCCCCATTGTTAATGTTTATACGTGATGGCGTCTGCGTGGAGAGCGTTTTCTTCTCATAGAGGGTAGTGAATGTCAGGAATTCTCAGGTCTAGAAAGTTAGGGGAGCTAGATCACTGCAAGTATTTAAAGAGGAGGTAGATGGATTTTTAAACTGTCAGAGGGCTGAGGGGAGGGAAGAATTGGGCATTAAAGATGAGTTAATGCCAACAGTCGTTCAGACATGATCGCAAACAATGGCATGAGCATCGGAATTATCTACTCCTGTTTCTTATGCTCTCATATTCTGTCATTGCATGGTGAATTGTTGTAATTTACCCAGAAGTGCTGTTATTGAATGTTGAGGAAAGTGAGAGAAAAGTATCTGGTGAGCCATCTCTGGGCGAGATATGGACCCAATATTCACAGTGAAATTGGGTCTACAACATGAACAACAAATGAAGCACCAGTTGCAGCGAGGAGACATTCTATAAAGAGGTAAGAGGCCTCTTTTGCATCCAGCCTGGATTTCCCATCACATTTTCCAATCCACACCAAATCACCCAGTGTTGAGGGACTGAATGATATCCTGTAATACTGTGGACCAGATATTTGGAGCAAGTGGTCTCTATCTACTCCTGTTCTGGTGGTGTTAAGGACTGAATGGAACAGAGGAACATAGGACGAGTAGTAGCAGTGGGTAATTAGACACTTTGTCATTGCTCGAACAGACAGTAAGATCGTGGCTGATCTGAGTGTGGTCTGCGCAGCACCTTTCAGTCTGTCCACAATTTTCCTCCATTCACATGTCTGTCAAATGTTGCAAAACACAACTTTGAATAAATGCAAGCACCCAGGCACAATAATCAGAAATTCAACAAAGCCAAATTACACAGGCAGCACAATTCTGGAAGGCACCAGGCAGTGGTCTAACAGTCTTGTTCCCATCCAATTAATCCTGCTGCAGTTCATTATTTTTTATTTATTCATGGAATGCGGGTGTTGTTCATAGGCCAACATTTATGGGCCATGTTTAATTACGCTGGAAGTAATGGGGTTGAGCTGCCATCTTGGGAATAAACTTCGAGGGATGAGAATTCCCATTTGAACAGCCCCGTGAGAATTTCTCAGTCCTGCACTGACCAATGTTGGAGGGTCACTGCTTCCTTTTCCAGCACCATGTTTCCACTGGTTACAACAAGTTTGAAGTGTAACCTAGGTCATTTTCTCGAAAAATGTGAGACACAGAGTCACACACATACAGACACATGCACAATCGCACATCTCTGAAGATGATAAAGAATAAGGAATGGTTTCCAGAGTTTCATAGTATTTGAACTCATATCAAATGGAAAAGAGATAATGTGTCCCAACTGCTATTCTCTCTCCGACGTTATTCTACTGAAACAATCTGCTGGTATGAGACTTCTTCCTGGAACAGTTGGATTTGGCAGAATTTCCTTTCCTTCAAGCAGTGGAGGGATTCTCATGAATCCTCAATAGGAATCCTCCACGCTTGTTAAATATGACTCAGGGATTTTTTAATCTCACACTTTGCTGTCAGGAGGGACAAAGTAAGAGAACGTGACCATCAGACCGCAGCTTACGACCAGAACATTATCGAATATAGGAACAGAAATGAGGCCATTGAGCCAATCAAGTCTGATCCGCCATTCAATTATGCTGACAAGTTTCTCAACCCCATTATCCTGCTTTCTCCCTGTAACCCTTGATCCCTTTGATACTCCAGAAGCAAACTATCTCTACCTAAAATATACTCAATGATCTGACCTCCACTGCCTTCTGTGAAAATGAATTCCATTGGTTCTCCATCCTCTGGCTGAAGACATTTCCCCTTACCTCCATTCTAAAAGGATTTCCCTTTACTCTAAGGTTGTATCCTTGGGTCCTAGAATCTCCTCTCAATGAAAGTCTTCTCAATTTCCACATTGTGCAGGCCATTCAGTATTCTGTATGTTTCAATTAGATCCACTCACATCCCTCTGAACTCCATCAAGAAAAGACCCAGAGTCTTCTAAAGTTCTCATATGTTAAGCTTTTCATTCCTGAGACTATTCCCGTGTACCTGCTGTGAACCCATTCCAAGGTCAGCACATCCAACCTGAGACATGGGGTTCAAAACAGCGCATAATACTCCACATGTGGTCTGACCAGAGCCTTATAGAGCCTTAGAAGTACATCCCCGCTTTTACATTCAAATCCTTTCAAAATAAATTCCATCACTGCATTTGCCTTCCTAACCACTGACTCAATCTGAAAGTTTACATTGAGAGAAGCTTGGCGTACAACTCCCAAGTCCCTTTGCACTTCAGACATCTGAATTTTCTCGGTAGCCCATGTTTTCATTCTTCCTACCAAAGTGCATGTTCCCACAATTTCCTAGTTTGTACTCTATCTGCCATTGTCTTTGCCCATTATCCTTACCTACCCACATCCTTCTTAAGCCTCCATGCATCTTCGACGTTACCTGTCCCTATACCTATCGTTGTATCACCTTCAAACTTAACCAGAATGCCTTCAGCTCCTTCATCTGGATGGTTAATGTATAAAACGAAACGTTGTGGTCCCGACACTGAGTCTTATGGAACACCACTTGTCACTGGCTGTCATCCTGAGAAGGACGCTATTATCGATGCTCTCTGCTTCCTGCCAGACAGCCAAATTTCTATCCGTGCTAGCACTTTGCGTCTAGTACCATGCGCCCTTGCCTTACTCCGTAGCCATTGTCAAAGAGTTTCTGGAAGTCCAGGTGAATGGCATCCATTGGTTCTCCTTGTTCTAAGCTGTTCATTACGTCCTCAAGGTTTTCTAGCAGGTTTTCCAGGCATGACCTCCCCTTGATGAAACCATGGTAAACTTATCCTACGTTACCATCCACATCCAAGTATTCGAAATCTCATCCTTCACAATGCATTCCAGGGTCTTACCCAGAGCCAAGTTTTGATTAGTCAGTCTGTGATTTTCCGTTTGACTCACTTTTTAAACAGTGGTATCACGTTAGCGATTTTCCAGTCCTCTGGGAATCTCCCTGATTCGAGAGATTCCTGAAAGATCACCGCCAACGCCTCCCCCGTCTCATCAGCTATCTGCCTTAGAAATCTGGAGTGGAGTCCATCTGGTCCAGGTGATTTCCTTACCTTCAGGCCATTCAGTTTTTCCAGCACCGTCTCCTAGGTGATGGCCACCTTAGTCTGTCCACTAAGTCTTTTCAATGTTTGGGATATTACTCGTGTTTTCAACCGTGAAGACTGACACCAAGTAATTTTTCAGCTCCTCAGCCATTTCCTTGTTCCACATTACGATCTCTCCTGTGTCAATTTCTAGCGATCAGATGCCCATTTTTGCCTCTCATTTGCCCTTTCCATATTGAAAGAAGCTCTTACAGTCTTTTTTTATATATTTAATCTTTTCACTCCTTACTTGTGTTTTTTTTTGCTCTCGGTTGGTCTTTACAAATGTTACGACATGGTGGTGAACGCCTATATTAATTAAATCAAACACCCAGGAAAGCTCAACTCACCTCGAAATCTGTTAGAATATGAATGACAAAGATCTCCCAAATTCCACTATTTAAAAAAAAAAGCCAATTTATTTTTAACTGTAAAAGTGAACATTACACCACAACTATTTATAACTTTATCCAGCACCCCCACCACACAACTGCCCCCAACTCGATAACAATATGCTGTTTCAATTAGACACTTAAGAAGATTACATCAACTTAATTTCACAACCACACAGCCACTGCCGTGCTCTGTGATGTTACTCTCCTGGCTGCTGAATTCCCTGGGTCGTCGTATTTCTGTTCACTATGAATATGTTTCAAAAGAAAAAATATATATGATTAGTGAGTATTACTTAATTTCTTGCGGAGCATGATGGTTGATGCCCAGGCTTCTTCCGTCTCGATGGCATCTGCTGCCTCCCCAATTTTCAAAATGTTCGTATTTTTATGTCCCCAGCATCACATTGTCTCACTGCTTCAATGTTGGCAAAAAAATAAATTCAATCTCAGTTTGCTTTCATTGACAGAGAGAGTGAAGGAATGAGGGTTTGCATGCAAAGGTGAGAGTGGTGTTGCAAGAGCCTTGTTCGGGGGCAGGTGCTATAACAGATATACAGAGAGTGTGATGGAGTAGAGAGAATAGGGAGACATTTGTCCTGGCAGAGCGGGGAAGGTTATTGATGCTTGTCCTGTATTGATGGGCATTTCTTCAGATTATCTCAGCATCGGGGTGAGCCTCCACAGTGCATTGTCCACGTCTGTTACTCATAACACCACAGAGCACATCCCTCAGTTTCTTCAGAATATGTTTGCGTGGATCTTGCAAACAACAAGGAGGAACAAACATTCGTGCCTTTCATATCTAAACCAAAACTGTTGTGCATCCGCTTCTCTGGAAATTAGATATGCAACTATAGTGGGTGCTGCAGTAATATTGGATGATCTAAAATTGCATCTAAACCGCGTTAACTAAATGATTGCTAATGCTGTGAAAAATCTATTTCATATGTAGGCTGAAGAGTGTGTTGTGAACGAAAGTAGAGAGCAGGTTATTTCGGGCGTGGTGTTGTGTGGTCAGAAGGACTGATTACTTACCGTGCTCTGAGGCAGCTATTGGGCAATCGTGACATTAATATGTTGCATTTTACATGGCTCCTGAATACAATATAGAATGTTTGAACATTACACTCAAATATCATGGAACCCCGAAGGCGAGAGGGTCAAGTGAATTGGAAAAATACAATATGACATTTAGTGTGAGACAAACAATGTTTGTCAGTGATAGAAATGCTGTAAAGTCTGAAAAATACGTACATATCACTAAGTTACAAACACCAAAGAAAGGGAAAGGGACTCATTGATGGTTTACGTAAGAAATTAATGATTGCATTAAATCTAAGGAAGCAGCTTCAGAAGAATTCCAGATATTGTGCAAACCTGAACATACAGAGAGATTTACTTTTCTGAAAATAAGGACGAAGAAAGTGTTAAGGAAATCAAAAAGAACATGAATACAAACAAACAGGAAACACACAGACTGCTCAACTCTACGATCCATGTACCAAAGAAAACAAAAGTAAGGCCAATGTGGAAATTTGTAAGGTATAGGAGAATTTATTGTGGGGAACAAGGAAATGGCAGAGAAACTAACCAGCTACTTTGCATCTGTCTTCATTGAGAAAGCTCCAGGAAATCTCTGAGTAAAGCAAGTAATAACCTGAGACTAGTGGAACTAAAGACATAAAGTTAATTCATATCAGTACCAAGGTAGTACTTGAAAATTGAGCTAGATTGATCATTGCTAAGTCTGATGGGTCAGATATACTTCATATCAAAATGTCAGAAATAAAACAGCATATTAATTGAACTGTGGGTGACTGTGTTTTATTTTACTGTAGATCCTGCAAAGTCCATAAGCCCTTGTAGATAAGTGGAAGGTAGTGAACATGATCCATCTATGTACACAGGAAAGAAGAGATAATGTGGAGAACTGCAGACCAATTAATTTGACATATCTAGGGAAACAGTTAGAATCCATTATATAAGAAGTGATATTGGGTACTTAGAAATGAACAGCAAAATTGCAGAGAATCACATTGCATTTCTAACAGAGAAATCATGCCTGACAAACTTATTTGAAGTTATTTCTTGCAGCATAGACCACGCACAACCAGTGGAAGTAGTGTATTTGGATTTTCAGTAGTCTGGGCGGGAAAAACTTCTGACTGTAACAGCTGCTCCTTTTTTGGTGTTTTTAGGTGTTGGAGGTGATTTCCTCGAATATCAGAAGCAGCAATTACTGTTTTGTATGCTGTTGCATTGTTTTGGAACTTTGGCGAAAAAAGTCAAAGCAACAGCAGTTTTAAGAGTGAAAAGAACAGACAAAGGAAGCACATGGTGAGGGGAAGCAACTGTCAGGACAGCGTACCTGCACAGTTACTACCTTTGCTGTTTGAATTCATGTATCGCTGGATGTCGGAGGGCATCTATAAAAATTAACAAACAGTGAAATTTACAACTGGTTTGGAGGAACTGTTTGGGCAAAGTCCCTATCCAGATAAGTGAATTGTTTGAACTTTGTCCTACAGAAAGTCTGCAGAAGTGAGTAGAATGGGTTCTTCTTTAATTATATGTTTTTTGAGATATGTCCCTTGATCAATCATAAAATATAAGCCATAAATATTAATTTAACCTGGGGCAGTGTTTTGTAGAGGAATAAGACAGTTTTGTTTTTCTGGGTCTGTAGATTGTGAAGGAGCACAAATGGCCTTCGTAGAATCAAATGCGCTTCTTGTCAGATGTGAGAGTTTAAAGAGGATTTAAGAGTTACTGCGGATTATATCGGCAATAAATGCTTCTAGTTGCGAAGCCTATCAGATTGAATTGATCGGTTGGAGACACAGTTGGAGACAACGAAACATTTGTAACAGCAACAGTATGTGATGGATGACAGTTATAGGAAGGGGAAAGTCTCAGATGCAGTCACATAGATGGGTTAACTCCAAGAAACATAAGAGAGGTAAGCAGCGAGTGCAGGAGTCTTCTGGGGATGTCCCCATTTCAAACAAATATGCTGTTTTGGAAAATGTAGGGTGATGGATTCACAGGGGAACATAGCACGAACAGGCAAGTTTCTGGTATTGAGACTGGCTCTAATGCAACAAGGGGTACATCGGATTCCACGAGGTCAATTGTGTTAGGGGTCTCCCTAATCTGAGGTACAGACAGACGTTTCTGTGGCCAGCAGAGAAAAAAAACAGAATGGTGTGTTGCTTCCCTGGCGCCAATATCAAGGATGTCTCAGAAAGGCTGTAGAATATTCTTATGGGGAGAGGGGCCAGCAAGAGGTCATTGTCCAAATTGGAACCAACGACATAGGAAGGGTAAAGTTTGAGATTCTGGACGGAAATTGCAGGGTGTTAGGCAGAAATTTAAAAAGGAGGTTCTCGAGAGTTGTAATATCTGGATTACTCCCGGCCATACGAGTTAGTGAGAGCAGGAATAGGAGGGTACAGCAGATGAATGCATGGCTGTGGAGCTGGTGTTTGAGGGAAGAATTTGCATTTTTGGATAATTGGAATCTCTTTTGGTGTAGAAGGGACCTATACCAGAAGGACAGATTGCACCTGGATTGGAAGGGGACGAATATACTGGCAGGGAGATTTGCTTGAGCTGCTCGGGAGGGTTTAATCTCGTAAGGGGGGGGGGGGGGAAGGGGAGGGTGGCCTGGGAGATAGTGAGGAAATAGATCAATATGAGATTGGTACAACTGAGAAAAGAAACGAGTCGAACAGTCAGGGCATGCAGGGGCAAGGTAGGACTAATAAACTAAACTGCATTATTTTAATGCAAGGGCCTAACAGGGAAGGCAGATGAACTCAGGGCATGGTTAGGAACATGGGACTGTGATATCATAGCAATTACAGAAACATGGCTCAGGGATGGGCAGGACTGGCAGCTTAATATTCCAGGATACAAATGCTATGGGAAAGATAGAAAGGGAAGCAGGAGAGGAGGGGGAGTGGCATTTTTGATTAGGGATCACATTACAGCTGTACTGAGGGAGGATATTCCTGGAAATACATCCGGTGAAGTTATTTGGGTAGAACTGAGAAATACGAACGGGATGATCACCTTATTGGGATTGTATTATAGACACCCTACTGGTCAGAGGGAAATTGAGAAACAAACTTATAGGGTGATCTCAGCTATCTGTAAGAAAGAAGGGTGATTATGGTAGGAGATTTTAACTTTCCAAACATAGACTAGGTCTGCAATAGCGTTAAGGGTCGAGATGGAGAGCAATTTGTGAAGTGTGTACAAGAAAAAATTCTGATTCAGTATGTGAACGAACGAAATAGAGAAGGTGCAAAACTTGACCCACCCGAGGGAAATAAGGCAGGGCAGGTGACTGAGGTGTCAGTGGTGGTGCACTTTGAGGCCAGCTACCATAATTCTGTTAGATTTAAAATAATTGTGGAAAAGGATAGACCAGATCTAAAAGTTGAAGTACTAAATTGGAGAAAG
The DNA here is from genome assembly GCF_047496795.1 of Chiloscyllium punctatum. Classification (NCBI taxonomy): domain Eukaryota; kingdom Metazoa; phylum Chordata; class Chondrichthyes; order Orectolobiformes; family Hemiscylliidae; genus Chiloscyllium; species Chiloscyllium punctatum. The sequence continues at coordinate 19,660,475 of NC_092745.1, read as the reverse complement.
ACCAATTTTGATGGTATAAGGCAAGAACTTTCAAAACCTAAATGGGGGCAGATATTTACAGGTACGGACGGCTGGAAAATGGGAAGCCTTCGGAAATGAGATAACAAGAATCCAGAGAAAGTGTATTCCTGTTAGGATGAAAGGAAATGCTGGTAGGTATAAGGAATGCTGGATGACGAAAGAGTTTGGTTAATAAAAAGAAGGAAGCATATGTCAGGTATGGAAAGGTTATAACGAGCGAATCCTTAGAAGACTTTAAAGGCAGTAGGAGTATACTTAAGAGGGAAATCAGGTGGGCAAAATGGTGACATGAGATAGCTGTAGCAAATAGAATTAAGGAGAATCCAAAGGGTTTTTACAAATACATTAGTGACAAAATCATAACTAGGGAGAGAATGGGGTCCCTCAAAGATCAGCAAAACGGCCTTTGTGTGAAGCCGCAGAAAATGGGGGAGATACTAAACGAGTATTTTGCATCAGTATTTACTGTGGAAACGGATATGGACGATATAGAATATCAGGAAATAGATGGTTACACGTTGGAAAATGTCCATATTACAGAGGAGGAAGTGCTGGATGTCTTGAAACAGGTTAAGGTGGATAATTCCCCAGGACCTGAACAGGTGTACCATAGATCTCTGTGGTAAACTAGATAATTGATTGCTGGGCTTCTTGCTGAGATATTTGGACCGTCGATAGTCACAGGAGAGGTGCTAGAAGATGGAGTTTGGCAAACGTGGTGCCAATATTTAAGAAGGGCGGTACAGACAAGCCAGGGAACTATAGGCCAGTGAGCCTGACGTCAGTGGTGGGCAAGTTGTTGGAGGGAATCCTGAAGGACAGGATGTGCATGCATTTGGAAAGACAAAGACTGATTAGGGATAGTCAGTATGGCTTTGTGCGTGGGAAATCATATCTCACAATATTGATTGAGTTTTTTGAAGAAGTAACGAAGAGGAATGATGAGGGAAGAGCAGCAGATGTGATTTATATGGACTTCATTAACGCGTTCAACAAGCTTCTCCATGGAAGACCGATTAGCAAGGTTAGATCTCATGGAATACAGGGAGAAGTAGACATTTGGATACAGAGCTGGCTCAAAGTTTGAAGACAGAGGGTGGAGGTGGAGGGTTGTTTTTCAGACTAGAGGACTGTGACCAGTGGAGTACCATAAGGATCAGTGCTGGGTTCTCTTTTTTGTCATTTACATAAATGATTTTGCTGCGAGCGTAAGAGGTATCATTAGTAAGTTTGCAGATGACACCAAAATTGGAGGTGTAGTGGAGATCGAAGAAGGTTACCTCAGATTACAACAGGTTCTTGATCAGATGTGCCAATGTGCTGAGTGGCAGATGGAGTTTAATTCAGATAAATGCGAGATGCTGCATTTTGGGAAAGCAAATTTTAGCAGGACTTATGCACTTAATGGTACGGTCCTAGGGAGTGTTGCTGAACAAGAGCGATTTCATAGCTACTTAAAAGTGGAGTCGCAGGTAGATCGGATAGTTAAGGCGGTATTTGTTATGCTTTCCTTTATTGGTTCGAGTATTGAGTATTGGAGTTGGGAGGTCATGTTGCGGCTGTTCGGCACACTGGTTAGGCCAATGTTGGAATATTGCGTGCAATTCTGGTCTCCTTCCTATCGGAAATATGTTGTGAAACTTGAAAGGGTTCAGGAAGGATTTACAAGAATGTTGGCCAGGGTGAGAGGATTTGGGCTATAGGAAGAGGCTGTTCAGGCTGGGACTGGTTTCCCTTGAGCGTTGGAGGCTGAGGGGTGACCTTCTCGAGATGTACAAAATTATGAGGGGCATGGATAGGGTAAATAGATAAAGTTTTTTTCCCTGGGTTCGGGGAGTCCAGAATTAAAGGGCATAGGTTTAGTGTGAGAGGAGAAAGATGTTTGGTGGCACGGTGGCACAGTGGTTAGCACTGCTGCTTCACAATTTCCGCCACAGGCGATCCTCTGTGTAGAGTTTGCACATTTTCTCCGTATCTTTGGGGTTTCCTCCCACAATCCAAAAATGTGCAGGTTAGGTAAATTGGCTATGCTAATCTGCTCATAGAGTTAGGTGAAGGGGAATGGGTCGGGGTGGTTTGCGCTTCAGCGGTTCGGTGTGGATTTGTTTCCACACTGTAAGTAATCTCTTCTAAATATAAAAGACACCTAAGGGGCAACATTTTCACACAGACAGTGGTACGTGTATGGAATGAGCTGCCAGAGGATGTGGTGGAGGCTGGGTCAATTGCAGCATTTAAAAGGCATTTGGATGGTTATATGAATAGGAAGGGTTTGGAGGGATATACGCCGGGAGCGGGCAGGTGAGACTAGATTGGGTTGGGATATCTGCTAGACATGCGCGAATTGGACTAAAGGGTCCGTTTCCATACTGTACATCTCTATGACTCTATAACTCACATAGTGAGTTTGTAAATGCAATTAGTTTGAATGGTAATTGGAGGAATACGTGTAATTGGAAAGTTAAAGTTAGGTTGGATTTTGTTTAAGGGAATCGGAATATAGAGGTAAAGACATCATGAAGCATTTGCATAGAGTGTTGGTGAAAGTGTACCTGAGGTATTGAGTGCAGTGTCGGTGTCCTAATCTAGAAAGAGTACACTGATCATAGAGGACGTGCAATGGACATTCTCCAGATTAATTCCTGAGATGACAAGATTTTCTGATGGGGAGATTTGTCTTGAACCTCTCCAGTTTCAAAGCATGAGAGATCATCGCAGTGAAATTTTAAAAAACAATCATCCATGTGATGAGGTGGAAATAAACAGGATGCATCTCTAGCTGTCTACTCTATATTTAAGACAAATAATGACAGGATAAGGGATATGCCATTTAAGACCGTAATAAGGTGGAAATTCTTCCCTCGGAGGGGACTGACTAACACAGAGGCATTGAAGCCTGTTGGCAGGGCAAGATTAAGGAGAATCCCCAGATATTCTTCACGTATATCAAGTGGAACAGAACAACCAGGGAACATGTAGGGCCGATTAGTGACTTGGCAAGTTGCATCCCAACTCAACTTCATGGCAGAAGGGTGTTTGTGTGACTTGAGCCCAATTTCCCCTGGTGTACCACAGAGATCAGTGCAGTGTCCCTTATTATTTGTGGTATTCATAATTGATTTCACTGTGAATTGGGTGGAGGAGCGTGATAAGTAAGTTTGTGTTTCTGTCACAAAGATTGGCCGGGTGGTTGGCAGTGAGAAGCGAGGTCTTATGTTGCAGGAATATACAGATGGAGTGGTCAGATGGTCAGATCAATGGCAGATGGAATGTAACTCTGATACATATGAGGTGATACACTTTGGAAGAAGGAACCAGACAGGGGAGAACTCAATGAATTGTAGCACACTAGGAAGCTCAGAGCGTGTTCTCCACACAACCCTGAATGTGACTGGATATGATAATTGATGAGTTCAGCATGATTGTAGATAAAGCCTTCATTCATTGACCCAAAGAGTTTACGAATTTTATATGGCACTTTGGTTGGGCCAAATGAAATATTGTGTGCAGTTCTGGGAGACACATTACAGGAAGGATGTGATTGCACTGGATGAGGTGCAGAATAGATTCACCAGGACCTTCCCTGGGATGGATCATATGAGCTGTGGAGAGAGGCTGGGTAAGCTCGAGTTATTTATTTTGGAGCAGAGGAAGTTGAGTGGGTAAGTAATTCAGGTTTAATATTACAAGGGGCATGGACAAGGTGAATAGACAACAGCTGTTTTTTTTTCGTCAAAGTTTCAGCTTGTTTCCAGTCTGAAACCAGGAACTGAAGAATGGAGAACAGATAAACATGACACAACTACTTCACTTCTGCCTTCACAAAAAAATACATAAACAAAGCCTTCCCAGCAATAGGAGAAAACTTGAGTCTGAGGAGAAAATGATATTGAATCAAATTAGTAAATAAACTAATTTGGTGAAATTATTGGAACCGAAAATAATGGGCATAGAAAAAAATCAAAACATTGATGAAATGGGTAACATATTTGGGAAACTGATTGTTAGATTAATTACAGAAAATACAATAGAGGCAGTGAACTTGGGTTTTCAGCAAGAATTTTAATAGAGTCCCAAGCCTAGTGTGTAAAGTAAAAGCACATGGGATAGAGGGTAATATATGAACATGGTGTTAAAATGGGAGTGTTGACAGGAAACAATGAGTAGGAATAAATGGATGGTTTTCAGTTTGGAAGGCTCATGAGGCATCGCAAAGATTGGTGCTGGGTCGCCAGATATTCACAATACATCGCAAAAATCTCCTTGAGGGAATCAAATGCAAAGTTTCCAAGTCTGCTGACGGAACTAGGATTTTGAAAAGTGAGGAGGATGTGAAAAAAACTTCAAGGTGATTGAAACAAATGGAGTGAATGAGTAAATATGTGGCAGATGAAGAGGAGTGTGGATACATGTGATGTTGTCTACTTTGTTGGGAAACACTAAAATACCAGCCAACCATTGGAAAAGGGAGTGGTTGAGAAATGTCGATCTATAAAGGGAACTGCACTTTTATTCTGTTATTGTTTGGACAGACATCTGACTTCCATGCAGGCAAGTGAGTTCTGAAGACAGAAGCCAATACAAGGAATACATTGGTACGCTGACCAGATTACGCAGACCAACCATGTGGGGAGCTGTAACATTGAAAATGATCTGAGATCTCCCTGTACACCAGTCACTGAAAGCAAGATTGCAGGAGCAGAAAACAGTCAGGACGATAAATGTGGTGTTGACCTTCATTTCATGGGGACTTGAGTCCAGGAGTAAAGGTGTCTCAGTGCAGTTGTACAGGCCCTTGGTTAGACCTCAACTCGAACATGGTGCAGTATTGTGTGCAATTTTGGTCTCCGTACCTAATAAAGGACAAACCTGACATTAAGGGAGTGCAGCGAAGGATGACCAGACTGATCTCTGGGATGACAGAATGATTGTGGAGCAGAGTTTGGGGCGACTGGACCTGTATTCCTTGGGGTTTAGGAAAATGAGTGGAGATCTCAGAGGAATATAAAAACACTGACAGGGTTCGACAGATTGGAAACAGGGATGACAATTCCCCTGGCTGGGACGTCTACACCAAGGGGCCACAGTATCAGGTACAGACAGGTCACATTGCATTTAGATAAGAATAATTGTCTGCACTCAGAGACTGGTGAACCTGGGAATTCTCTCTCACATAAGGCTGTGGAATACAAGGCACTAAAGACTAATAAGGATGTCCAGATACCGAAAAGATGTGGGAGAGAGCATGAGTATGGTGTAGAAAAAAGGGTCAGCCATCATTATATTGAATTGGATAGCATACTCGACAGACCAAAGTGACTACCACAGTTCCTATTTTATAGCTTCACAAGGTTAATCACATTAAGGGATGTGTACAGTGTGTGGGGAAAGTGCATTGAGGGGATGTTCAGACATTAACTTTAATGGGGCAGGCTCAATGTGCAGTGTGGCCTATTCCATTCTCGATGTTTCTGAGCGGTCTGTGGGAAAACTCTGTAAATGTAGTCACAATTTGGCAGATGTTAGGAAGGAGGTCTCTGCAGGGTGAACAGGACTGTGATTCCCATTCCCTTTTCAATACTGAGGCAGGAGATGCGCGTTCTGTCCGGTTTTATCCTTTAAGACCTCAGAGCAGTTTGATACAATAGAGTGTCTTGTTTGGCTTTTTCAGAGACCATTGAAGAGTTTATCACATGTCTGTGTGTCTGGTGTCACATTTAGGCTAGACCATTAAAGAACCTAAGATTCACTTCCTGAAAGTACATGAGAAAAGCAAATTGGTGTTTCCAATTGACATTGACTTCAATGTCACTGTTACTGACACCACATTTAAGATCTCGATATTTTATTATTGTTTTTAACTTCCACCAGCTGCCAAAGCATAAGCCTGGTCTGGACTTTAATCCAGTGACTTTTCCAAAATAGCATCATCTCTACATGGGGACCGAATTAAAACCACACAGAGCAAGGTATGTCTGTGCTGCTTGACAGGTCTGTCACAAAAAACTCCCAATTTGACTATCATGATGAGACTGAGGGGGTTGTAATTGGTCAGATTGCGATTATTCCCCGCTTAGGAACTGGACATGGCTGAGTCATTTTCCACATTGCCAGAGAGATGTCAGAGTTGGAGCTGGAAGGAAACAGCTTCCCCAGGGACACGGCTTGTTGTGCAGCACAAGTCTTCAGTCCTATTGTAGGAATGGGGTCAGGGTTCATTGCCTTTGTCGTATCGACTGTGTTCACCTGTTTCGTCATGTCAACAAATTGGTTGAAGACTGGCATTTGTGAGTCTGTGGGCATTATGATGACGGTGAGTTGAATCATCGACTCAACACCCCTGACTAGGATGGTACAGATACTATTTCCTTATTCTTTACACTGATGTGCAGAGCTGATCCATTGATACAATGGGAATAATTGTGGAGCCCACTCCACCAGTTAGTTGTTTAATCGTCTGTCACGACTTTTGGTCGGATTTTTGGCAAGCTGCAGAGGTTTCATCTGGATTTGTTGACCTTGTGACAATTTCTCTCTCTCGATCATATGATTTGGTTTCATTTGATTTGATAGGATTATTATCACATGTATCTAAGTAGAGTGAAACTCTTTTTTTATACACAGTTCTGCCAGATCATAGTGAGAGTTGGAGCTGCCTTTTTTTCGAGACATGGAGTGGCCAAAATTTTAAAGTCTAGTTCTGTTTTTGAAAAGCCACAAAATAGCCAGAAATTAAAATAGATTGCTTCAGCATTAGTGAAAAAGGTCCTTAGAGAAGGAAATAATTCCAAGGCCAAAGAAAGGATAATCTGATTCGCAAGATTCTGAAACATGCCAATATAGTGATAAAGAAGGTTTTTTTTTAAAAAAAATGATGATTTGTAACAGAACACAGATGAAATAATGAAATTGTAGCAGAAAGACTTTGAAGAATCTCTACAAAAGGTAACTTATTCTGTCCATGCGAGTGTCCATCATTGATCAGTTGTTTTACAAGATTGGTTCTGCAGAAGGGGAGTGGAGGTTACACTGACAAAGTTGTGTACGATCATTGCAACACAGAACGTACAAAACACTGTATTTTTACTGTAAACCCCAAGTGTGTCATTGATTTGCCTTCTGATCTGAGCTAAAGATTAAGGAAAGGATTGTATTCTCATGTCAAAGCCGGATTCGAGAAAGATCCTTTGGTATTCTCCCAGCATTAACCAGGTTTTGCTTGAATTAAAGTCCATTCCGTGTCTCTGTCTTGTCTGCCTCCAGAGTCTTGGACCCGAGCTGGGAAATCTCGCTCCTACAATAAGCAAGGACACACAGATGGATAGAGTTTGCCACTCAGGTGGATAGAGTTTGTAAGAAGGCCTATGGTGTATTATCGTTCATTAGCAGAGGGATTGAATTCAAGAGTCGTGAAGTGATGTTGCAGCTGTACAGGACTTTGGTTCGGCCACAGTTGGAGTACTGTGTGCAGTTCTGGTCGCCTCACTTTAGGAAAGATGTGGAAACTTTGGAGAGGGTGCAGAGAAGATTTACCAGGATGTTGCCTGGAATGGAGAATAGGTCGTACGAGGATAGGTTGAGAGTTCTCGGCCTTTTCTCGTTGGAACGGCGAAGGATGAGGGGTGACTTGATGGAGCTTTATAAGATGATCAGAGGAATAGATAGAGTAGAGAGTCAGACACTTTTTCCCTGGGAACAACAGAGTGTTACAAGGGGACATAAATTTAAGGTGAAGGGTGGAAGGTATAGGGGAGATGTCAGGGGTGGGTTCTTTACCCAGAGAGTGGTGGAGGCATGGAATGCGCTGCCCGTGGGATTGGTTGAGTCAGAATCATTGGCGACCTTTAAGCGGCATTTGGATAGGTACATGGATGGGTGCTTAATTTGGATAGAAGTTCGGCACAACATCGTGGGCCGAAGGGCCTGTTCTGTACTGTATTGTTCTATGTTCTATGTTCTATAGATCATAGGGTAAAGGAAAAACTTAGACTGAGGCATACAGGCTACACCAGAAAGGTTATGCAATCGGCAACATCAATGTGATCAAGATCAGCATAATTTGAAGTTAGAGGGTCCATTCCTCAGTTTAATAATGGGCTGGGAAGATGCTGTTCATGAGTCGCTGGTTTGTGTGTTCAAGCTTCTGTATTGTCTGCCTGATGGAAGAGATTGTAGGAGATCCAGGGTGTGATGGGTCTTTGATAATGTTGTCAGACTTGCCATGGCAGCGAGCTGTGTAAATGGAGACAATGAATGGGACGTTGGCTTCCTTCATGGCATGGGCTGTGCAGACAACCTTCTGTCATTTCTCTTACTGTCCTGGGAAGGGCTGTGGCCCCACCAGGTCATTATGCACCCAGATAATTTGCTGTCAGTGGTGCATTTGTAGACATTGGTGAGGGTCCTTGTGGACATGTCAAATGTCCTGAGCTGCCAGAGAGAGAAGAGGCGTTGCTGTGCCATCTCGGCTGTCACATCTACATGGGAGGTCGGTTATCGTCACTCCAAGCAACTTAATGCTTTCCACTCTTTCAAGTTCAGTTCCATTGATGCAGATGGGGGCATGTTCTCCTCATTTCGTTCTGATGTCATTGATCACGCTAACTTGTAACTCTCAAGCATCCGAACTGAAACTTCACGTTTCATCTTTACATAAGCCTCCTTCATCCTCTTGACTTGAGATTGAACTGCTTCAGTAAACCACAGCAGCCTCACTCGACCACTTCCTCCTTTCCTGACATATATAAACTTATCAAGGACACACAGTAGCTGTTGTTTGAAAACTCTCCACACTTAAATTGTACCCATCCTCTACAGTTTCCTTCCCCACCCTATGCATCCTAAAACCTTTCCTAATCGCATCATAATTCCTTTCCCCCAGCTATAACTCTTGCCGTGCGGTATACACCTGTCCCTTTCCATCGCTCAGGTAAACATAACTGAATTGTGGTCACTATCAGCAAAGTGTTCACCTACGTCCAAATCTAACAACTGGTCTGGTTTATTACTCAGTACCAAATCCAATATGGCCTCGGCCCTTGTTGGCCGATCGATGTACTGTGTCAGGAAACCATTCTGCACACACTGGACAAAAACTGACTCATATAAAGTAATTAAACTGCAGCATTTCCGGTCAATTGTTGGAAAGTTAAATTCTTCCATAACAACTACTCTGTTATTTTCGCTCCTATCCAGTATCATCTTTGTAATCCTAACCTCTACATCTCTGAAACTTTTCAGAGGGCAATAGAGAACTTTCAGCAGAGTGACCTCTCCGTTTTTGTTTCTAACCTCTTCCCATACGACTTCACTAGACGAGTCCTTATCAAGCATCCTTTCTACCAACGTAATGCTGTCTTTGATTTTCAAGCCCACCCCAACCTCCCCCACCCCAACCCCCACCCGCGCCCCACTTTTAGTACCTTCCTTTTTCTTATTGACGCATCTAAACCCGGACCCGACACCGATCAGTCCTGTCCCTGCTCTATCCATTTCTCCAAAATGGCCAAAACATCAACTTGTACAACTGCACAACTTGGAAACAGGGAGTGATTGGAGGGATTTTAAATGAGTGTGAGTTGGATAGATCAGAACACAGCATGAGGGGAGATAGACAGGAACAGACAGACAATTGAAGTTTTATTTGGAGATTCTCGCAGACTGCAAGGCCTTTATCTATTGCCATGCAGTTTGAGCATTGTGCGGTGGTCCCAGAGCATTTGTCGCCAATAATATCACACAGCTGAGTTGCTGACAGTTAAACAGAGTCCAAAAGGCCGACTGATTTTTTTTTCTCTACAGTGAGAAGGTGATTTAATTTAAATAGATTGGGTGAACAACAGCAGGAACTGTGAATCGTGCTCGATACTGAGATACTGCGCCAGAGAATCTCAATGAGGTGGATCACTGACAGAGGGGAAATCAGCATCTCAGCTGTGAGCCAAAAAATGATTGATAAAGATTACACATCACTTCCATGGTTTTGTAATACACATTTCAATTTTTGTAGCTCAATATCATGATTGTATCTTATTTCTTTGTACTTCCCATAGTTTAATACGGACAGAAAATCATTTTGTCCCCGTGTTTTGTGTTCAATAAACAGATTTTACTCCTCATTCCTCACTTTAGATATATCCTTGAATCTGTTCTTCATATGAGTTATAAAGTGTAACATTCCAATACTGATGACTGAGGAATATTATTGTCCCTCCCTCCAGTCTGAACTGCCATGTCACACAATTCTCTCTGTTTTCTGTCTCCTCCACAATGCCATAATCACACTGTAATTGAAGTCCAGGAAATGACATTTCATCACAGTTCACTAACATCGATAACATCAATTGCACAGGCCTCATCTGCCTCTCTCTAAACCTGGAATAACAATCTGAATTGCATTTGTCACGTTCAATTCTATGTTAACATATCCATGCTACTTGTCTGTTACAACCCCACGTTTCTCAGACGCACATTCGCCTCAGATCATGAACTATAAAAATTTTGTCCTATAAAAATGAACTATAAAAATGTTTTATTGAAAATATGATGCTTGATCAATATTTCCAGGATGTATGTTTCCATTTATAATCAGAGATGTTCTGATAAACTTATGGCATTACTCCTGCATTCAAGAGAGATTGAATGGTTACACTCAATTGATCAACCGGCCTCAGGATTTGTTCCATCAGTCACACTCACATAGCCCATCCAGAAAATGACAGTTCGAATCATTGTTTTGAAATTACATAAAACAATATTGAATTGAAAGGCGTTGGCTGGAGCTATTTGTTCAGTGACTGTGATTGATGTCAGTCTCCGTGGATCCGAGATGTATCACTGGAGGGTTTGCCTCTTCTATTAATTAAGGGCTCGGTTCAACGTGTTATCCCAGTATGGTCGGGAGCATCAATGACTGGACTAACAGAGATCAGCAGCTCGAGAGTCAGGGGGAGGAGAGATCAGAATCTGAGGACATTAGACTGGTATGTTCCATTAATGGATCAGAATCTGAGAACATTAGACTGGAATATTACAATAACAGACAGGAGTTTATCCGAGGGTCTTTACTACCTTTCTCAGCCTTGGATATCATTAGCATTACGGATTGAAGATATCCTTTGGATTATTCAAGGTGGTTATTATCCCATCCTTGCTATAGTTGGTGTTCCCGGTAAGTCATTCCATCTGACCATTAAACTGAATTGAACTGAATTGTTGTTCATATTCAAATTTTAAAATTTGGAAGTCATCATTTTCAGATCCAGTCAAAAATTTTATTCCTTACTGATTATAACTAGCAAATTACTATTCACAACTTACTCAACAATACGCAAGGAAAAACCAGACTGTTCCTAATCTCCATGATATTTTTTCTTCATTCATATTTACATTTCTACATATTCTCCCCACTCACTAGTCCTGCCCAAGACCACTATCAGGATATTTCAGTCACCTTCTCAGCCTTAATGCAGCTGCTGAATAATCCATCATTCGTGCCTTTGGTAGATCCAGATATAACCGTTTCAAGTCCCTTCTAACTATGCTTACATCACAAAATATTTGCACTTGAGCTGGTTAATTTGTCCTCGCCACAGAATCTGTCAGATGGACAGACAGTGCATGGTGGTCAAGTCATTGACTCCTAATCAAACGGCACAGATTAATAATCTGTTGGTATCTCATGAAGGAAGTTGATGGAATGCAAGTGAAGTCATCACCACTAGTTTTCAACAGAAGCATATCTGTTTGCTTTAGAGAAGGCAATGGGTTATCCTTCCATGTTCAGGACTCTGTGTGACTGCAAACCCACAGAAATGGGGTTTACTCTTTATTATCCTGTCAACAGCTGAATCAGCCACTCAATTCAATATCAGCATAACATGCTGGCCTGACCAGGGCTGCACACATCCCGTGAGGGAAGAACAAAAGGAAAGATAGCTCCCTTTCTCTGCCTGATTTCCATTCTCCTGTAAGGCATTTCCATTCAGGTAGGTGACCATTCCCTGTTTCAAGTGAATTCTTTCTGATTGAGTCTCCCTCTGAACGTGATATACATCTCCACCGACACCTCTGGTGATGACTGACGCACAGATGCAAGAAACTTCAAAATTCCACATCATTCGCAGTGCAGAGAGAAGGAATGTTTGTTTATACCACAGGAAAGAAGCTGAGACAGCTAAGTGAGGGATCAACCCTAGAGTGTTGTTGAGATAATATTTGAAGTATTGTGCACAGATTTTCTCTCCTCTATAAGGAATAATCCTCTTGGCAGAAAGAGTATAAAGGAATTTCACCAGACTAATTGTTGGGATGATTGTACCATCGGGCGTGCATGAGGATTATTCTGTAGCGCTTTGAAGAATAAGAGGTGATTGCATTGAAACGTAAGGTGATGGACAGTCATTCATGATATTCCAAAAAGAACTAAAAGGGTGATAAATCCCATGTTTTTTTTTAACTTGGTTTACATGATTCTCGATGGCTTCAAAGACTCTGAGAACGTTCCTCTCACTCCACGCCACTCCCCATTTCGATTGAGAGAGAGCCAGTCTTTAACTAAACTCTTCCAACATTAAAACAGTGCATTTGGTGTGTGATCATACATAGAACTTCACGTTATTCACCATCACAACAGGAGCCACAACACCTTCATTCTAAAACAGTTAACTATCCCCAACAGCTTCTGACCCCAACGGAGAATATGGGTCTGTCTTCTTGGAGATGGAAGATGCCTCCTTGAGGCTTGGCACAAAACATTTGGCTTCCTCCCTCACTGCCGGCAAAACACGTTAAAGTATCATAGGTTCCACAGGCAATGGAGCCATGAGGAACATTGTGAGCAGTCCATGAGTGCGGTCTCAGCTCTATTCGTTTTCCAGGTTGGAACATCAATGACACCCACCTATTCCTGTATAAGTGTCTCGATGGGTGAATGGACTCCTCCTGGTTCCATAGAACAGGATTAGGGGTCTTACTGGACGCTGCCTGTTCCTATTTAACAGCTCAATGTACTGACCAGACGCCTCCTCTTCCTGTGGAACAGGCAGGAGGATTGAATGGGCTGTCCCTCTTCTTGATCAGTCATTTCGATAGGCTGAATAGTTTCCACATATCTGGGTGTAACCAGCTTGAGATGCTGAATGAGCTCCTCTTTTAACTGTGGAAATGTGCAGTGCCTGGCCGTTTTGTTACATGAATGTGACCGACATTTTAACAGCACAAATGTGAAAGTTATTTGGGTCTTGATGAATATGGACACAGACCCGCTGAGGAGTTGAGTGGGGACAAAATGTTCTGAATATTGTGTGATCTTCAGTGATCACTCCACTTCTGATCTTAGGATATATGAGGGGCGACGGGAATAGGGGCACATAGACGTTGACGAAGGATCTGAAGATGTTTGTGCTGAGGAAGTTACTCTGAGGATCTCCTGAAGCGATGTCCCGGGACTGAGAGGATTGTCGGCCACCGACCACAAACATCTTCATTTGTGCTCTGAAAGACCCCGAACAGTAAGGAGGTTAGACCTGATTCTCATTAAGCTCAAAAAATTAGGTGGTCCCGATGACATCCTCAGTCAACTACTGCCTTGATATAAAGGCCATTCATTCTTTCCTGAGCCTCTGTGTTCACCTCTTGTTCATATCAATAGGTAACGGTGTATGTGTAGAGAGTGTTTTCCTCTCACAAAGGGTAATCAATGTCAGGAATTATCTGGACTGGAGAGTTAGGGGAGCTACATCACTGAAAGTATTTAAAGAGGTGGTACATGAATCTTTAACCTGTCAGAGAGCGGTGGAGTGTGAAGAACTGGGCATTAAGGAGGACTTAATGCTAACAGTAGATCAGCCATGATCGGATACAATGGTTTGACCGTCCGAATTACCTATTCCTGTTCGTTATGTTTTCATTTTCTGTAATTTCAAAGTAAACGGCTGTAATTTCCCTGGATGTACTGTATTTGTATGTTGTAATCAGAGAGAGCAAAGCATTTTTGAGTCATCTCTGAGTGAGGTATGAAGCTTTATTCATAACGAATCCTGGTCTAGACCAAGACCAACAAATGAAGCACAAGTTGGAGAGAGGGGGCACTCTGTAAACAGACCAGAGGCGTCTTTCAAAACCAGCCTGGATTTCCAAATAACATTTTCTAATCCATACCAATCTGAGTGTGACAGTTGTGAGGGATTAAATGAAATCCTGTGTTACTGTGGAGCATTGGCCCCCATCTGCACCTTGCAGGAGCTGTGAGAAGCTGAATGCACCATAGTAACACGGGACTATGGAGCAAGAGTGGGTCCTCAGACACTTTGTCACGGCTCTACCATGCACTATGATCTGATTAAGGTCTCAGCAGCACTTTTCTGTCAGTGTACCATTTCCCTACATTCATTTGTCTTTTAAATGTCTTGCATAGACATCTTTGAACAAATAGAAATATCCAAGCATCACAATCTTCTGTGGAAGGGAATTCACACCTTAAAAACCTTTTGAGAATCTCTTGTTCGTGTTCTGACCAATGTTGGAGGGTCACTCATGTCTTTTCCCACACCTCTATTGGTGAAAGCAAATTTTAAATGTTACCAGTTGAGTGCTGTGCCCAATGATATAGGTATCGGACTAGGTAATTTTCTAGAAAAAATCTGAGACACAGGAAGTTGAACTGTGAACAAATGGTAAAATGATAGAGTGTCTCAAATATGTTTCTGACTTTGAATTTATTCTGCTCACACTAATGTCTGGGAATGCGGATTTCTTCCCGGAACAGTTGGATTTGGATTTGTCTGAATTCCGTTAGCTTCGAGCTGTACAGAGATTCCTATGAATCCTCATCAGGAATCCTCCACGAGTGGTAAAGATAATTCAGGATTTTTCTGCTCTTACACCTAGATTTCAGGCAGAACAAAGTAAGAGAGAGAGAGACCAATTGGCTGCTGCTCTGAAACAAGTAATATTTTTCCCCGTCTCTGTGTGTAAAAATACAAGAATGTCAACTGAACACCGAACTGGACCATGTGCACTCTCCATGTACATTCTCTGGAATGGATGATAATAGACTGTATGTTGTATGCAGCATCATTGCTGTTGTTGTGCACGGTGCCTTTCATTAGCAAATGAAAATAATGTGCCCGTTTTATGATTTGATGAGATGCTTATATGCATCTGCATAATTTTTAAAAATGGGTTGATATCTTCATAATATTTGTGTTCCTACAAATGCATCTCATTCAAAAAAAAATATTATCTAGCTTTAGTCTTCTTAACAAGAGAAAATATGTATCCAGCTCACAGACTTCTCTGAAAATCGTGGTTCAGTAAGATTTCTCATCTAAGATCAAAACAGATAATCCCCGAAAACAAAAGGCCTTCATTTCAGGAATAAGTAAAGGGAAACATCTTTGAACATCTTTGAAAGAAATTGAATCCTTTTTTTTAGTTTAGTGGATCAGAACTGCACCCAGTGTATCTGATGTGGTCTCAGCAATCCTTGCACAGATACAGTGAAATATTCCTAATTTAACCCAATACCCGTTGCCACAAGCAGCATCATTCCACTTACCTTCTGAATCACTTGCTGCATCTGCAGACAGAGTTGATATGATTCATGCACCAAGAATATGAAAAACATCTGCATCACAGAGTTCTGCAATCTCTCTCCATTTAAATTGTTCCCGACTGCAATAGACAACTCACATTATATTATTACTGCTGAGGGCACGCTCACTAACCTTCCCTGTCTCCATCATAATGCAGATTCGCTACCTCCATTTGAAGATCTATTGAATGATCATTTTGGTGTACGAGGTAGTTCAGCTTTGATCCATTCAGTCCCTTCATCCAGATATTTTACATAGATTATTGATCATTGATGACCCGACAGTGATCTCTGAGTCAAAACTAGTTACAGTTTTATTCTAAAAAATCATATGTCACTACTGTCTATTTCCTGTTAGTGACAGCATCCCTGTTCCTGTGCAGAAGTTCAGGTGGGTTGAATGGCCTCGTTCTGGGCTGTGTAATGTACTCAACGAGCTGAATTACTTCATCCTATATTCCTGTGTAATTCTTTGGAGGGGCAGAATGGTCTCCTCCCATCTCATTGTAACGATCCAGTCTGGCTGAATGGGATGGTCCTCTACCCTGTAATCGCACTGAGGTGTGGATTGGGGTTGGGTCAGCAGGCTATCTCTGTAACTGCTTTGAGGGGTGGATTGAGGGAACAACTCATGAGATAGGGACAGCAGTATATCTCTGTAACCGCATCGATGAGTGGATTGAGGGAACAACACATGGGGTAAGGGCAGCAGTCTATCTCTGTAACGGCCGGGAGCGTGGATTGAGGCAACAACACATGGGATAGGGGCAGCAATATATTCCTGTAACGGCCGGGAGGGTGGATTGAGGGAACAACACATTGGAAAGGGGGAGCAGTTAGCCATTTGGTGGCACCATTCAGAATGGTCATGGCTGATCCGAGTGTGCCTGACCATCCGTCTCCTGTCTGTTCCCAATAAACATTGACTCTCCTGTCCGGCAAAGATCAGTCAAGCTCAAACTAAAATACCTTAATTAACCGAGTCTTCACTGCTCCCTGAGGATGAGGACACCACAAATAGCACAAAAGTAAAGGGAAAGGGACATCCTTCTTTCATTGAGGGACAACTTTTTTTAAAAAAACTGTGTTAACCTCATATCAAATCACTGCCCCATTTTGGATAAAGTGATACAATAACTAGGAATAGACATTAACCATTCTGCCCTCCAATCTTTTCCCACATTATCACTGACTGTTTCCAATCAAATGTGATGCTGCTGCTGTCTCGGGAAGAGAATACCTGATAGCATTAAAAAGGAGCAGAATTAGACCATTTGGCCTATCGAGTCTGATATACCATTCAGTCATTTCTAATATGTTCCTCAACATCATTCTCCTATCTTCTTCCGAGAATCCTTGATCTCCTTATAAATCAAAAACGTATTTATTTGTGTCTTAATGGCACTCGTGTCTGTGTCTTAATGTGCCTTTATGTGTCTGTGTGTCTATTTCCTTGCTATTTTTGTATCTGTGTGACTATGTCTGTCTGTCTTTGTATCAGCCTGTGTGTTTCGATCTGTGTTTGTGTCTATTTGTGTGTGACTGTTTATGTCTTTGTGTGCTTCTACGTGTGTGCATGCTTATCTCCTTGTATGCATTGTGTATGTTAGTATATTGGGGTATTTACCAATACATCTGTGTATTTCACTGCCAGCATCCCTGTGCAATGGGGTATCTGTTCTTCTGCGAGTGAGAGAGATGAAGTTATAACTGACTGTTGGTTTGAATTGAGAATTGCTCTTTACTGAACACTACTCCTTATTCAGTTGGTGGGAGTTGGACGTTTCAGATATTCCACACAAGGTCTCTTGGTCCTCTCCGGAGCTCTCCAGGATCCTCCCCACATATCAGGGTCGGGGGATGAGTGAACGGATATCCGGCTCTCCACCACCCGGGTTGGCCCTTTCTGTCCCATTCCAGGCTGCTCCTCCTGGAATGGGAGAAAGGGAAGGAAAGAGTGTTGGTGGGAGTGGATGGCCCTGCTGTTCGTGCTGTGGTAGGTGAGGTGTGACATGGTGAGGTGGCCGGAGGGAGTCTGTCCATAGTGTTGTCTCCATGTCGTGCTATTAGTGTGCGCGGCTATTGCTTCAGGGACAGAAAATGTAAGGGAGGGAAGGTGCTGAATTCAACAGTGAGTGTGGTCGTGCTTGAGCCTTATTGGAGTTAGAGTGTGAGCCCTGGTCGAAGGTAGGTGCTATAAGAGACATACAGTGAGTGTGAGCGAGCAGTGAGAATAGACAGTGACACTTATCCTGACAGAGCGGAATGGATATTATGCTTGACCTGTATTGCTGGACATGTCTTCAGACCATCTCAGCATCGAGGTGAGCCTCCCCGAATGCCTTATCTAAGTCTTTCACTAATAATGACGCAGGCTCTGTCCCTCAGATTCCACAGAATCAGTTTGGGTGGGTCTTACAAATAGCAAAGAGAACCAAACTTGTTGTGTTATATATCTGAACCAAAACTGTCGCGCAAATATTTTGCATCATATACTCTGGAAATTATATATGCAACTATCTGCAAAGTGAAGCTATGACATACTGATATTATCGCTGGGCTCTTAACCCAGAGACCCAGGTAATGTTCTGGGGACATGGTCTCAATTCCTGCCATAGTAGATTGTGGAATTTGAATTCAATAAGTACCTGGAATCAAGGGTTTATGATGATCAGGAATCCATTCCTGATTGTTGGAAAAACTCATCTGGTTCACGAATGTCCTTAAGGAAAGGAAACGGCTTTTCTTTTCTGGTGTGGCCTGCATGTCACTCCAGATCCAAGGCAATTCTGTTGACTCTTAACTGCCGTCTGGCATGGCCAGTAAATGCTGGTTATCCAGCTGAGCCCTCATTCTGTGAACGAGTAACAAATACTCGTGGGTTCTGTAGTAATAGAACATAGAACATAGAACATAGAACAATACAGCACAGAACAGGCCCTTTGGCCCATGATGTTGTGCCGAACTTCTATCCTAGATTAAGCACCCATCCATGTACCTATCCAAATGCCGCTTAAAGGTCGCCAATGAATCTGACTCAACCAATCCCACGGGCAGCACATTCCATGCCCCCACCAATCTCCGGGTAAAGAACCCACCCCTGACATCTCCCCTATACCTGTGAAATGTATAAAATTCACAAAACATGTGACAAGTTGGAAATTAACAGGATGTTTCTCCGGCTGCCTAATACACAATCAAGGGAAATAATGGCAGGATAAAGGACAGACCATTTAAGACTGCAATAAAGAGGAGATTCTACACGCGTAGGGGACTAACTAACACAGGGGCATGGAAACCTGCTTGCAGGGCAAGATTAGGGAGAATTCCCAGATAATATACAAGTGTGTTCAGCGGAACAGAATGACCAGGGAACAGGTAGGACTCATTAGTGACTTGCCAAATTGCATCCAAATGAAGTTTAGTGGTAGGAGACACGAGGTGGTGGTTGACTGCTTGTGTGACTGGAGGCCAGTGTCCAATGGTATACGACAGGGATCAATGCTGTGTCCCTTATTATTTGTGATTCGGAGGTGCTGGTTTTGGACTGGGTGGACAATGCTAAAAATCGCATAACACCAGGTTATAGTCCAGCAGGTTTATTCGGCGGCACTAACTTTCAAAGTTCTGCTTCTTCATCAAAGCGCACAATCACCTGATGAAGAAGTAGCCCTTCGAAAGCTAGTGCCTCCGAATAAACATGTTGGACTCTAACCTCATGTTGTGTGATTTTCAACTTTAATACTTGTGGTACTCATAAATGATGTCACTGTGAATATGGACGAGGGCTGGGGAGTGTTATTAGCAAGTTTGTATTTGATACACAGATTGGCTAGTTGGTTGGCAGTGAGGAGGAAGGCCTTAAATTACGGGAAGATACACCTAGAATGGTCAGCTCGGAAGATCAATGGCAGTTGGAATGTAAACCTGATAAATATGAGGTGATACACTTTGGAAGAAGGAACCAGACGGGGGAGGACTCAATGAATGGCAGCACACTAGGAAGCTCAGAGGGTGTTTCTCCACACATCCCTGAATGTGATGGACAGGTTAATACACAATTTGGGAAAGCAGAGGGGACTGTAAACATAACCTTGATTCATTGAGGCACAGATTATAAGAGCTATGCGGAACTTTGGTGATGTCATGATGGAATACTGTGTGTAGTTCTGGGAATCACATTACAGGAAGGATGTGACTGCACTGGAGGGGGTCCAAAGGAGATCCGCCAGGATGTTCCCTGGGATGGAGCATATCAGCTATGGAGAGAGGCTGGATAAGCTTGAGGTGTTTAGTTTGGACGAGAGGAGGCTGAGGGGGACGTGATTCTGATGGATAGGATTACGAGGAGCATGGGAAGTGTGGATGGACAGCAGCTGTTCCTTTTAGTCCAAGGGCCACACTTTTAAAGTGAAGGGTTTGGGGTTTAGTGAGGATTTGAGGATTGCTTTTCACCCAGAGTGTGTTGGGGTCTGAAATGCTTTTCTTGAGTTGTCATGGTAACCTCAAAATTATTATGTGCACTTGAAATGCCTTAAGATTCACAGCTACGGGTATTGTGTCGGAAAGTGGGACTAATGTAGACAGTGCTGTATTTCTGATAGTACAGTCTTTGCTTCTGCGATTGTATGGCTGTGGAAGGCCAATCACTGAGTATCTTAAAATAGGAATTGATAGGATTCTGAAGAATGTCTTAACAAAGTTTATAAGACAGAACTTGTGATATTTTCTAAAAATATGTTAATGGCAAAATTAAGCGAAAGAAATGTGCAGCTTTCCAACATTTTGATACCAGATAATTGAGGACCAGGAAATAGCAGAACTATGGAGCAAATACTTCAGTTATGCCTTCACAGAAGAAAACAAAGCAAAAAGAAAACAACCTAGCAATACTAGAGATCGTTAGTCTGGTGAGAAAAGGGGAATAGAATGAAATTAGCAACTAAACAGTTTAGAGAAAGTATTGGACTGAAATTAATGGGCATAGACAAAGTCAACAGAGATTTATGAAATAGGAATCATATTTGAGAAAGTGGATTTTAGCAAAATTATGGAGAAGCTATCGCAAAGTTTAAATATATTGAGGGATATGACTATTGTATGGGGAAAAGTGCACTGAGGAGATGTTCGGCCATTAACTAGACCAGGGAAAGCTCAATGTGTTGTATGACCTACTCCTGTCACCATGTTTCAGTGCAGTGTGTGGGAAAGCTCTTCAAATATTGTCACAAGCTCTCAGCTGTTAGGAAAGAGGACTCTGCAGGTGCGACAGGATTGTGTTTCCCATTCCCTTTTCTACTAATGCGGCTGGGGCCTGGTGTTCGGTACGGGTTTATCCTTAAAGACCTCAGTGCAGTTTGATATAATTGAGTGTCTTGCTTGACCGATTCAGAGACCATTGAAGAGTTTAGCACACTTCTCTGTGTCTGGAGTCACTTTTAGGCCAGACCAGGAAAGCACGGGAGATTCACTTCCTGAAAGTACATTGGGGAAGGAAATCGAAGTTTACAACTGATATTGAACACAAGATCACTATTACTGACACCAGATTTTAGATCTTGATATTTTATTAATTGTTTTTAATTTGCACCAGCTGCCAGAGCATTAGCCTGGTCAAGGTTAGTAATCCAGTGACATTTCCAAAACAGCACCATCACTACATGGGGACCTATCGGAAACCACACTGAGCAGATTATTTCTGTGTTGCTTGGCATCTCTGTCAAATGGAACTTCCACCAATTTAACTGTCGTGATGAGACTGAAGGACTAGTAAAGAGTCAGATTGCAGTAATCGTACTCTTAGCGGATTGGATACAGTTGAGTAATTTTCCACATTGCCAGGGGGATGTCAGAGTTGGAGCTGGAATGAAACAGCTTTCCCAGGGGCACGGCTTGTTGTGCAGCACAAGTCTTCAGTCGTTTTGCAGGAATGGTGTCAGGGCTTATCTCCAGTGTTCAGCTGTTTTTTCATGTCACGTGCAGTGAATTGAATTGGTTGAAGACGGGCATCTGTGATTCTGTGGGCATCATGGTAAGGGTGAAGTGGATAATCGACTCAACACTTCTGGCTGAGGATGGTGCAGATACTGCATCTTTTACACTGACGTACAGGACTGTTCCATTATTTAGGGTGCGGATATTTGTGGAGTTCTCTCTTCCAGTAAGTTGTTTAATGGTCCATCGACATTTATGCAAGCATTTGACAGGCCGACAGAGCTGAGATCTGATTTGTTAGTCTTGGGATCATTTCTCCCTCTGTATCAGATGTTAGTCCTGCTCTTTGGAGTGTAACCAGTCAAGTGTGGTCGCATTAATGGGTTATCATCAGGCTGAGGTGCACGTGAATCACGCTTCGGTCCAACCCGTCCATGCCGACCACATATCCCAATAAAATCTAGTCCCACCTGCCAGCACCCGGCCCATAACCCTCCAAACCCTTCCTACTCAATATACTAATCCAAATGCCTCTTAAATGTTGCACTTGGGCCAGCCTCCCCCACTTCACCTGGCAGCTCATTACATAGGTAAAAACAATGACTGCAGATGCTGGAAACCAGATTCTGGATTGGTGGTGCTGGAAGAGCACAGCAGTTCAGGCAGCATCCAAGTAGCTTCGAAATCGACGTTTCGGGCAAAAGCACTTCATCAGGAATAATTTCAGGATGCTGCCTGAACTGCTGTGCTCTTCCATCACCACTAATACAGAAGCTCATTATATACACGTACCACCCTCTGTGTGAAATAGTTACCCTGTAGGTCTCTTTCATATCTTACTCCTCTCACCTTAAAATTATGCCCTCCACTTCTGGACTCCCTGACCCCAGGGAAAAGACTTTCCCTATATACTCTATCCATGCCCATTATACTTTTGAAAACCTCTATAATGTCTTCCCTCAGCATCCGAAGCTCCAGCGAAAACAGTCTCAGCCTACTGAGCCTCTCTCTATAGGTCAAATCCCCCAATCCTTATAGTTCTTTTCAGAACCCTTTCAAGTTTCTCAACATTTTTCCGATAGGAAGGAGAACAGAATTGCACGCAATATTCCAACACTGGCCTAACCAATATCCTGTACAACTGCAACATGACCTCCCAACTCCTGTACTCAATACTCTGACCAATAAAGGAAAGCATACCAAACGCCTTCTTCACTATCGTATCTACTTGCGACTCCACTTTCAAGGAGCTATGAACCTGCACTCCAAGGTCTCTTTGTTCAGCAAAACTCCCTGGGACCTTACCATTAAGTGTATAAGTCCTGCTCTGAATTGCTTTCCCAAAATGCAGCACCGCGCATTTATCTGAATTAAACTCCATTTGCCACTTCTCAGCCCATTGGCCCATCTTGTCAAGATCCTGTTGTAATCTGAGGTGACCTCTTCGCTGTTCACTGTACCTCCAATTTTGGTGTCATCTGCAAACTTACTAACTGTATCTCATATGCTCGTATCCAAGTAATTTATGTCAATGACAAAAAGTAGTGAATCCAGCACCGATCCTTGTGGCACTCCACTGGTCAGAGGACTCCAGTCTAAAAAACAACCGTCCACCACCACTCTCTGTCTTCTACCTTTGACCCAGTTCTGTATCCAAATGGCTAGTTCTTCCTGTATTCCATGAGACCTAACCTTGCGAATCAGTCTCCCATGGGGAACCTTGTCGAAACCCTTACTGAAGTCCATTTGGATCACATCTATCCCTCTGCCCTCATCAATCCTCTTTGATACTTCCTCAAAAAACTCAATCAAGTCTGTAAGACATGACTGCCCTCGCACAAAGCCATGTTGACTATCCCTAATCAGTCCTTGCCTTTCCAAATGCATGCACATCCTGTCCCTCAGGATTCCCTCTAACAACTTGACAACAACCAACGTCAGGCTCATTGGTCTATAGTTCCGTGGCTTGTCCTTACCATCCTTCTTAAACGGTGGCACCACGTTAGCCACCTCCAGTCTTCTGGTACCTTTCCCAAAAGTCCCAAGTGACTATCCATATTACAACAATCTCAGCAAGAGGCCCAGCAAACACTTCTCTAGCTTCCCACAGAGTTCTAGGGTACACCTAATCAGGTCCTGGGGATTTATCCACCTTTAACCGTTTTAAGACACCCAGCACTTCCTCCTCTGTAATATAGGCATTTTGCAAGGTGTCACCATCTATTTCCCTACATGTGATATCTTACATATCCTTTTCCACAGTAAATACTGATGCAAAATACTCGTTTAGTATCTCCCCCACACTTCCTGTGGTAGGAAATATATTGTGTTGTGTCTGATGTCTGAAACACCCCCGCCTCCCCCCACCCCCCCTCTCCCGGGTCTGTTGGCTCGTCGTAAGCTCGTCATGGAGAATATCCCTTTGGACGTTCTCACCTGTATGGGCACCAGAAAGCAGAGATTTATATAAGATAGAGCAATCTTTTTTGGATTATCACGATCAGGCTTATCTGCCACTCTAAAAATGGCTTTTATATAGCAATGAAGATATTGTCTAATGAATCTAATATGAAGAATTGTGAACATATGAATGTGTGTCAGTAAATGCTCTCGAAGACCAAGAGCTATCGCTTTTTTATTCTGAGCTGTATTATTTATTGATTATTTATTCTTTGTTTTTGTTTTTCTTCTGTCCGTTTATAGACTTTAACTTGTTTTGTATGTACATGCACATGGGTGAAATATTGTTCAGTTATATGAGTTGTTTTGTTATTATTTTAATATAATAATAAAAATCTATTTTTCAATCAAAATTTTTTAAAAAATATTAAAATGCTAACATTGATAGAATAGAGTCCCAAAGAGCTCTCATTAGATAGATCACTCATGGTGGTTTACACTGAATGTCACCACACCTTGGGTGATGGGGTGAGATTGAGAGAGAGCGTCCCCTTCATGATAACCTCAGTCAGTGTGGTGAATTGAACCTGCGCTGGTGGCCTCCCTCTGCTTCACAAACCAACCATCCAGCCAACTGAGTGGGAGACAGTATAACTGTTACACACAGAATCAGTCACAGACAAAGATTAGGAGAAACATTCATGACAAGGAAAAAGGTGTATTTGGGATAATCGTCATGATAAGGGCTGAGGATAAAAACGTTCTCTGCTAGAAATTGTATTTTACATTGAGACAAGTTTTTGGAAGTTTTCTTTGGCTGAATACAATAAGGTGAGACAAGTGAAATAACCAGAATGACTAATTGTGATTGGATATCGATACTGTAAAATAAGTGCATGTTTTTGATTGGTCAGTGGAAAGCATGCTGACTATTGTATGAATTTAGAACGCAGATGAAATATATTGTTAGGAGAGTCTGTCCACATGGGAAATGCCTTCGGAACACATGCAAGAAGAAACACTGGGTAAAAGGTTTCTGAGAATCGTCTGCTCGGTAACAGGAAGCTGGGAGTAAAATGACTGAAAGTTCCTGTAAGGTGGAGCTGAGAAAACCATCAGATCACCTCCAAATGTATTGAATGTTGGGGCATGTTTGAAGTACTGAATGGCCTCATGATGGATTTTAATTGTGTGTGATTTGAAAAACGTACATCTCTACTCCATCCTCTGATGTGTTACACACGGGGACACAACCGAATTTCCTGCAACTGGGAATAAGTTGGAACATGATCTGGAAAATTCCATAATTGGCATTCTCCAGAATATTCTATAACTCTGTGGGGGGCATTAGAGATGCAGAGAGAAAGAGAGGGATGGTGCTGTATGCAGTAGTGAGAGTGGGAGAGCATGAGCCTTGTTCGGGGGTCGGTGCTATACCAGACATACAGTGAGTGTGAGGGAGCAGCGAGAATACGGTGACCCTTATCCTAACAGAGTGGGGAAGGTTATTGAAGCTTGTCCTGTTTTGCTGGACATTTCCTCAGACCGCAGATCCTGCACTGAGCTGGGTGCTGAGCTCAGACCAGACTCGGTGGGTCTGGTGTTGTGATCCCTCTGGGAAGAGAATGGTCCCCTTTTGTACAAGCTCAACCACCAGGGTAAACTGTGCAGGGCAGCTCCAAAATGAGAAAGCTCAACCGTGTGCACCTTGGCCTTTTAAAAATGGCCCCAGTGTCAGGGGTCATGGAGTATCCAGGAGCATCCGGGCGATTTTGAGTACCTCCAGTCATGATGGGTGGGAGAATCGGGCTGGCATTGTATGAGAGGCACACAATGAAGTGGGGTGGATAGTTAATGAGATGAGTTTGGTAATATAGCACCAGGAAAGTCGTTCAGCCTCGTGCAGACAATCCCTCTGTCACACTAAATGAAAATGTCACTGAGACAGTTTTTTGTTAGATTCAGCCCAGTGAGGCGAAGACTCTGCTGTCCTCACCCCTAGTTACAAAGCTGCAGAACAAATGCTCATCCAAAAGTCTCCATTGCCTGAACTCACAGCAATATCCCTTTCACTCATCATTCTTCAAAGTACTGACCCGTGTTGCATGATACTATCGAAATGTCTTCATTTCAGCATTCTGAAACCTGTGAACATATCCTTCAATGACATTTTTTCTCAGTTTCCCCCACTCTGTTTCCACTCCAAAACACACTCATTTACAATCATATTGCACGAGACTCCCAGTATGACTGGACCATGGCAACCAGAATGTCCATCCAGACTCACCCCATTCCCCTGCCCTTGTTCTGTATCCCTCTAATCCTTACCTATCTGTGTATTTGTCCAAATGCCTTTTCAATGTTGTTATTGTTCCCACCTCAATCACTTCCACTGGCAACTCAGTCTGTATGCATACCACACTCTATGTAAAAACGTTGCCCCTCAGGTTACTTTTTATATATTTTCTTTCCTTTCCAAACATTAATGGATGCCCTCTAGTCCTCGATTCCCCAACCTTGGGGAAAAATTGAAGTATTCACCCCATGCACGGCTCTCATAATTTTATAAGAGTTACACTTCAATAAGAACCCCCTCAGTATCCTACACTGAAAAGAAATAAGTTCTAACATGTCCAACCTCTGCCTATAACTTAGAGCCTTTAGCCCAGGAAACATCTTTGGAAATTTCTTTTACGCTCTTTCTCCTTCAATGATATCCTTTCGCGAGCAAGATGAACAAAACTGAACACAATTCTCCAACTACAGCCTTACCAACATCCTGTACAACTGCAATATAACGTCCCAACGTCTATACTCAATGCCCTGATGAAGGCCAGTGTGCCAACAGCCTTCTTCACTGTCCAGTGTATCTGTGACTCAAATTTCAGACATCCATGCACCTGATCTCCAACGTCCTTTTGTTCCACTACACTCCTTAAGGCCCCCTCATTCATCTTTAAATTCCTACCCGGATTTGACTTTCCAAAATGTAAGACGTCACACTTATCAGTATTAAACTCAAATTGCTATTTCTGAGCCCACTTCCTCAGCTGACCAAGGTACTGCTGCAATTTCTGATGATGTTTCTCATTGTAAATGATGCCTCCTAATTTCGAGTGATGTGCAAACTTACTAACCTTGCATTGTGCAATCTGGTCCAAATCAATGGTATAAGACAACGAACAGCAATGGGCCCAGGACCGAACACTGAGGCACTCCACTAGTCGCAGGCCTCCAGTCCGACAAGCATACCTCCACCATAGCCATTTGCTTCATAACGTCAAGACAATTGTGTCACCAATTTGCCAGTTTACATTGGAGTCCATCTAATCTAACCTTCCAGATCGACCTACCATGTGGAACCTTATCAAAGACCTTACTTAAATCCATATAGACTATGTCCACCACCCTGCCCTTGTTAACCTTTCTGGTCACTTCCTCAAAAACTCTAACAAAAATTCTAAGGCACGATCTGTTACGCACAAAGCTATGCTGACTGCTTCAAGTCAAACTCTGTTTTTCCAAATGCATGCATATCTTATATCTCAGAACCTTCTCAAACGGTTTCGCGAAAACAGATATGAAGCTTACTGGTCTATCTTTCCCAGGCTTTTCTTTTCAACCCTTCTTGAATAAGGACACATTTGTTACCACACAGTCTTCCGGGTCCTTGGCCCCTGACCTGTCTTCTCTCGCCACCTGCAGTGCTCTTGGAAATATCTGGTCAGGACCAAGAGATTTATCTGACTTTATGCATTCTAATATGTCCATCAGCACCTGTACTGTGATATGGACTGTACCAAGACATCACAACTAACTTCCCAAAGGTCACAGGTCTTCATGTCTTTCTTCATGATAAACACAGACGGGGGATTGAGGAACTCACCCATCTCTTGAGGTTTTACACATGCATGCACATTTTAGATTTGAAGACGTCCTATTCTCTCTCTGGTTGTTCTTTTTCTTTACTATTCTGAATTTGGATTCACACTAATCTGCTCAGCCAAAACTATCTCATACTCCCTTTTCGTCCTGCTGATTTCCTTCTTCAGTAAACTCCTCTATCCCCTGTGTACCTCCAGGGAATCCCTTGATACGAACTGCCTGTACCTGAGCCATGCCTCATTTTCTTCTGGTCAGAGCCACAATATCTCTTGTAATCCAGGGTTCTCTCTTCCAGCCTCACTTTCCCTTCACCCTTACAGGAACATATAGACCTTGAACTCGAACTATCTCACCTTTGAAGCCCTCCTACTTGCCCGGGATCGTTTTGCCTCGAAACAAACTACTCCAATCATCCCCTCAATCCTCTGTCTAATTGCAACAACATACGCCTTGCCCCAAATTAGAACTTGTATCTGTGGACCAATTTTCTCCCTACAATTACTATTTTAAAACTAACACAGCTCTAGTCACTATTCCAAAAATGCTCGCCCACTTTACCTCCGTCACCTACCCGACCTTATTTCCCAACAGTAGGTCGAGTTTGTCCCTTCCCCAATAGGAACCTCTCTATATCGCTTGTGGAAGCTTTCCTGAACACACTTAACAAATTGCGTTCCATCTAAGTTCTGAACCATCTGGAAGACCTAGTCTATGTTTAAAATCACCTATTATGACAACTCTATTGCTCCTGCAAGTCTCGCCAGTCTGTCTGAATATTTGTTCCTCTAATTCCCATTGATTATTTGGAGATTTATAGTGCAACCACTATAACATCACCATCCCCCTCTTAATTCTTTGCACCGTTCATAAAATCTTATTGGATATATCTCAGTTATTTCAAATTTAAATACTTGAGAGATATGCACCTCAATCAGAAGTATTGGTATTTAAATTGTTTCCATTTATATCTCTTCCTCACATTGATTTTCACATTCGGAGCACCCCTTGTCAAGGTACAGTGCAGATATGGAGCTGTAAATGGATGGGAACTGCACATTCTGTCACTTCCACCATTGGTTACATTTTTCCCCACACTGGGCAGTGATCTAATACAGTGTTACCGGACACTGCAACAGCCTGGGTTTATATATGAATGAACCAGTGCGGACTGCACCGCCCCCCACGCTGGACATTTAGCCCAGGATTATAGATCAAGCATTGGTGTCGGCTGCACAGAGTTTCACTCTGCACATCGCTGGGTTGCATACAGCTGTACACTAGCCGGATCTACACAGTGCTCCATCCTGAATATGTAATGGATGGGCTGGTTATGTGAGTTGGATTGCGAATGTGAGAGTACTAAACATCTGACAATACCTTTATTTTGTGTTTTCATTCTTGCCATTGGACCCCTCAAATCCTGACTCATCCTGTTAGACCCATCCTTCTGGATGAGTCATGGTGAGTGTTGTTGCAGCATCTGAGTCTGCAACATGACCAACAAATAGAGCAGAGGCTGCAGAGAGGAGAGTCTCCGTAAAATGGAATGAGGGAATCACAATCAGATCAGCCGTGGTCTTAGTGAATGTTGGGGCAGGATTGTGTGGACCACTGATGCAACTTATTCATATATTTCTGTTTGTTTCAAGCAAACTCCCCTTCTCTCCCAGTGTCCCATACTGGTGGGGAGTGAGTCACGTCCTGCTGTCCTTGCATAACAGGATGCTGGGGCCTCACTAACCTCCAGATTTCCCTGTGCCCCAGTTTCGAGCTCTGAGTGACTCTCTCCTTTCCCTGTGCCCCAATCTCAAGCAGTTGAATGACTGCGTCCTGTTCCTGTGTCCCAATCTTGAGCAGCTGAGTGACTGCCTCCTGATCCAAGGTTTGCGATCGTAAATGTCCCCCTCCTGCTACTGACTAACAGGTTCCAATAGCTCTGTGCTCACCTGCTGCTCCTGTGGAATGGATTCGAGGGCCTGAATGGCCTCTTCACATTCCTTACAGCTTCTCTTGACTAAAGCCTTTGTAAAACACCATCAAAATCTGAATGATGCATTTTTGTATTTTACTCTCAGCAATTGAACAAACAAGTTGCCTGACAGAATTCAGAAGCTGAATAGCCTCCTCCTGTTCCTGTGTCATACACTCAAGAGGCAATAGAGTCTAAGAAATGTGCAGCACCGAAAAATACCTTTTGGTCTGATCGCCCACATCGACCAAATATCCGAAATAAATCTCGTCCCCCTTGCCAACACTTGGCCCATCTCCCTCTAAACAGTTCCCAGGCATGTATCCATCTAACTGCATTTTAGATGGTGTAACTGTGCCTGCCTCCACCACCTCTTTTGGCTGGTCAATCCATACAGTACAGCAGTCTCTGTGTGAAAATGTTATCCCTCATGTCCCTATTTAAATCTTTCCCCTCTCACCTTAAACCTTTGACTTCTAATTTTGGACTCGCCTATCCTGGGTAAAATACGTGGACTGTTTGCCTTATCTTTGCCCCTCATGATTTTATAAACCTCTTTCAGGTCACCCCTCAGCCTCAACACTTGAAAATAGTCCCAGCCTATTCAATCTCTCCCTGTAATTCTAACCCTCCAACACCTGCAACATTATTTTAAGTCTCATCTGCACCCTTTCAAGTTTGACAACATCTTACCGACAGCAGGGAGACCAGAATTAAGGGCAATATTACAAAAGTGGCCAAACCAACGTCCGGTACAGATGCAACATATCGTGAAAATGTTTAGACTCAAAGCACGGTCCAATAAAGGGAAGATCACCAAGTGCCTTCTTCACTACACTGTCTACCTGTCACGGCACTTTCAAGGAACGGAGAACCTGCACCACGAGGTGACACAGTAGCTCAGTGATTCGCATTGCTGCTTCAGAGCGCAGCGATCTGGGTTTAATTCCATCCTTGAATGACTGCCTGTGTGGAGTTTGCACATTCTCCCCGTGTCTGAATGAGTTTCCTCAGGATGTTATGCTTTCCTCCAACAGTATAAAGATATACAGGTAAGTGTAGATCGGCCATGCTAAATTGCGTATAGTACCCAGGAATGTGTAGGCGAGGTGGATTAGTTATGGGAAATGCAGGCACAGAGGGATAGGGCAGGGGTTTGTCCAGTAGGATACTGTTTAGAGGTTCAGTTGTCCTCGATGGGCCGAATAGGCTGTTTCCTCACTGTAGGGATTCAATAATTTCTATGGAGTTCTCTTTGATTGGCAGCTTTCGACAGGACCCTACCTACATGTCTTGCCTTGATTTTTCTTGACAAAATGCAACACCTCACATTTATCTAAAATAAACTCCATCTGCCACTCCTCGGTTCACCTCAGCAAAGTCCCATTATAGTCTGAGAGTTAATTTTTCACTGTCGACTACACCTACCAATTTGGTATTATCGAGAAACGTACTGACCATACTTCGTATACTCAAATGCAAATGATTTGTATAAGTGACAAAAGGCAGTGGACCCACTATTGATCTTTGCGATCAGCACGACTGGTCACAGGTCTCCAAGTTCAATGAACAAATGTCCACTGTCACACCCTGTCTCCAATATTCAAGAAAATTTAGGATCTAAATGACGAGCTCTCCCTGGATTCCAGGCAGTCTAACCTTGCTACCCAGTCTGCCATGTAGAACATTTAGGTTTTCTTACTGAATTCCATAAAGACAATATCCTTCTCAAACAATGAGTTTCGCATTCAACCATGCCAATCGCACACACACACTCTCTCTCAGTCTCTGATGAACACACACACAGCAAACCTTCTCATTGTCGACCATGTAGTAATCTAATGCGAGTATAGTTAACATATGACAGTAAAGTTTGCAATACTCTCTATGCTGGGCAGATAGTGCAGTTTACTGAGCAACACACTAGCCTGCTCTGCACAGCTCTCCATGCTGGGCTGTCATCTTGTCCCAGTTTATGTTGTTTGTGGTGTTCTGTGAAGCAGATTCAGAATCTGATGTAACAAACCATTCCAGCTGATCTGACAATGCCTTTATTTAATGTTCTCATTCTTTTAAGTTTACTCTCGAAGATCTCACTTCTCCAGTTAGTTCCACTGCCCTGTCTTTTTCCCCATATTTCCACAACATCTTTTCAATTAATTAACTGTCTCTTTCTGTCTTTAATGTGAATCTTTTTGTCCCTCTGTTTCTTTCCCTGGCCTTTGTTTATGGCTCTCTAGAGTATCGAGTACTGGCATTGTGAAGCTCAGAAACAGTGAAATGGCGTGTGTCAGGCTGTTGTTCACTTCCCGGTATGTCCCATGTGATGGTCCACGGACAGGGGTGTTTCAGAAGTTATGAGACACATCCTTGTAACTTGGTCTGTATCCATATTTGTCCCTCTCAGGTGATCTTCCGATCGAGGAAGTCCCTCAAATAAAGGGCCAAGGATCTAAATTGTGTGACAATGCTGTCACTTTTTAAAAAAGATTATTTTCTCCTTTCTTTAAATAAGAGATCTTAAAGGCCAAACTGCCGACTGAAAACGGCTCAAGTAAATGACTTACGACGCTTTTAGGGTTGATTATACATAGCAGTAACAACGGCCTAGTAACTTGTCCCCAGCTGCTACTCTCTCTGAAACCTGACTTGATGCTGTTTCCTCCTGAATTGGAGAACTGTCTGCAAGAATGTATGTCTGAATGTTCCATTTTTCCAAGAGATGTGTTTATGGGATGTTGGTATATTGGAACAGTTCATTTGTAGAAGGTACTGTATCCATTATTCGGTTATGGTTTCCAATAGTTAAATTATTCTAAATTCCTCTTCATTTTGTATGGATTTTCATTAGAGTCTTTAAGTATGTTGTGTTTTGCTTAATGGTGAGGGGTTTGACTAGTAGCGTCACATCTGGAACTCCCACTTCACATCTACCTTTAAAATAAGGAAAGGTTGGCATCCAAGCTACCTTCTGAAAATAGTTTGAGTCAGTCTGGTTGGTCTATAGCAAACTGGGGTCTCTTGTCTGGTTCTAAATCGATAATAACAAACTGAATAGAATTACAATCCCTACGGTGTGCAAACAAGCCACGCGACCCAACAAATCCACACCGACCCTCCGAGAAGCAACCTCCCCAGACCCATTCCACTAGCCTATCATTACACATTTACCTCAAATAAGGCACCTAACCCACACATCCCTGAACATTATGAACAACTAACCATAACCAATTCCCCTGACATGCACATCTTTGGATTGTGGGAGGAAACCAGAGCATCCAGAATAAGCTCATGCAGACACTGGAGAGTATGCACCGAGAGAGTATTGGGTTCAAAGGTCGCGTATGGAAGTTGTTAGTGTCTTTGGTTCCGGATGTTGAATTCGGTTGGTTGAAACAGTGTTTTGTGTATAAAGAATATTTCAGTCATTAAGAGTTCTCTGGGTGTGGAAGAAGTGAAGTTTGGGGTTTTACAAAAGGTAATGAAGGCAAAGCTGGAGGAATTGGCAGAAAAGCTGTAGTTGGGGTTGTGTTTGTTTGTGAGAAAATGAGAGATAATTACAGCTCGAGCTTGGCAATTACATTTGGTGGAAACGCCATCAGAGTCTTTGGAAATGGCTAGCATTCAATTTCAAATGAGGCGCCTTGAACATGAGAAGGAATTGAAACTGTTTGAACTATGATGAAAAGTATAAATAAAAGAAAAGGAAATGAAGAAGAAAGAGAGAAAAAGAGAGAAGAAAAGCAGAGAGTTTCAACTTCAAAAGTTAGTAATTAGAGAGGAAAGTTGACATATAAGGTCGAGATGAAGGTAGACGGTAGGCTGGATAAGGAGGATAGTGAGGATGAGCAACCCCATATCAGCCAAAGGCCTGATGGAGATCTGATTAAATAAACCCAGCATTATCTAAATTTGAAGAGGAGAACGGGGGAGACTTTTTTAATTCCATTTGAGACAGTAGCTAAACAAATGCAGTGCCCAGTGACCATGTGGATTTAGTTCATCCAAACAAAGCTGATAGATATTTGCATACGTATCGGAGGCGGTATCTGGGGAGTAGGAGGAGGTGAAGAAAGCCATCTGAAGTGCCTATGAACTTGTGCCAGAAGCCGACAGACAGTGTTTCAGGAATCTAAAATAGTGTCCCTGGTTAAACGCACATTGAGTTTGAAAGAATCCAACAAAGTAATTTTGAAAAGTGGGAAGGGTATTAAAAACAGAGCAAACCAATGGCACTCTTAGAGAAATTCTTATTTTGGAGAAGTTCAACAATTCACTTCCTGCAGTCGTGAGAAGTCGTGTGGAAGAGCAGAGAGTTAAAACGGCAAGATTAGAAGCTGAAATGGCTGTTGATCATGATTTGGTTCAGAAATCAAAGTCTGGTTTCTGTGAGGGATTGAGAAGAATGTGCGAGATCTTCTTAAAACATATCCCTGTGAGAGTAAGGTTTATTGGCATAGGACAGGAATAGCAGGTAAAGGGGTTACAGCATTAAGAGGCACAGAAGCATGTAATTCTTTTATGCTGAGATATGAGGAGCTATGTCATTCAGAGGGACTATTGGAGAGATGGGAAGTGCTCCATTACGTAATGTGTGGTTGTAGTGTCCAGTGGAAACATCACCAGATTTATTCCACAATGAGGAAGGAGGCCTTGAGCTTGGTATTGGCGTTACAACATTTCAGCATTTAAATTGTGAATAACATACCTGAGACAAATCTTTATCACTGATCGTGACCCGGTAAAGTTTTTGAAGAAGTTTAGGGAGAAGAATCCCAGTCTTTCGATTGAGCTTATTATTGCTGCCATTCAATTTGAAATTATACCGTTGATAGAGCAAGAAACCTAAGTTTTGACACGTTGTAGAGACTTGCATGAAGAAAGACAAAGGCATTCTGTGGCAGGAGTAAAATGAATGAAATCGGAACTAGTTGTGAACATTTGTATGCTCAGAGTCAATGTAATATATATGCATTGCAGTCTACTAATAGAGGGAGATTAGGTGGTCTAAAATTAATCCATCTTTGTATATTGATGGATCATTTTATTAAAGGTGAGTTGTGAGTTTACTATCACTGTAAAAAGGTTATGTTCTCTTAGGTTGTTTTTGAAGAGAGGTTTTAAAGGCAGAGGTGCAGAACTGCTGTCTGAACACAGTTTAAAAAAATAAATGAGGAGGCCTTTAGGTTTTATTAAATGGTGATAACAATCAAAGGGCAGTGGCCAGATCTCACGGACCAGGTTATCTCGTTTTGTTTTAAGCTGCAGCATTCAGAAGCTGTTGGGGATCCTCGAAGGGTTGGAAGTATCAATACATGATCCCCAGCTGTTCTTCTCTGAGATCTCTGTTGATGTTGATTTTTCCTGGATCTGGAAATTGCATAAGAATCTGTATTTGAATATATCTTTGTGCCAAGCAGTGTATACCAAGAAGGTACGGTATATATTGTTTGTGTAAGTGTTCCAACATATAAGCTATCCCAAAATATTCTTTTCTTCGATTGGATTTTAAATAAAGCATTTGAATAGATTATATTTTGCTTAACGTCGAGAGGTTTGACAAGTCACAACATATCTGGAACGCACACTTTAAAATAAGGATACGTTTGGGTTTAAGCGGCCTTCTTAAACATTCTGGGGGGATCTGGTCTGGTCCACAACACTTGTAGCTGAGGGGTTTCTGACTGACTCCTGTAATTGAAAATTTAGTGGAGGGGCTGGGGATGGTTTGCTGGAGGTTGTGTTGTGAGCTGCCTCAGACATTCAGGGAGACCTGAGGGATTTGGTGACCCAACTCTGGATGAAGCATGGGGACTGTATTTACAACATATGGGTCTGTAACATGAACAACAAATGGAGCAGAGGCTGCAGAGAAGAGAAGCTCTGAAACCACGGAGTGAGTGTGTGTGGGGAAAGGGATCTGCTGGACCCACCCCGGGTTTTCCAGGAACAGCTTCCCAAGCTCCACGTAACCCAGGATCAGAGAGTGAGGGGACCCTGATTGAACAAGGAGCGAGTCACAGAGCGGTGTCACCTCCTTCAACACGACCTGCAGCTTCACACCAGGGGGAGGATGGTGCTGTCAGTGGCTGTTAGGGTCACTGTTTCATTCAGCTTCTATGATCCAGAACTTTCCAGGCAGGACTAGGTGACATATCCATCATTTCACTTTATCGCCACAACAATGTCACAATACAGTGATGAAGGATGTATATGATGGATGAGGTAAATACATTGTTTCTCCCACAGCGGGGAGCTGCCGGGTGTATGCAGTATAGTGGGATTCCCGATGGTGTACATGGCATCTCCGGAGTAGCCATGTCAATGGAGAGAGGTAGAGGAACTGAAGGAGCTCTCTCTCTCTATTAACCATGCACACTACATCATGTTGGTGAATACCCACTGTCCTGGCAGCAGTCACGGCCTCTTCATTCAGCAGCAGTCAGCCATTCCCATCCTCATCGGGGGTCCACGTAAAAAGAAATGAATATATCTTGGATAAAGGCCGTCCCCTTGAAGCACGTTTCAAAATATCAGCCCCACCACGAATCAACCACATCAAAGTATTCCACGTGTACGGAGAGCAATGGGGTCACTTGGAGTGTCTGGGAGCAGACGATCAGGGATGGAGCAAAACCTCGCATGTCTGAACGGGTCTGAGTGAACCCCCCAGTACACAGTATCAATAAGTCCTGTAATCCCTCTCCATTTTGGTCACATACTGCCTTCCATTTTTACTGTAGATGAAATGACAGGTTATATCATGTTAAATTACACCTGTCAAACTATTATCTATTGCCTTTACCTCTCTGAATTTATCTGTAGACCCTCCATCCTCTCTTGATAATATAATATCTTGCTTCTCACCAGCGACATCACCAAACTCAGCATCTGTATATCTGTTCCATCCTCCTGATCATTAGTATAGATTGTAAATATTTGAGGACCCAGCGCTCGTCACTGTCTAACCCTACTGGTTACGTTCTCTCTAACTGATTGACAGCTGATTTATCCTGAGTGCCTGCTTCCGGTATGATACCCAGTCCTCCCCCATTCCTGTGCAACACAGTCGAAGGGTTGAATAAGAACAAAGAGCATCTGTGAGGAATCCAACCCCTCGAACCTGCTCTGCCATTGAATATAATCATGGCTGATGTCATCGCGGACTCTGTTCCACTTTCCTGCCATCTCTCCATCCTAAAGCTCTTGCCTCTTGATGTAGATTGCGCCACAGGGAAGAACATCCACTCCACATCTACACTTTCAATTACTTTTAGCATTTTAGAGACCTCAATGAGATCTCCTTTTATTCTTATAAACTCGAGAGTATAGGCCTTAACTGACATTTTCTCTTCTTAAGACAAACACTTCAAATATGGAATAATTCTAACGAAGCTCTTCTGAATTGCCTCCAATGCATATATCTCATTCTGCAGGACACCCAAACTGTACTCCAGTTGCTGCCTCATTAATGCCTTGCGTAGCTGCACCAACATTCCCTACCTTTCTACTCTACCCTTTTATAAATAAACACTGAAATTACGCTTGCATTTCTCATTATTTACAGTACCCGCAGGCAGGTTTTCTGTGATATACAAGCAGACACCCAGATCCCTCTGCACCTAAGCACTTTGAACTTTCTCTCCATTTAGATAATAATTTGTCTTTCTATTGTACTGACCAACTTGAATCGCCCCAAATTTATTCACTTTAACTTTCCTTGCCAAATGTTCGCCCATTCACCCAACCTGTCCATATAGTTTTAAAATCTCTTGCATTATCATTCCGATGTAATTTCCCACCGATGATAGTGTCATCTGAAAATGTGGCACCGCATTTTCTCTCCCGTCAACGGCATGCAGTAATACTATAGATCGCAAATGAGAACTGAAATCAATGACACCCCAAAAATTGCATTTGCCAAAAGAAAATGACCCATTTATTCCATCTGTCTCCATTTTGTTGGTTCACCAATCCTCCATCCAAGCTAATAATTTACTCTTAATCCAATGTTGTCTGATCTTACCACTTACTCTTTGGAGAAGCGACACATCCAATGCCTTCAGGAAGACCAGATACATTCCATCTCCAGGCATCCTACTATCCACCTTGCTTGTCACATCTTTAAGTAACTCAAGCAAACACTTCAAACTTGATTTGTCCTTTGTAAAACCATGTTGACTTCAATGGATTGTGGTTTAACTTTGCAAATGTCCTCAACAATGGATTCTAATAATTGTATTAAATTACAATAGTCTATCATTACGTTTTCCTCCCAAATGAATACAGTTATTATAATCTCTTCCCTTTCAAATACTTTTAGGTTTTCTTTAAATTCCTGTTTAATGGGCAAAAGGTTTTTAGAGAACTGCTCCAATTGCTGTTTGAGGCAAGTGTGGCTGACTAGACCCATCATTCTGCTGGTGTACAAAATCGATGGGGTGAACTCTTTCTGGTGTTCCCATGTTGTCGTCTCCAAGGCCAGAATGACCTTCTGTCAATGATGATTTAGGGGGTTGGGGGATTATGGAATCCTCCTGTTGCTGGGTAACATTTTGAGGGGCTGATGGGTCTTTTCATACTTCCCAATAACAGGTGGAAATGCTGAACGGTCTCTTCATGTATTTTGGAGATGGGACCGAAAGAGTGATTGGTCTTCTCTTCTTCCCAAACCACAGACATGTGTCTAAATTACCTCTTCCTTTCTCATGAAAGAAACATCAGATAGTTTTTATCCTTATCTAATTCCCTTGAACTCAGATCGCTGGGTCTGAATGGCCTCCTGTTGTCCCAGTGTAACAAGCTCCAGTCACTGTGTGACCTCTTCCAGTTCCTATGTTACAGACATGAGGAAGCTGAATGGACTGATCATGTTGCTGTTTAACAGGATGCTGGTGCAGCATGGCCTACTGTTATAAGCTCGAGGGCTGATTGACCTCCTTCTGTAAATGTATATCAGGCTCCAGGGGCTGAATTGCCTCGTCCTTTTGGTGTAACAGGTTCGAAGGCCTGAATATCCTCCTGTTGTTCCTGTGTAACAGGATGGAGAACGGAATGGATTCCTCCACTATCTGTGTAATTCGCTTCACTTGTTGACTTCTTCTGTCATCTATGTTGAAATAGGAGAATCTTTAATTTATGTAAACTCCAATGGCTACTGGGTCAACCTGATCATCCTTTTGTTACAAGCTAGCACCTTCATTGCAGGAATCATCTCTGAGCTGCTTCCAATATTACAACGTTCTTTCTTTATTGAAGAGACTAAATCAGGACATACTCTTCCAGATGTGATCTCACTTAGACCCTGTACAGCAACAGCAACAATTCGCCAGCCTGTTGTAAGGTTTCTACCCAAGTTAGAGCTGGCTCAGCTCTCTGGGGGAAACAGAGCATTGTTGGAAGATCAATGACCTCCTCCATTCCACAGAATCACGGGAGATCTGGAAACATTAATGTTTGAGAAGATCATAAATGATGTGGCGAGATGATCTCTACCATTAATCTCCCCAGAGCCCACATCGCTCGGATTCCGCAGAATCTATCAAGGTGGAGCGCATAATTTGCAAGGAGGAGCAAACATTGATGGGAGTTATATATCGAATTGAAACCTGCAATACAAATGTTGGGCATGTTATAAAACAGGAAATGAGATATACACATTTGTGGGTACTGCAGTAATAATGTACTGTTTAAATTATATCTAAACTGTGTTAACCCAATCGAATGCTAATGCTGGGAAAAATGGATTTCGTGACCACGTGTGAGATGTTTTATATAAAAATTATCTCGAGCACTGAGCTCGAGATAAGATTATTTAGGAATTGATGTTGAATGATCAGAAGAGCTAATTGAAAATTTTGCTGTGAAGGACCTTTTGGGAACAGTGACCACAATGTATTGGTTTTCTTTTATGCTGTTTGAGTACACGGCAGTTTTTGTTTTATTTGAAGTAACCGTTATAAATCTGAGTCATGAAGGTGTGAGCAGAAAGTGGGGACTACAGATGCTGGAGATCAGAGTCGAAGAGTGTGGTGCTGGAAAAGTACAGTCATGCAGCATACTAAGTGCAGATAAATCGATGTTTCGGACATAAGCCCTTCATCAGGAATGAAGCTTATGGGCCAAGGGGGCTGAGAGATAAATGAGAAAGTGGTGCGCCAGGGGGGAGGTAGCTGGGATTGAGATAGATAGATGAAGATGACAGGTGACGAAGGGAGACAGAACGCCTCATCTACTGCATCCATTAAACCCAATGTGGTCTTCTCTACGTTGGCGAGGCAGGAGGTCAACTTGTGGATCATTTTAGAGAACATCTCTGGGACACCCACATTGAACAACTCCATTGCCTTACAACTAAGCACTGTAAGTCCCATTCCCACTCTACCAAGGACATAGGGTCCTGGACCTGCTCCATTGCCAAACCTGAGCCATCAGAAGCCTGGAGGAAGAAAGCCTCCTCTTCTGCCTTGGGACCCTCTAACCACAGGGGATCATAGTGGATTTCCCCATTTCCCCATTTCCCCTAATCCCACCTTATCCCACTCCAAACTTCCAAGTCAGCACCGCCCTTTTGAATGTTCCTATGTGTCCACCTTCCTTCCTATCAATCTGGTCCACCCTTCTCTCCGACTATCACTTTCAACCCCACCTTCTTCTACGTATTAGATGAAAGAAGACAGCTTAGAAAAATGCCAAGTGTTGCAGTAAACCAGTGGATTCAGAGAAATGTAGGACCCAGCAAAGGATGACCAAGAAACTGAGAAGAAAATCAGAAAGAGAAAAAGCGTGCAAACGAAAGAAAAACATAAAGACTGCTAAAAAGCGTCTACCAATGTATGAAAAAAAACTAAAAATAAGATCAAATGTGGAACAGTTGGTGTGCGTTCAGGATAATCTATTGCAGAGAACAGAGAAATCACAAGGAAAAGAAACAATTTCTTTGTGTCTATCTTCATGGGAGAATGTCCAGAAATTCTCCCAGAAATACCAAGTGACCATGGGACGTGTGTAAGTAAAGTCTAAGATCATTGTTATCAGTATTCGGGTTATCTTTGAAAAGAAAGCTGGATTGAGTATTTATAAATCTGACAGACTAGATGTACTTCATACAAGAATTTCAGAGAAAGTAGCAATAGACATGTTGATTGCATCGCGGATTATCTTTTTGTTTTCCGACACATTCCCGAAAGGCATTTAGCCAATCTGGATAAGGCAAAGGTTATAAATATTATCCAACAGTTTAAGAAGAGATGAAGATGGAGAGTGGTGAACTGCAGACCAGTTATCTTGTCATCCGCAGTCGGGTGTCTGTTGGACTCGATTACAAAGAACATGTTACTAGATATTTAGAAGGTAATAACATAACTGGGGAGTGTGAGAATGTACCGATGAAATGAAAACCAGAAGTGGAAAACATTGTTTTGGAATGGTTTGAAGATGATTCTCGTGGACATAGGCCATGAAGAACCAATGTAAAACGTATAGTTGGATATTCATGAGGTCTTTTAAAAAAACATCACGCAGTAAGCTCATAAGAAAAGTTAAAGTGAGAGGTATTAGGAAGAACATATGCAAATAGGAAAGTAAAAATTATGTTTACATTCATGTGAATGTAATTGAAATAAAGAGGATGTCGTGCATCAGTTGTATCGAGTGTTCATGACACTACGCTTAGAGTTATTTGTATCATGCGGAGTCCCAATCTAAGAAAGAATATATTGACTACAGAGGAACTGCAAAAGGTATTATCCAGAGTAATGCCTAAAATGGTAGGATTTTCTGACAGGGAAACTCAGCCTGTGATCTCGAGTGTCAAAACATGAGAGGTGATTGCAGTGAAACTTAGAAACATGGCGGGGACTGACAAATAGAGGGACATGGAGAAGTACAAGTAGGTGAGATAAGGTAGTATCCCACGATATTCTACACGGACAAGTAGAACAGAATAATCAGCAAACAGTTAGTGTCCATTAGAAACCAAAGGGGCAATCTGTGTGTCAAGCTGGAGAACATTGATGGATTGTTACATGAGACCTTCACATCTATTTTACTTGGGAGAAGGAGGTCGCAGGTACAGAATTCAAGAATATGGTCTGGAAAATTCTTGAACAGATTGATGTAAAATATGAGCAGGGATTTGAGGTTGTGTTCTGTATAAATTTAGTCCAATCTCCTTGTCTGAAAGTGTTGTATCTTAGTCGGCTGTTGGGGTCAAGGGAGGAAAGACCCTGACTGAATATTTTAATTAGAATCTGACCATAGGGGAGGTGCCAGAGAACTGGAGAACTGCTAATACGATTCCACCTCACAGTAAGGGTGGGAGAGATAGACCAGGGAAATATAGACGAACGAGTATTAGATCACTGTTAAGGAAACTACAGGAGAAAATAGGGAAGGAGAATATCAAACTCCTCTCAGAGTCACAAGGTTTGATCAGGGATAATTATCATGACTTTATCAGAAGGAAGTCACAAGCAATGTGTTTGATTGCATTAGTTTGAGCAGGTCGATTATTTTGTTTTGTAGGAAGGCCTTTGAAAAGATTTCCACGTGGGAAACTGAAAAATAAAGTAAAACCTCACAATATGAAGCATAACTTGACAAGTAACAACGAAAATTGTCTTAGTGGCAGGACGCAGAGGGTGTTGGGAGAAGGCTGTTTGTGTGACTGGAGACCAGTGTCCCCTGGTGTACCACAGGGTTCAGTGCTATGTCTCTTATTTTATTCATAAAAAGAAGA
Organism: Chiloscyllium punctatum; assembly: GCF_047496795.1. Classification (NCBI taxonomy): domain Eukaryota; kingdom Metazoa; phylum Chordata; class Chondrichthyes; order Orectolobiformes; family Hemiscylliidae; genus Chiloscyllium; species Chiloscyllium punctatum. The sequence continues at coordinate 19,617,932 of NC_092745.1, read as the reverse complement.
TGTGAATATGGAGGGGGCTAGGTGGAGAGTGGGGGAGGTGTGATAAGTAAGTGTATGTTTGACATAAAGATTGGCTGGGTGGTTAGCAGTGAGGAGGAAGGTATTAAGTTTCAGGAAGATGCAGAAGGAATGGTCAGATGGGCAGATCAATGGCAGATGGAATGTAACCTTCATAAATATGAGGTGATGCGCTTTGGGAGAAGGAACCAGGCAGGGGAGGACTCAATGAATGGCAGCACACTGGGAAGCTCAGAGGGTGCTTCTCCACACATCCCTGAATGTGACTGGACAGGTTAATGGACTAGTTATGAATTGGACCTTGGGTGTTGTGTTTCCTAATCAGGATGTAGATTATAAGAGCTACACAGGGCTTTGGTTTTGCCAAAATGGAGTACTGTATGTAGATCTGGGAACCACATTCCAGGAAGGATGTGATTGTACTGGAGTGGTTGCAGAGGAGATTCACCAGGATGTTCCCTGGGATGGAACATATCAGCTATGGAGAGAGGCTGGATAATCTTGGGTTGTTTACTTTGGAGCAGAGTAAGCTGAGGGGTCCGTGATTCAGAAGGATAAGATTATGAGGGACATGGACAGGGTGGATATACAGCAGCTGTCCCTTTTAGTCAGAGGGTCAAGAACAAAGGAGCACACTTTTAAAGTGAAGAAGTTGAGGTTCAGAGATGATTTAATTTTTTTTTTCACCAAGTGTGTGTTGGGTTCTGGGATTACTTCCTGAGAGGGGAATTATCACGAGTAAACTCACGATCGTTAAAAAGTACTTGGACGAGCACTTAGAAATATCATAACATTCCAGGCTATGGGCCTGATGTAGGAAAGTTGGACTAATGTAGATCGTGCTGTATTTCTGTTGGCACAGATTCGATGCTCCTGTGAGTGGATAGTGTGGAAGGTCAATTATTGAGCAGTTTGTGGCAGGAATTGATGAGTTTCTGAAGAGTATATTCACAAGGTTATAAGAGTGAACTGTAATCACTTGTGAAATTATGTCAATGTGAGAAATATGAGAAAACAAGTGCAGCTTCCTTCTAAAATGAAACCAGAGAATGGAGAATGGAGAATAGGGAAATAGCAGAACTATGAAACCACTACTTCAGTTCTGTCTTCACAGAACTTTACAACAATACTGGGGAAACCAAGTCTGGTGTGGAAAGATTATGTAGTACATGGAACATAGAACATAATAAGTGAATGGTTTAGGAGAAATTATTGGGAGTAAAAATAATGGACATGGACAACTAACATAGATTTATGAAATGGGAATTAAGTTACTGAAACAGACTGGGAGACAAATGAAAGAGAAGCAATGGATGTAAAATATTTGGATTTTCAGAAAGGTTTTGGTGAAACTCCAAGCCCAGTTTCCAAAATCAAATCTGAGTGGACTGGGGGCGAATATATGGCCATGTTTCTATAACGGGACAGCTGGCAGGAAACAGGGACTAGAAATAAACAGACTCGTCAAGAAACAGTCTGACATTGTCTGTAAGGTATGATTCTGTGAGTATGGCCATGTCCCAGACACCCCACCACCTTCCTCGGATATCACCTGTCTCACCAACGGGACAGACACAGCAGAAGTGGCGGTACAGTGGGATACAGTTGGAAGGGAATTGCTCTGGGAGTCCTCAAAAGTGACTCCGTATCGCAGGAAGACTCATGGCGTTAGTTTACACATGGGAAAGGAAAGCTCCTGCTGATTACCATGTACCAGCCTCTCTCAGCTGATGAGTCAGTACTCCTCCATGCTGATCAACACTTGGAGGAAGCACTGAGGGAGGCAAGGGCGCAAAATGTACTCTGAGTTGGGTATTTAAATGTCCATCACTAACAGTAACTCAGCTGCAGCATTACTGATTGAGCTGGTCGGGTCCTAAAGGATATAAAGGCTAGGCTGGGTCTACGGCAGGTCATGAAGGAACCAACAAGGGGAAAATACATACGTGACCACATCCTTACTAATCTGCCAGGTGCAGAAGTATCTGCCCATGTCAGTATCGGCAAGAGTGACCACCGCATAGTCATTGTGAAGACAAAGTCCTACCTTCACACTGAGAGTAACATCTATCATTTTGAGTAGTACTATTACTGTGCTAAATAAGACCAACTTCAAACACATCTAGCAGCTCAACTCTGGGTTTCCATAAGGTGCTGTGTGACAGCAATAGCAGCAGGATTGTACTCCAGCACAACCTCATGGCCTGGCATATCCCCATCACAGCAATTACCATCAAGACAGAGGATCAACCTTGGTTCAATGGAGTGTGCAGGAGGGCAGGAGCAGCACCAGGCATACCTGAAAATGAGGTGCTAGCCTGGTGAAGCCACCAAACAGGACTATGTGTGCACCAAACAGCATAAGCAGTAAGTGATAGACAGAGCTTAGTGATCCCACAAGCAACGGGTCAGATCTAAGCTCTGCAATCCATCTACTTCTAGTTGAGAATAGTTATGGACAATTAAACAAGTCATTGGAGGAGGAGATTCCACAAGTATCCCCATCCTTAATGATGGATTAGCCCAGCATTTCTGTGTAAAAGATAAGGTTGATGCATTCTTTCGTCAAAAGGACATCTTCAGTCAAAATTGCTGAGTGGATGAAATATCTCAGCGTCCTACAGTGATCCTCAGCAATTCAGTCACCAGTCCTCAGCCAATTCGATTCAGTCCCCGCAATATTCAGAAACAGTTGGAGGCATTGGATACTCCAATGGGGACACATGGTGACAACATTCTGGCAATTGTACTGAAAATCTGTACTGCAGAACTTGTCACTGACCGAGCTAAACTGTTCCAGTGTCGTTACAACAACATGGAAAATTACCTAAGTATCCCCTAGACATAAAAAGCTGAACAAATCCAATCCGACCAATTACCACCCCATCAGTCTACTCTCGATCATCAGTAAAGTGATGGGAGGTGTCCGTGCTTTCAAGCAGCACCTGCTCAGCAATGTCGTGGTAAATGACGCCCAGTTAGAGCTCCACCAGGGTCACTCAGCTCCTGATCTCATTACCTTGGTTCAAACATGAACACAAGAGATAAATTCCAGTGGTGGGGTGAGAGGGACAGCCCTTTAAAACAAGGCTGCCTTCGACCAAGTGAGGTATCAAGGGGCTTTAGCAAAACTGGAATCAATGGGTATCAGGTACAGAATCCCCGCTGGTTAGAATCATACCTGATACGTAGGAAGACAGTTATGGTTGATAAAGGCCAGTCAACCCAGCTCCAGGACAAGTCTGTAGGAGCCCCTCGGGTAGTGGCCTAGGCCCAAACCTCTTCAGGGCGCTTGATCAATGATCTTCCCTCGATTATAATGTCAGAAGTGGGGATGTTCGCCAATGATTGCACAATGTTCAGCAACATTTGTGGGTCCTCAGATAGTGAAGCAATCCATGTCCAAATGCGACAAGATTTGGACAGTATCCAGGCTGACAAGTGGCAAGTAATATTGATGCCGCACAAATTCCAGACCGTGACCATCACCACTAATATGCAATCTAACACTGCCCCTTGGCATTCACTGGTGTTACTGTCACTGAATCCACAGTGGACTGCAGTGGTTCAATAAGGCAGCTCACCACCACCTTCTCAAGTGGCGACCAGGGACAGGCAACAAATGCTGGCCCAGCCAGTCACATTCAGATTCACGAAATAAGTATTATTTTTTAAAAAAATAACAGAGGAAGATTGCTGAGATATCACAGAGATCGGTGGTCGGGCCCCAGCTGTTCACAATGCCCTTTAAACATTTGGTTGCGGGAATCAAATACAATATATCCCAACCTGCTGACAGAACTAAAGGATGTTGGATTGTGAGTGGGTGAGGAGGTTGTAAAAGAGCCTCTAGGTGACTAAGACAAGTGGAGTGAATGGGCAAATACGTGGCATATGGAGAGCAAGGTAGGTAGAGGTGACGGTGTGCCCTTTGATTTAAAGCCTATCGTTTGAAAAGGGATTGTTTGAAACATGTTGATCTACAAAGGGACACATGCTCCTTTCTTCCTTCTATGCAGCCCTCCGAGGTCCCTGCAGCACAGTGAGGGCTGAACCCAGAAGGCAATACTGGGAATGGCATTGGCACTCTGCCCAGTGTACATAGTCCCACCAAGTGGGGAGGTGTAACATTGCAAAGGATTTAGATATCCCTGTAGACCAGTCACTGAAAACAATATTGCAGGAACAGAAAGCAGTTAGGAAGGTAAATGGGTGTTGACCTTCATTTCAGGAGTAAGGGTGTCTTACTGCAGCTGTACAGGGCCTTAGTGAGACCCCATCCCGAACATTGTCCAGTGTTGTGTGCAGTTCTGGCCTCCGTACCTAATAAAAGGCAACCCTGACATTGATGGAGAGCAGTGAAGGATGACCAGACTGATCTCTGGGATGACAGGCTTGTTGTGAGAGCAGAGTTTGGGGCAACTGGGCCAGTATTCCATGGGCTTTATGAAAATGAGTGGTCATCTCAGTGAGATATATAAAACTCTGACAGGGTGAGACAGATTGGAAGCAGGGATGATAATTCCCCAGGCTGTGGTGTCTAAAACAAGGGGCCACAGTCTTCGATACAGACAGGCTATTCTGCATTGAGATGCCAATAAATGTCTGCCCTCAGAGACTGGTGAACCTGGGTAATACACTCGAACCATGACACTGAATATAAATACGGATTTAGAGACAGTAGAGATATGATGGGAGAGCAGGAGTATGGTGTGGTAATAAAGGGCACGTCATCATTATATTGTATTGGGTAGTAAACTCAATGGACCAAAGGGACTACTGCACTTGCTAATTTATAGCTTCCCAATGTTCATCACATTAACGGATATATTCATTGCGTGGGATAAGTGCATTGCGGAGATATTTGAACATGAATGACAATGAGGACGGCTCAATGTGATGTATGGCCCACTCCATTCCCGATGTTTCTGTGCAGTCTGTGGGAAAGCTCTGTAAATGCTGTCACAAGCTCTCAGATGTTAGGAAGGAGGTCCCTGCAGGGTCAACAAGACTGTGTTCCTATTCGCTTTTTCCGATACTGAGGCTGGGGCCGGGTGTTCTGTCTGGGTTTATCCTTTAAGACCTCGGCGCAGTTTGATACAATAGAGTGTCTTGCTTGGCCGATTCAGAGATCATTGAACAGTTCTATCACAAGTATATGTGTCTGCAGTCATAGATAATCACGATAATCATAGACAATCATAGATAACAGCCTCCAGTCTGACAAGTATCCTTCCACTATACCCTCTGCTTCCGACCACCAAGCCAACTGTGTATCCAATTGGCCTGTTCCCCCAGCATTTCACGTGATGTAACCTTCCAGAGCAGCCTGCCAGGTGGAACCTTATCAAATGCCTTACTGAAATCCATGGAGACTACGTCTACCGCTCTGTCCTCATCAACCTTCCTCATAACTTCATCAAAGAACTCTTAACAAATTTGGGAAGCATGATCTCCCATTCACAAGTCTATGCTGACTGCTCCGAATCAAACCCTGTGTAAGTAATGCGTGCAGTCAATGGTATGCTGTCCTTCATTGTAAGATGATTCGAGTACATAAGTAAAGCCTTCTGCCTCCTGTTGTAGAGCCTTGCTGAGGGACCATTAGGGGCACAATGTACAGATTTGATCTCCTTTGTACGGAAAAGTCTCCTTACCACAGACACGGATGACGGTAACATGAGGATAAAGTGAAGAAATTGAGTGTTTAATCTGTAGAGCTGCAAGAGACGAAGAAATGGTGACGCTGAAACACGAGGAGTGGCAGCGAGCAATTACTTCCAAAAGAGACATTGATAGAGAGAGAAATTCCATTCTTTACCCAGGATTGATTGGTTTGATTTATTGTCACGTGTACCTCAGTACAGGGAAACACTTTGTTTATGAGCAGTGGAGACAGATCATAGTAAGCAGGGCCAGACAGATCATAGGGTGGAAATAGACTTGGACAGAGTAAGGCACACAGGTTACACTGAACAGGACGTGCACTAGACAAGATCAACATGAACAAGATCACCATTATTTGAACACAGAGAGTCCATTCATCAGTCTAACGTGACCTTCCTAATAGATTATATGCCTAAATTAACTCTCCCCGTGTTATTGTGCAGTCGGTGAGTGAACCCTGTACTGAACGTCAGGTTGCTCACAATCCCAACAACAGCAGCCACAATACCTTCCATCTGAAACAGGTAGCCATTCCCACCAGCTTCCGCCCTACATAGAGAACACCAGGCTGGCTTCTTGGAGATGAAAGGTGCCTTCTTGAGACTTCACGCAAGACATATGGCTTCCCTGCTACCCACTAGAAAACCACGTTAAAGTCCCACATGTGTATCATGAGCAACGGAGACACCTGGAACAACGTGGAACAGTCCGTCTGTGCCTCTGCTCCATTTGTTCATCATGTTGGAGCATCAAACTTAAGACTGCTGATGCTGGAGATCAGAGTAGAACCTCGATTGCTGGAAAAGCACAGCAGGTCAGGCAGTATCCGAGAAGAAGGAGAATAGATGTTTCGGGCATAAGACACTCATCAGGAATCAGCATCAATTACCTCATTCTCTCCCCGTGTAAGTGCATTGAGGTGGGAGTGGCCTCCTACTGTTCCTGTATAAGTGACTCAAGGGATTAAATGGTTTCTTCCTCATCCGATTGGACAGGGCCAAGGGCCTGACTGGGTTACCCCTGGTTCCTGTTTAACAGCTCGATGTACTGACAAGTGTGACAATGCTGCAGCTTTAAGAGGTTATTTTGTCAAGGTTTCTTTTATGAGAGAGATTGAACGATCGTTACCAAGCTGGTTAGTTAAGACCACTTGAGTAACAGCTAGCGAGGCCTTAGGTTTATTTTAATGCAGCCTGAATGGGTGTGGCCAGCTCTCACAGAGTAGGATCTCTGGGTTTTGGTTTCTTAGCAATATCAAGTACTATAGAGGTCTCCACAGAGTTGGAAGCTTCAGGGAGTGTCTCCTGGCTGCTACTCTCTCGGAATTTTCTCTTGATGCTGTTTTCAATTCCTGAATTTTCCTTTTTGCGAAGGGCTGTGTTTTGGGGGAAATTCCTATGTTGGACTAGTTCATTAGTAACAGCTCCTAGATCTATTATTCTGTTTAGTTGCCCAATAGAATTACGTTATTCTAAATTCCTCTTTGTTTGGTTTTATTTCATCTTTCGTGTTTAAAGAAATGGTGTTTTGCTTACCACCGAGTATTTTGACCAGTCACATTGCATCTGGAACAGACACTTTATATTTCCTTTAAAATAAGAAAACATTAGAATCTAGGCTACCGCCTTCAAATATTTTCGAGGAGCTCTGGTGTGGTCCACCACACTAGACTCCTTCCCTTCCTGAGTAAGAGGCTGGAGGCACTGAATGGGCTATCCCTGTTCTTCTCCAATAGTGTCAATGGGCTGAATGGCTTCCTCATATTCCTGTGAAACCAGCCTGAGGTGCTGAATGAACTCTTGTTTAACTGTGACAAGTGCAGTGTCAGGAAGTGCTGTTACATGAATGTTATGGACACTTTAACAGCACACGCCTCAATGGGGTCTGGGTCTTGCTGCTCATGGACACAGACCAGTTCAGGAACTGACGGGGGATAAAATGTTCTGGACATTGTGGAATCTTCAGTGATCATCCCCACTTCTGATCTTATGGTGGGGAGGATAAGGGTGTTGGTGGGGGCTGGGAGACATTGATGAAGTAGCTGAAGATGTTTGCGAAGAGGAAGCTACCCAGAGGATGTCCCACAGAGGTGACCCAGGACTGAGATGATGACCATCTTCCTTTGTGCCATGTTTGACCCCAAACACTGGAGAGTTTACTCTGATTCCCATTAAGTCCAGTTTTGTTAAGCTCCTTTATGTCAACAGAAGTTAACCACTGCTTTGCTATCAGGGCCAGTCATCTTTTACCTGAACCCTTGAGTCAACCTCTCTTTTTCATATCAATAAACCATGATATAGGAGCAGCAAGTGTTTTCTTCAAACAGGTGGGATTGAATGTCAGAAATTCTCTTCTCAAGAGTGTTGGGGAGCTAGATAACTGAAAGTATTTGAAGTGGAGGTAGATGGATATAGATCTGACAGAGAGGTGAGGGCTATAAATAATTGGGTATGAAGGAGGATTTCAGACCGAGAGCAGATCAGCCATGATCTTAGTGAAGGGCAAGGCAGGCTTGGGGAGTGAATGACCTGCCCCTGTTTCTGATGTTCTCCCATTCTATTATTGGAAAGTTAGTGGGTGTTATTTTCATGGATGTTCTGTTATTGAATGTTTCAGACAGGGAGACCAGAGGATTTTGTGAGCCATCCCTGGGTGAGGTATGGGAGCTGTATTCTCAGTGAATTTGGGTCTAAAACATGACCAACACATGAAGGACAAGTTGCAGAGAGGGGTAACTCTGTAAAGAGAGATGAGGGGCCTCTTTCATATCCAGCTTGGATTTTCCAATTATATTCCCCACACTTCAAACCGTGTGGGACAGTACTGAGGGGCTGTATGGTCTCCTCTGTTTCTGTGCACCAAGTTATAGCAGTAAGTAGCCTCCAACTGTCCCTGTCTAGCACGTTTGAGGGGCTGAATGGAACACAGGAACATGGGACTGAGGAGCAGGAGTGAGTCATTAGATACTTTGAGCCTTCTGCACCAGGCACTAACATTGCGGCTGATCAGGTTGTGGACTCAGCCTCACTTTCCTGTCTCCATCCCATTATGCATGACTCACTTCTCGGTCAAATATTTACCTAATGCAGCTTTCAATCAATATGAACATCAAGGCACGATAAACTTCCAGCAAAGAGAATTATGACTTGAAAGGTCCTTTCAGATTTTTTCGTCATCCCTCTTATAGACTCAGAGAGTCAAACAGAACGGAAACAGATCCGTTAGTCCAATCTGTTCACTCCAATCAGATATCAAATCTGATCCAGTCCCATTTGCCAGCATTTGGTCAATATAAGTCCTCTTTCAGATTCTTTTTAAATTTACCCGCCTTGACCACTTCCTCTGACAGCACTTTCTGTACACACACCACTCTCTGTTTGAAACATTTACCTTCAGGTCCCTTCTAAATCATTCGCCCTCTCACCTTCAACCTATGCCCTCTTGTTCTGGAAGCCCCTATCCTGGTGGAGCAGAGCGTGGCTGTTCAGAATATCCATGCCCCTGATGGTTTTATAAACCTCTATAATGTCACCACTCAACCTCTGACACTCCAGGGAGAAAGCACCTCAAACTAATCAACCTCTCACTAAAGCTCAAGCTTACAGTCCTGGAACATCCGAGTAAGTCATTTCTGCAGAAAACCGAGTTGTACACAGTATTCTTAAAGTGGCCTCACCAACATCCTGTACAGATGTAACATGCCACCACAACCCCAATACTCAATACTCTGACTGATTAAGGCAAATGTGCCAAATGTGTTCTGCACCACACTCTACCTGCAACACCACATTCAAGGAACAATATATCTGCAGCCCTATGTCCTTTTTTACCACAACAGTCCCCAGGAGCTTACCATAAAGTGTATAATTTCTGCCCTGATTTGCCTTCCAAAACTGCAACACCTCGTATTTATCTAAATTAAACTTCATCTGTCCATCCTTGCCCATTGTCCCATCTATTTGTTGTCTCGTTGTACTCTGAGATAATCTACTACACCACCTTTCTGATGTCATCTGTAAACTTACTAACTATGGCCCAATATTCACATAAAAATCCTTTACATAAATGATGAAATGCAGTGAACTCAGCACTGATTCTTACAGCACATTGCTGCTCACAAGCCTCCAGGCTGAAAAATATCCCTCTTCCTTCAAGCCAATTGTGACGAGCTTCTCTGTATCCCATGTGACTGAAACTTACTAATCTCTCGACCAATCAGAATGAAATACTACCTATGAAGAGAGGCTGAGTAGGTTATGTTTATTTTCACTAGAAAAAATGAGATTGAGGGGGCACCTGATTGAGTTTTACAAAATGATGAAGCTTTTTTCCAGAGTGTAGGATTCAATAACGAGAGATCGTGCTTTCAAAATGAGAGGTGGGATGTTTAAGGGGGATACAGTGGTAAGTACTTCATACAGAGGGCGGTGGGCGTTTGGAACGCGTTGCCAGCAGAGGTGGTAGAGGCAGGCACGGTAGATTCATTTAAGATGCGTCTGGATTGATGCATGAGTAGGTGGGGAGCAGAGGGATACATATGTTTAGGAATTGATCGACAGATTTAGACAGTACATTTGGATTGGCTCAGGCTTGGAGGGCTAAGAGCTGAAAATATTCTTTGCTCGCTGTTGTTTAAATGAACACCTTGCTGAAGTTCATATATACAACATCTACCAAACTGCCTTCATCAATCTTCTTTGTCACCGCTTCATAAAACTCAACCAAATTAATAAAACATGATTTCCCATGTAGAGAGACACGTTGTCTACACCCATCAGCCCTTGCCTTCCCAAATGTATGTAAATGCTATTCCTATGAAACCCGTCCAAGAACTCACCCACCACTGACATCAGGCTCACCGGTCTATCGTTCCCCGGCATTTTAGGTCACTGTTTCCTTTTCTAGTCCCACTGCTCCACTGCTCACAACAAATGTTAAATGGAACCAGGTCGGTGATATGGCCGATGATATTGGTCTCAGACTGGGTCAGGTTCAGCTTTAGGAACAAGTCAGGCTAGTTTGTTTAATCTGCTAAAACAACACCTTTATGATCCAGAGCAATGTTATTCAAACTATGATGGAATGATGAATGGCAAACGGTTTGGGTATTGCAAATATATCATCAATATTTCGGTTTCTAAAAGCACTGACACACACACACACACACACACACACACACACACACACACACACACACACACACACACACACACACACACACACACAATCTCTCTCTCTGCAATTCTAACCTGAAAGAACTTTGTCCAGATATTATTGGAACTCATGACAAAAGGAAAAATTGCGAGATTGTCCAAAACACTATTCTGCGTCTGAAGATATTGTACTCACACAGTTGCTAGCAATGGAATTTCATCCTGGGAGAGTTGGATTTAGCTGAATTCCCTTTGCTTTAGGCAGTGAGTAGATTTCAATGAATTTTGGTCAGGGAGCACCCAAAGGGTAGCACGGTGGTTAGCACTGCTGCCTCACAGCACCAGGGATTTGGGTTCGATTCCAGCCTTGGGTGACTGTCTGTGTGTTTATTTGCACATACTCCCCTTGTCTGTGTGAGCTTCTAATGGGTGATCCAGTTTCCTACCACAATCTCTGTAGGTAAGGTGGATTTGTCATGCTAAATTGTATGTAGTTTTCAGGGATTTCTTGTTTACTTGCAATAGTTAGGGGAATGGGTTGGTATGGACTTGTGGGCCGAAGGGTCTGTTTCAACACTGCAGGGATTCGATAAAAATAAGAATGGTAACGATGACTGTAGAGATATTTTAGCTCGCACACATTTCTGTGATGAGGAACAATGAAGGAGAGAGAGTGCTATAGGCCATTCCTTCTCAGGCAGATTACATTGTCTCCCTCACTAAGCTGAATCACACAGTAATGTCATCCTCTCCCAAACTGGACCATGTGAGGTCTCCTTGTACATTGTCCAAACTATGTCTCCATCACATTCCCTGTTCCATGCAGGTGCAACGTTGCTGCTGTCATACACAGAGCCATACTCTTAGCAGGAAGTTATCTCGGTCGATTTGAAATATGTTTGCGTGGTCCTGCATCATTAAAAAATAAAATGTTTAATTTATTCAGAATACTTGTGTTAAACTGAATGCATTTTTTAAAGAAATACAGGAATTGCTGAAAAGCTCGGCAGGTCTGTCAGCATCCAGATGACTTTTACATGCTGTCGTTGTCCCAGCCTCCATCACTTCCTCTGGCAGCTCATTCCATAAGCACACCTCCCTCTGTGTGAAAAGGTGCCTTTTAGGCTTCTTCAAAACCTTTCCTCTCTCGCTTTCAAACAATGCCCTCTAGTTTTGGACGCCCCAAAACTGGGGAAAAACCCTGACAACTCACCTTATCCATAACCGTTCGGATTTTATAAACCTTTACTGCTGCGAAATGTGACTCCAATCAACACGAATGGCTGTACTTTCAGTCATCCTGGGCCTAAATTCTGAAATGCAATACTGACACCTCTTCCTTCTCCATCAGGTCACAATTCTAAATCCATTTTAATCAGTTTGTTCAGATGTATTACGAGATACCTCTGTGAGCTTTACACCTAGACCTTTGTGCCTGGAGGTGGGGACGAGCATCACTCAGCAATACCCATAAAGCTGTAACAGTATTCTCCTGTGTGTTTGTTCATCAGCCTGTTCTGTCATGCTGTAACATACCTCTGCAACAGGCAGGACTTGAATCCAGGCCTTCTAGTCCAGAGCTAGGAACACTACCACATAAGTTCAGGAATTGGAATCAAATCCAAAGTTCTGACAGAGAGGAAGGCACATGACCCACTACACTACTATCCCCAGATTTTGGGTCATATTTTAGTGCCCACTTTCAACTCGGCGTGGATTTATTATAATCAGGTTACCATTACTGAACTACACAAAACACTTTGTATTGTTTAAAAAAATGCAAGATATTTGTCTCAACTGTAGGATATTGAGGGTACGTGCTGTGCCATTGAAATGAACTATGAACATCTTTAATTGCTATTATCTGTAGTCTGCAATATTAGGGAAAGAAATCCTGCAGACACACTCTGCCCAATGCAGGGTCTCAATTGGATATTTATTACTGAACACCGCAGACGAAGGAAGAGCTTAATTTCTGGTCCGAAAATACTGATCATTATTACCCACCTCTAACGTGTGGCTCCCTTTTTCCTAAAACCATGAAATGATACCAGGCCGCTGATTACTGTCCAGCCTCTCCTCCCCATTGACTGTTTGTGCAATCTGTCCCTCCTCCCCCAACACACAAGGCAAACCAAGCTCAGGGTCTTTGTAAAAATCAAGGCCAGAGTGTGCAGGCATCCTGGAGAAGGGTGGGCATTTTAAAATGGAAGGGGGAGGGGGAGGTGGCAGTAATATCACACACTGGGCTGAGGGGTGGCAGATGAAGTTTTGTTTGGATTAATGCAAAGTATTGGATTTGGTAAATCAAACAAGAGTAGGATCTATACAATTAAAAGTAGGGTCTTTGGCAATGTTGTAGGACAGAGACCGAGGCCGTCAGGTATAATTATTTTTAATTTGCATCTTATACAGATAGTGTGGTTAAGAAGGTGTTTAACACACTTATCTTTAATGGTCAGACGTTTGAGTATCGGAATTGGGACGTCATGTTCAGGTTATACGGGATATTGGTGAGGCCTGTTCTGGAATACTGTGTCCAGTCCGGTCACCGTGCCCGCTGATTCTATAGGCACACCACCCTCTGGGTGAAAAAGCTGCCCCTTAGGTCACTTTTAAATGTTTCCCCTTTCACCTTAAGCCTATGTCCTCTTGTTTTGGACTGTCCGTACCCTTAGAAAATACCTTGGCTATTCACTTTGATATTATTAAGCTGGAGAGGGTTCAGAAGAGATTAACGTAGATGTTGCTGGGAATGGAGGGAGTGAGCTATAGGGAGAGGCTGGGTAGGCTGTGACTTTTTAACTGGTGAGTATGAGATTAAGGGGTAACTTTACAGAGGTTTACCAAATCACGAGGGGTACAGATAAGTTGAAGGGCTGGTGTCTTTTCCCTAGAGTTTGGGTTTCAAAACTGAGGGATATTTTAAGGTGTGAGGAAAAAGATTTACAAAAGTCACTAGAGGAAAATATTTTAGACAGAATCTGGCTTGTGTGTGGAATGAACTTCCAGAGGAAGTGGTGAAACCAGGGACAGTTACAACGTTTAAAGGACATTTAGATCAGTCCATGGATAAGACATCAGTTTGGGTGGTGCTGTGAGCAGCTGCCCTCTCCCTCTCCCTCTCTGAATGAATCCCTGTTGGTTTTCACCCTCTGCAAATGCCAGTGCAGTGGCGTGGGTAGGCCAGCAGAGGGTGGCATTGTGTCACTTTAAGCACCACAGAGACTGCCAGACCTGGCCAAACAAGAGACACACATATACACACACGGGGATGGTTAGTGCACGGCGTGAAGCTCATCTGGTAATTTAAACTAAATGTAAAGAAATGCTCAATTCGCCTCGTAAACTGTTAAAATATGAGGGATAGATCTGCAAAATTCCACTGTTTAAGTAAAAACATCAATTTGTTTTTTCACTCTTAAAATGAACATGTTACATCCACTATTCACAATTCTGGGACCCCCTTTCTCTTAACTGCTTATTACCCGACTCCAGCTCTACAGCAATATACTGTGTGGGTCTGCCATCTTCTCATATCACAGGTGCGTGTCAGCTCTCAGTTCAGAACAGCATTCCATCTCTCTTAAAGGTACAGTACACGGTTTCAACTCCATCACATTATACCCTGATGAGTATCGATAAGTGGGACCTATCCGATTTCTCTTGCTCTGTGGTTTGTCAATATTTCATCTACTCTGTCTCGTATGTGTCAGGAATTTTGTTGCTCCATTGATAGCATGTCATTATTCGACTCTGTCTGTGGGAATATATCAGTATTTCACTTGCTCACACTCGTGTATGTGGGGCAGGATTTCAGTTGTTTCATGGGGACTGTGATGCTATGACAATCTCAATGTTTGTAGATAAGACCAAACTGGAAGAATTGTAAAGTCTATGGAGGAGAGTGTGGAACTCTAACAGGACAATCACACGTTGATGTAGTGTTCAGGTGTAAGGCAGGTGGGGATCAGTGCAGAGCTGTGTGAGGTGATGCACTTTTGTAGGAACGACAATGAAAGACAGTTTAAAACAGGCTGTGCCATTATAAAGGGGCTGCAGGAGCAGAGGGCGTTGGGTGTATATGAGCACAGATTGTTGAAGATATCAGGACAAGTGTGGAGAGCAGTAACTATCACGGATTAGTTTCAGTAGCTGAGCTGTTTACAGGGGAAGGTGTAGGAGGGAGCCTCCCTGCTCCCTTCCTGAGAGGTAGTGGTGACGATGTGTTGTGAACCCACCCTCCTGCCCACTGAGACCGTGGGGATTCCATTTGTACCAGCTCGACACAAAAGGGAGATGGCATCAGGGCCACGGCTTCTAAGTTGTGCCACGGAGCTGCCAGTGGGTTTAAAGTGAGAATTGCCCTTCACTGAACATTGCTCCATACTCGGTCGGTGGGACGTGGATGTTTCAGAATCTCCACACGAGGCGTCCCGGTCCTCTCCGGCTCGTACCAGTGTCCTCCCCACATGGCGGGGGAGGGGGTGAGGGAACGGATATCGGGCACTCCACCACACGGATAGGCCCTTTCTGTCCTATTCCAGGCTGTTTTTCCTGGAATGGGAGAAAGGGAGGGTAGGAGGGTGGGAGTGGGTGGTCCTGCATTAGTGCTGGTGTAGGTGGGGAAACATGGGGAGGGGTTCAGAGGGAGTCAGTTCACAGTATTGTATCCATGCAGTGCTGTTGCTGTGGGTAAAGTGGAGGGGGGAGAGAGAGAGAGAGAGAGATGGGTTGGAGGGGAAGGTGCTGCATGCAGCAGTGAGAGTGGTGGTGCATGAGCCTTGTTTGGCGTTAGGTGCTATAACAGATATACAGTGAGTGTGAGGGAGCAGAGAAAACACAGTGACCTTTACGCTGACAGAGTGGGAAAGGTTATTGATGCTTGTCCTGTATTGCTGGACATTTCCTCAGACCGTAGATACTGCACTGAGCTGGGTGGTGAGCTCAGACCATGCTCGGTGGGTCTGGTGGTGTGGCTCTCTGTGGGAAAAGAATGGGCCCCCTCTGTATGAGCATATCCACCAGGACCTCCGTGCCCTGTCAACAAACCGTGGGGTAATTGCAATGGTCGGAATATCCAGGGGTACCCGGGTGGTGGGGAGTACCTCCAGTTATGATGGGTGGGAGAATCGGGCTGAGGGACACCATGGGGTGGGCTGGGAAGTTAATGAGGTGAGTCCTATACGATAGCACCAGGAAAGTAGCTCAGCCTCGTGCGGACGATCCCTCTGTCACACTCAATGAAAATCAAACTAAGATAAATTATTGTTAGAATCAGCCCAATGAGTCATAGATTCGTTTGAAAGCAATTCCAGTTACAAAGATGCGGAACAAATGGTCCTCTGACCTCACACCAATCTCCCTTTTTCCCATCTTTCCTGGGAAGACTGGCTCATGTTACAGGATGCTATCGAAGTGTCCACATTTCAGCATTCTGCAATCTGGGAACACATCCTTCCATGACATTGTCTCTCAATCTCCCCCTCTCTGTCTATTTCGCAAACCCCTCCCATGTGGTGATATTTAAACTGATACCCCCGTCATCTCTCTCTGGCAGTGACGGTCACCTCCACAGCACCCCCTTGTCATGGCACAATGGAGAGATGGAGTTATGTATGTTCAATGACTGCAGATGCTGGAAACCAGAATGTAGATTAGAGTGATGCTGGAAAAGCTCAGCAGTTCAGGCAGCATCCGAGGAGGAGTAAAATCAATGTTTCGGGCAAAGACCTTCATTCCTGATGAAGGGCTATTGCCCGAAACATCGATTTTACTCTCCTCGGATGCTGCCTGAACTGCTGAGCTTTTCCAGCATCACTCGAATCTAGATATGGAGCTGGAAATGGGTGGGAGCTGCACAACCTGTCACTTCCAGCATGGGATGCAAGTTTCCTCACACTGAGCAGGGATCTAACACAGTGTTACTGAGCAATGCACAGGGATGGTGTACACAGTCCTACATGAGGGGAGGGTACCTGCACAAGGTTTGCAGATTAACTCATGGGTGATCATTGCACAGGTTGCTGTGGTGAATAGACTATCTGGTGAATAGGTTTATAGATAATGCCATGATGTGGTCAGTGCAGCTCCCTGTGCTGGATTGATGTGTATCTGGATAGTGGGGCTGGAAGAGCACAGCAGTTCAGGCAGCATCCAAGGAGCAGCGAAATCGACGTTTCGGCCAAAAGACTCTTTTGCATCATTTTTACCTTTTACCTGGATGGATATGTAGCCTGTGTACAGTACATCATGTTGGTGGGATGGATAGAGGGGGAAAGGTGATGGACAGGTCAAGGGGTTCCCCGGAACGTTCTGTCCCCGGCATTCTATAACTGCCCATTCCCCGGAACGTTCTGTCCCCGGCATTCTATAACTGACATTCCCCGGAAAGTTCTGTCCCCGGCATTCTATAACTGCCCATTCCCCGGAACGTTCTGTCCCTGACATTGTTTGTGAACGGCCGCACGTCAGTGAATTTAACGATAAGATCCTGAAGGAAGAGATCCCGTTCCAGGGAGAAGGAGACACTGTTCCGAAGGCCCCTCAGGCAGTTAAAGGGGTGAATACGTTTTCCCTGTGTTTACATTTCTTCACGACACAGGATCGACCACAATTTAGACCAAAATACAGAAATTCCCAAACTCAGTTTGTCTTCAGGAAACTGGGAGAGAATCCTTCAGGACAGCAACGTTTCCACCCTAATATTAGGAACTGGGAAGGAGTGACCTGTGTCTGCTCTCGAGTGATCGAGTGTGTGGGAATGTTCTAGAAACCATCTGTCCTTATGGATGTGTCTCTGTGTTTGGGGAGGGAGGGTTTCTTGTGGTTTATGTCACATTTTTGTCAGTAATTCCGACCTTCCCATTTGTTATTCAAGCTCCAATTATTTTAATAAATCCCTGAATACAGGGACACATTTGAAAATCTCACTGGGTCCCCAATCAAACGGGTCCCTTTGTCTCCAGGCTGAAGGATAATGGGTTTGTTTTCCTTCCTCACAGTTAACGTAGTGACCATCTACGTCCTGCTTTATAAAGATTGTGGATTGTCTCCATGTGTCAGACGTTACCTGGGGGCCATGGCAGCGGCGGATCTCCTGGTCATTATCGTCGACCTGATCCTGAGACACATTCCCATTGTTTATCGGGAACAGTTTTATTTCATGAAGGACTTCGTTCCCGTGTGTAATATTCACGCCGTCCTGCTTTATGCAGCCACTGACTGCTCTGTCTGGTTCACCGTCACTTTCACCTTTGATCGGTTTGTGGCCATTTGTTGCCAGAAGCTGAAAAGTAAATATTGCAGTGAGAAAACGGCGGCTGTAGTTCTGGGAACAGTGACTGTGCTGAGCTGTTTAAAGAATATTTTCTGGTATTTTATGCTCACGGCTCGGTATTTGCTGGTGAACGCCCCCTGGTTTTGTGATGTAACAGGCGCTGTTCTATTATCCATTGTTTGGGTCACAATCGAGTTCCTCCACCACATTCTAACCCCGTGTGTCCCATTTCTCCTGATTCTGCTGCTCAATGTTCTCACCGTCAGACACATCTTAGTGACCAGCAGAGCCCGCAGGAGACTCCGCGCTCACAACAATGGAGACGCTCAGTCTGACACAGAAATGAGAAACCGAAACAAATCCATCATTTTACTGTTTGTGATCTCGGCCAATTTCATCCTGTTATGGTCAACGTTCATGCTGTATTCTATATGGTACCGGATGTGCTATATTGGGTATAAGTCTTTGTATCTCGATTGGTTTGTGCAGGAATTGGGCTTCATGCTGCAGCTCCTTAGTTGCTGCACAAACACTGCGATTTATGCCGTGACCCAGACTAAGTTCAGGCAGCAGCTGAAGAATGTGCTGAAATATCCCTTCACCCAAATCCATCCATCCATCAAATTCCCTCATTAATCAATCCATCCGGGATTTTCTCATTTCAGTTCAGTGTTTCAGCAATGGAACAGCCTGTCGCTATGGTAACAGACTGAGGGTAGCGTTGGTTTGTCCATCCTTATCCCACAGGGGGGTAACAGGGAAACATTTCAATGTTTCTCACAACTCAGGGGCCAGTGAGAAAAGGCACCATCCCACTGACTGTATCCATCACTTCCATTTGTAAACAATAAAAATGTTGATTAAAGCGTGCTGAGCAGCAGAGTGACCGATGTTGTTGTCTGTCTTTGTGCTGGAGAAGCTCAGCTGGAGAGTGACAGACTCAGTCCCAAGTCCTGGTCCTCAGGGAAGGGGAGGGCACCGCGCCCTGAGCTCAGGAGCTGGGTTT
Source organism: Chiloscyllium punctatum (assembly GCF_047496795.1). Lineage (NCBI taxonomy): Eukaryota > Metazoa > Chordata > Chondrichthyes > Orectolobiformes > Hemiscylliidae > Chiloscyllium > Chiloscyllium punctatum. The sequence continues at coordinate 19,598,809 of NC_092745.1, read as the reverse complement.
AACTCTCTCTGTCCCACCACTGCAGCCTGGTCTCCCCATTTCATCTTCCCCCCACTTTCTACTTAATTGTCTCCCTCTTTCTCACCACCCCTCCTCTTCACACTCCCTCGTTCCCCCTCTCCCACGCAACCCCCAACCCCGTTTTCTCCACCTGCCTCCACTTTTCCCTTTCCCCTCACCCTCACTCTCTCTGTCCTGCCGTCTCTGCCTCCCTCCAGCAGTTCCATCTATACCTCATTATCCCCTTCTCCTACCTCCCACATCTCCCCCCCGCCCCCACAGGCAGCCTCACGACCAATCACCCCCCCAGCCCCCAGTCTCTGGGTCAGAGGAAGAGGGAAGGACCAGGAAAACAGAGTGCGACTGAGAGAGAGGGAGGGAGGGAGAGAGATTCAGTCAGAGACAAACAGAGGGAGGTGGGGACAGAGAGAGACACTGATTGAGGGGGTGAAGAGTGAGAAGGTGGAGCGAGAGTGAAGGAGCGGGGGGAGAGACAGAGGGGGCAAGGGAGAGATAGGGTGATATACTGGAGGGCGAGAGAGGGGAGGGAGGGAGGGGAGGGAGAGAGAGAGGGAGGGAGAGGGTGACAGAGGGGATGGGAGAGAGGGGGAGCGCGAGAGAGGGGAGATTGGGAGGGAGAGGACGAGAGTGGGGAGGGAGGGAGGGCAATGGGATGAGAGAGGGAGGGAGAGGGCGAGAGAGGGGATGGGGAGAGGGGAGGGAGGGAGGGGAGGGAGAGAGAGAGGGAGGGATAGGAGGGAGGGAAGGGAGGTAGAGAGAGAGGGAGAAAGAGGGCGAGAGAGGGGATGGGAGAGAGGGGAGGGAGGGATGGGAGGGAGAGAGAGAGGGAGGGAGAGGGCAAGAGAATGGAAGGGAGAGAGGGGAGGGAGGAAGGGGATAGAGAAAGAGGGAGGGAGAGGGCGAGTGAGGGGATGGAAGAGAGGGGGAGGGCGAGAGAGGGGAGAGTGGAAGGAAGAGGATGACGGGAGGGAGGGTGGGGAGGGCGAGAGAGGGGAGAGGTTGAGAGAGTGGAGGACGAGACGGGGAGGGAAGGAGGGGAGGTCGAGAGAGGGGAGCGTGAGAGAGGAGGAGGGTGAGAGAGAGGAGGGCGAGAGAGGGGAGTGTGATAGACGGTAGGGCAAGAGAGGGGAGACCGAGAGAGGAGAGGGACGGGAGGTGAGGGCGAGACAGGGAGGAGGGCGAGAAAGGGGGAGGGCAAGAAAGGGGGAGGGTGAGAGAGGTAAGTGCGAGAGAGGGGGGATGGTGAGAGAGGGGGGGTGCGAGAGAAAGGGAGCGATGTGAAGGCAAGAGGGATGAAGAGTGCGAAAGATGGGAGGGCGATAGAGGGGAGGGAGGGGAGGGCAATAGAAGGGTGAGAGGGGGAGTGTGAGAGAGGGGGAGTGGCGAGAGAGGGGAGTGAAGGACGTGAGGCCGAGAGGGAAGGAGAGGGCGAGAGAAGGGAGGGCGAGGCAGCGGGGAGGGCATGAGAGATGAGGGAAGGAGGGGAGGGCGAGAGGGAGAGAGGGAGCAAGAGAGGGTAGGGAGGGAGGGGAGGGTGAGAGAAGGGTGAGAGTGAGAGAGGGGAGGACGAGAGAGGGGGAGGGCGAGAGAGGGGGAGAGGGAGGGGAGTCGAGAGTGAGGGAGAAGGTGAGAGAGGGGAGTGAAGCGAGGGTGAGAGGAGGGGAGAAGGCGAGAGAAAAGGGCGAGTGAGGAGAGGGAGAGGGTGGAGGGCAAGAGGGGGATTGAGGCAGGGGAGGGCGAGTGAAGGGTGGGAAGGGAGGGTGAGAGGAAGGGAGAGGGTGAGAGAGGGGATGGAGGGAGGGGAAGGTGAGAGGAAAGGAGAGGTTGAGAAAGGTGAGGGAGCACGAGTGACGGGGAAGGCAAGAGAGGGGGAGGGCGAGAGAGGGGTAGAGGGAGGCGAGGACGAGAGGGAGGGAGAGTGCGAGAGAGGTGAGGGAGGGTGTGGAGTGCGAGAGAGGAGAGGGAGGGTGTGGAGGGCGAGAGAGGTGGAGAGGGAGGGGCGAGAGAGAGAGGGGGAGAGGTTGAGAGAGGGGAGGACGAGACAGGGGCGGTCGGGAGGGGAGCGCGAGAGAGAGGGAGAGTGTAAGAGGGAAGTATAAGAGAGGGGAGTGCGAGAGAAGAGGAGGGCGGGAGAGAGGAGGACCAGAGAGGGGAGGGAAAGAGAGAGGGGAGAACGAGAGAGGGGGACTGAGAGAGGGGGGACAGAGAGAGTGGGGACAGAGAAAGGGGGACAGAGAGAGGGGGACAGAACGGGAGGGAGACAGAAAGAAGGGGGACAGAGAGAGGAGGACAGAGAGAAGAGGACAGAGAGAGGGGGGACAGAGAGGGAGGGGGACAGAGAGAATGGGGACAGAGAGAAGGGGGACAGAGAGAGGGGACAGAGCGGGGGGACAGAGAGAGAGGGGGGCAGAGCGAGGGGGACAGAGAGAGGGTTAGAGAGAGGGGGACAAAGTGAGGAGGACAGAGAGAGGGGGAACAGAGAGATTGCGGTCAGAGAGAGTGGGGTCAGAGAGGGTAGTCAGAGAGAGTGGGGTCAGAGAGAGGAGGACAGAGAGAGGGGGAGAGAGAGGGGGCAGAGAGAGGGGGGAAGAGAGAGGGGTGCAGAGAGAGGGGCGGAGAGAGGGGGGCAGAGAGCGCGGGAACAGTCAGAGGGCGTAGAGAGAGAGCGGGACAGAGCAAAGGGGGGCAGAGAGAATGGGGTCAGAGAGGGTGGTCAGAGAGAGTGGGGTCAGAGAGAGAGGGACAGAGAGAGGGGGACAGAGAGAGGGTGGTCAGAGAGTGTGGGATCAGAGAGAGGGGGGCAGAGAGCGCGGGAACAGTCAGAGGGTGGACAGAGAGGGGGGCAGAGAGGGAGGACAGAGAGAAGGGGGACAGAGACGGGAGATAGAGAGGGAGGGGACAGAGGGGGGACAGAGAGGTGGGGACAGAGTGAGTGGAGGGACAGAGAGAGGGGTACAGAGAGGGAGAGGACAGAGGGGGGACAGAGAGGGGGTACAGAGAGGGGGGACAGAGAGAGGGGGGACACAGAGAGGGAGGACAGAGAGAGAGGGGGGACAGAGAGAAGGGGACAGAGAGAGCGGGACGGGGGGGGACAGAGAGAGTGGGGTCAGAGAGAGTGGGGTCAGAGAGGGGGTGAACAGGGTGAGGGTGGACAGACAGAGGGTAGACAGACAGAGGGGGCAGAGAGAAGGGGACAGACAGCGCGGTAACAGGGAGAGGGTGGACAGAGAGAGGGGGTGCAGAGAGTTGGGGGACAGAGAGAGGGGGGATCGAGAGAGGGCTGACAGAGAGATGGGGACAGAGAGAGACGAACGGGGGGCAGAGAGAGCGTGACAGAGAGAGGGGGGATAGAGACGGGGGAACAGAGAAAAGGGGGACAGAGAGGAGAGGGACGGAGGAAGGGAGAACAGAGAGTTTGGGCAGAGATAGGGGTACAGAGAGAGGGGACAGGGGTGGGGCAGAGAGAGAGGGCAGAGAGAGAGGGGGCAGAGAGCGAGGGGGCAGAGAGCGAGGTGGGAGAGAGAGGGTGGGACAGAGACAGGGGACAGAGACAGGGGGTACTGAGACAGGGGAATAGAGACATGGGGGATATAGAGTGACGGGGGACATAGAGGGGAGACAGAGAGAGGGGGGTAGAGAGAGTGGTGTCAGAGAGAAGAGGGACAGAGAGAGTGGGACAGAGAGAGGGTCGACAGAGAGAGGTGACAGAGAGAGAGGGCCGGGGGGCGGAGAGAGAGGTACAGTGAGGGGGAGAACAAATAGGCGGGACAGAGAGGTGTACAGAGAGTGGGGGGACAGAGAATTGTGGACAGAGACAAGGGAGACATTGAGATGGGGGGCAGAGGCGAGGAACAGAGAGGGGAAAAGAGGGGGGGACAGAGATGGGGTACAGAGAGCTAGGGACAAAGAGAGGGGTGACGGTGAGAGGCGGGACAGTGGGGGACCGAGGGGGGATAGAGAGAGGGGAACAAAGAGGGGGTACAGAGATTGGGGGACAGAGAGAGGGGTGGCAGAGAAAGGCGGACTGACCGGGGCGTACAGAGAGGGAGGGGACAGAGAGATGGGGGACAGATAGCGGGGGGCTTGGGATGGAGACGGAGCGAGGGGTGGACAGAGAGAGGGGGACAGAGAGGAGAGGGACAGAGAAAAGGTGGAAGAGAGAGAGGGACAGAGAGTTGGGACAGAGCTAGAAGGACAGAGAGAGGTAGTTGCAGAGAGAGAGGGGGCAGAGAGCAAGGTGTGACAGAGCGAGGGGGACAGAGGCGGGGGGACAGAGACGGGGGTACAGAGACAGGGGTACAGAGACAAGAGCTTACAGAGACTTGGGGGGATAGAGAGAGGGGGGACAGAGAGAGGGGGGCAGAGAGAGTGGGGTCAGAGAGAGGGGGACAGAGAGCGGGGGAAGAGAGACGGGGGCAGAGAGAGGGGGCAGAGAGGGGGGGGAGAGAGGGGCGCAGAGAGAGGGGGCAGAGAGCGCAGGAACAGACAGGGCGGACAGAGAGAGGGGGGAGAAAGGGGGGGACAGAGCAAAGGGGGGCAGAGAGAATGGGGTCAGAGAGGGTGGTCAGAGAGAGTGGGGTCAGAGAGAGGGGGACAGAGAGAGAGGGACAGAGAGAGGGTGGACAGAGAGAGGGGTGCAGAGACAAAGGGGCACAGAGAGGGGGCACAGAGAGGGGGACAGAGAGAAGGGGGATAGAGAGGGGAGACAGAGAGGGAGGGGATAGAGGGGGCAGAGAAGAGGGGGCAGTGAGGCGGACAGAGAGGGGTGTACAGATGGGGCGACAGAGAGTTGGGCACAGAGAGAGTGGAGGGACAGAGAGAGGGGGACAGAGAGGAAGAGGACAGAGGGGGGACAGAGAAGAGGGGGACGGGGGGACAGAGAGGGGGTACAGAGAGAGGGGGACAGCGAGAGGGGGACACAGAGAGGGAGGACAGAGAGAGAGGGGGGACAGAGTGAAGGGGACCGAGAGCGCGGGACGTGGGGGACAGAGATAGTGGGTTCAGAGAGAGTGGGGTCAGAGAGAGGGTGGAGAGGGAGAGGGTGGACAGACAGAGGGTGGACAGACAGAGGGTGCAGAGAGAAGGGGACAGACAGCGCGGGAACAGAGAGAAGGTGGACAGAGAGAGGGGGTGCAGAGAGTTGGGGGACAGAAAGTTTGGGGTAAGAGAGATGGGGGGACAGAGAGAGAGGGACGGAGGGGCAGAGGGAGAGGGACAGAGTGAGGGGGGATAGAGAGGGGACTGACAGAGAGATGGGGGACAGAGAGAGACGAACGGGGGGCAGAGAGAGAGGGACAGAGAGAGGGGGGATAGAGACGAGGGAACAGAGAAAAGGGGGACAGAGAGGAGAGGGACGGAGAAAGGGGGAACAGAGTTTGGACAGAGATAGCGGGACAGAGAGAGGGGGCAGGGGTGGGGCAGAGAGAGGGGGCAGAGAGAGACGGGGCAGAGAGCGAGGTGGGAGAGAGAGAGGGGGGACAGAGACAGAGGACAGAGACAGGGGGTACAGAGACATGGGGGATAGAGAGAGACGGGAGACATAGAGGTGGGGGACAAAGAGGTAGGGACAGAGAGAGGGGTCAGAGAGAGGGGGGTTAGAGAGACGGGGAGGAGAGCGGGGGACAGAGAGAGGGGGCAGAGAGAGTGGGTTCAGTGAGAGTGGGGTCAGAGATTGTGGGGTCAGAGAGAGTGGGGTCCGAGAGAGGGGGACAAAGTGAGGGGGACTGAGAGAGGGGGAACAGAGAGAGTGCGGTCAGAGAGAGTGGGGTCAGAGAGAGGGTGGACAGGGAGAGTGTGGACAGGGCGAGGGTGGACAGATAGAGTGTGGACAGACAGAGGAGGACAGAGAGAGGGGGCAGAGAGAAGGGGACAATATGATTAGGGTACAGGATGATTAGGGGTTTAGATCGGGTTGACCATGAGAACGTTTTTCCACGTATGGAGTCAGCTATTACGAGGGGGCATAACTTTGAATTAAGGGGTGGTAGGTATAGAGCAGATGTTAGGGGTATATTCTTTACTCAGCGAGTCGTGAGTTCATGGAATGCCCTGCCAGTAGCAGTGGTGGACTCTCCCTTTTTATGGGCATTTAAACGGGCATTGGATAGGCATATGGAGGACAGTGGGCTAGTGTAGGATAGGTGGGCTTGCATCGGCGCAACATCGAGGGCCAAAGGGCCTGTACTGCGCTGTATTCTTCTATGTTATATGTTCTATGGGACAGACAGCGCGGGAACAGAGAGAGGGGGTGCAGAGTTGGGGGACAGAGAGTTGGGGGACAGAGAGTTGGGGGAAAGAGAGATGGGGGACAGAGAGAGAGGGACAGGGGCGCAGAGGGAGAGGAACAGAGAGGGGGGGATAGAGAGAGAGGGCTGACAGAGAGATGGGGGGTCAGAGAGAGACGGACGGGGGAGCAGAGAGAGAATGGACAGAGAGTGGGGGATAGAGAGAGGGGGAACAGAGAGAAGGGGGACAGAGAGAGCGGGGGCAGAGAGAGGGGGATGGGGAGAGGGGGAACAGAGAGAAGGGGACAGAGAGAGAGGGACAGAGAGACGGTCGACAGAGAGAGGTGACAGAGAGAGAGGGCCGGGGGGCGGAGAGAGGGGTACAGTGAGGGGTGGACAGAGAAAGTGGTACAGTGGGGGGGGGAGAACAAATAGGCGGGACAGACAGGTGTACAGAGATGGGGGGACAGAGAATGGTGGACAGAGACTGGGGGGACATTGAGAGGGTGGACAGAGGGGAGGAACAGAGAGGGGAATAGAGAGGGGGGACAGAGATGGGGTAGAGAGAGATAGGGAGATAGAGAGGGGTGACGGTGAGAGGCGGGACAGTGGGGGACCGAGGGGGGATAGAGAGAGGGGAACAAAGAGGGGGTACAGAGATTGGGGGACAGAGAGAGGGGTGGCAGAGAAAGGGGGACTGACAGGGGCGTATAGAGAGGGAGGGGACAGAGAGACGGGGGACAGATAGCGGGGGGCTTGGGATGGAGACAGAGCGAGGGGTGGACAGAGAGAGGGGGACAGAGAGGAGAGGGACTGAGAAAAGGTGGAAGAGAGAGAGGGACAGAGAGTTGGGACAGAGCTAGGGGGACAGAGAGAGGGGGCAGAGAGAGACAGGGCAGAGAGAGACGGGGCAGAGAGCAAGGTGTGACAGAGCAAGGGGGGAAGAGACAGTGGGGTCAGAGAGAGTGGGGTCAGAGAGGGTGGTCAGAGAGAGTGGGGTCAGAGAGAGGGGGACAGAGAGAGGGGGGAGAGAGAGTGGGGCAGAGAGAGGGGGCAGAGAGCGCGGGAACAGACAGAGGGCGGACAGAGGGTGGGACATAGAGGGGGGAGAGAGCAAAGGGGGGACAGAGAGAGTGGGGACAGAGAGGGTGGTCAGAGAGAGTGGGGTCAGAGAGAGGGTGACAGAGAGAGGGGTGCAGAGAGAGAGGGGCAGAGAGAGGGGGCAGAGGGCGCGGGAACAGACAGAGGGCGGACAAAGAGAGGGGGCAGAGAGGGGGGACAGAGAGAAGGGGACAGAGAGGGGAGACTGAGAGGGAGGGGACAGAGGGGGCAGAGAAGAGGGGAAAGAGAGGGGAACAGGGAGGGGTGTACGGGGGGGACAGAATGGTGGGGACAGAGAGAGTGGAGGGTCAGAGAGAGGGGGAGAAAGAGGGAGAGGACAGAGGGGGGACAGAAAAGAGGGGGACGGGGGTGCAGAGAGGGGGTACAGAGAGAGGGGGACAGAGAGAGGGGGACAGAGAGAGGGAGGACAGGGGGTGGGGACAGAGAGAGTGGTGTCAGAGAGAGTGGGGTCAGAGAGGGGGTGCACTGGGAGAGGGTGGACAGACAGAGGGTGGACAGACAGAGGGGGCAGAGAGAAGGGGACAGACAGCACGGGAGGGTGGACAGAGAGAGGGGGTGCAGAGAGTTGGGGGGCAGAGAGAGCGGGACAGAGAGAGGGGGGATAGAGACGGGGGAACAGAGAAAAGGGGGACAGAGAAGAGAGGGACAGAGAACGGGGGAACAGAGTGTTTGGACAGAGAGAAAGGGGTACAGAGAGTGGGGGCAGGGTGGGGCAGAGAGAGGGGGCAGAGAGAGAGGGGGCAGAGAGCGAGGGGGCAGAGAGCGAGGTGGGACAGAGAGAGGGCGGACAGAGACGGGGAAAGAGACAGGGGGTACTGAGACCGGGGTACAGAGACATGGGGGATATAGAGAGACGGGGGATATAGAGGGGAGATAGAGAGAGGGGTGTAGAGAGAGTGGGGTCAGAGAGAGTGTGGTTAGAGAGGGGGGTCAGAGAGAGTGGGGTCAGAGAGAGGGGACAGAGAGAGGCTGGACAGAGAGAGGGGGTAGAGAGAGGGGGCAGAGAGAGGGGGCAGAGAGCGTGGGAACACACAGAGGGCGGACAGAAAGAGGGGGTGCAGAGAGGGAGGTGCAGAGAGAGGATGGAAAATGAGAGGGCGACAGAGAGAGGGACGACAGAGAGAGGGACGAAAGAGAGAGGGGCGACAGAGAGAAGCGGTAACGTGAGAGGGGGCCGGGGATGCAGAGAGAGGGGCGACAGTGAGAGGGGGGGACAGAGAAAGGTGTATAGAGAGGGGGCCAGAGAGGCGGGACAGAGAGGTGTACAGAGAGTGGGGGGACAGAGAGTTGGGGAAAGAGAGAGGGTAGACATTGAGAGCGGGGACAGGGAGGGGGGAACAGAGAGGGGAAACAGAGATGGGGTACAGAGAGAGGGGACAGTGAGAGGCGGGACGGAGGGAGAGAGGGTGGAATAGAGATAGGGGAACAAAGAGGGTACAGAGAGTGGGCGACAGAGAGAGGGTCGACAGAGAGAGCTGGCAGAGAGTGAGGGGCAGAGAGAAGGGAGACAGATAGCCGGGGGCGTGAGAGGGGGAAGCAGCAAGAGGTGGACAGAGAGAAGGGGACAGAGAAAGGAGGGCATTGAGAGAGGGACAGAGAGAAAGGACAGAGAGAGAGGAACAGAGAGTGGGGGCAGAGAGAATTGGGTCAGAGAGTGGGAACAGAGGGAGGGGGACAGAGAGAGGGGGTGCAGAGAGTTGGGGACAGAGTTGGGTGACAGAAAGTTGGGGGAAAGAGAGATGGGGGGACAGAGAGAGAGGGACGGGAGGCAGAGAGAAAGGGACAGAGAGAGGGGGGATAGAGAGAGGGGGAACAGATAGAAAGGGGACAGAGAGAGGGGCGACAGAGAGAGGGGACAGAGAGGAGTGGGACAGAGAAAGTGGGGCAGAGAGAGAGGGAAGGGGGGACAGGGAGTTGGGACAGAGATAGAGGGACAGAGAGAGGGGGGCAGAGAGAGGGGGGGCAGAGAGAGACGGGGCAGAGAGGGAGGTGGGACAGAGCGAGGGCGGACAGAGACAGGGGGACAGAGACAGGGGGTACAGAGACAGGGGGACAGAGACATGGGGGTACAGAGAGAGGGGGGACAGAAAGAGGGGGGGCAGAGAGAGGGGGGACAGAGCGAGGGGGGCAGAGAGAGGAGACAGAGAGACGGGGCAGAGAGAGAGTGGACAGAGAGTGGGGCGACAGAGAGAGGGGGTACGGGGGAGCAGAGACGGGGGGACAGAGAACGGGGGACAGAGAGACGGGGACAGAGAGAGGGGAACAGAGCGAGGGGGGTAGAGAGAGGGGGGGACAAGAGAGAGGGGGACAGAGAGAGAGGAACAGAGAGTGGGGGCAGAGAGAATTTTGTCAGAGAATGGGAACAGAGCGAGGTTGTCAGAGAGAGGGGGTGCAGAGAGTTGGGGACAGAGTTGGGTGACAGTAAGTTGGGGGAAAGAGAGATGGGGGGACAGAGAGACGGGACAGAGAGAGGGGGGACAGAGAGAGGGGGACAGAGCGAGGGGGGTAGAGAGAGGGGGGACAGAGAGAGGGAGGACAGAGAGAGGGGGACAGAGAGAGGGGGTTCAGAGCGAGGGGGGCAGACAGAGGGGGACAGTGAGAGGGCGACAGAGAGGGGCGACAGAGAGAGTGGCGACAGAGAGGGGGGGTACGGGGGAGCAGAGAGGGGGGACAGTGAGAGGGGAACAGAGAAGGGGGGACAGACAGGCGTGACAGAGAGCGGGGCACAGAGAGAGGGGGGACAGAGAGTAGGGGGGACAGAGAGAGGTGGCAGAGAGAGGGGGTACGGGGGAGCGGGGGGGACAGTGAGAGGGGGACAGAGAACGGGGGACAGAGAGGCGTGACAGAGAGCGGGGCACAGAGAGATGGGGACAGAGAGGAGGGGGGACAGAGAGAGAAGGGGCAGAGAGAGATGGACACAGAGAGGACGACCGAGAAAGGGGGGAAGCGAGATTGGGGGACAGCGAGAGGGGGGACAGCAAGAGGGGGGGAGCAGTGAGAAGGGGGACAGCGAGAAGGGGGACCGAGTGAGGGGTACAGAGAGAGGTGAGATAGAAAGTGGGGGGACAGAGAGTGGGGACAGAGAGTGGGGACAGAGAGTGAGGACAGAGTGAGGGGGGCAGAGAGAGGGGGCACAGAGAGAGAGAGGGGGTCATAGGGGGCAGAGAGAGAGAGTTTCATGGAGAGCGGGTCAGAGCGAGGGAGTTCAGAGAGAGGGGGATGGAGCGAGGGGTGGACAGAGAGAGAGGGACAGAGAGGAGGGGGAGAGAGAGGAGTGGGAGAGAGAGGGGGCAGAGAGAGGGAGGCAGAGAGACAGGGACAGAGAGTGATGGACAGAGGGAGTGGGGACAGAGAGAGGAGGGCAGAGAGAGAGGGGTTAAAAAAGGGGGCAGAGAGAGAGAAGGGAACAGTGAGCATGGGACACAGAGTGGGGACAGAGAGAGGGCGACGGGGAGGGCAGAGAGAGGTCTTCAGGGAGACAGAGAGAGGGAGACAGAGAGGGGGGACAGAGAGATGGTGGACAGAGAGAGGGTACAGAGAGTTGGGGGACAGAGATGGGGGACAGAGAGAAAAGGGCAGAGGGGGGGACAGAGAGAGGGGGGACCGTGAGAGGGGGGACCGTGAGAGGGTGGACCGTGAGTGGGGGGACCGAGGGGGGGGGGTTGCGGGAGGGGCAGAGGGAGGAGCAGTGAGAGGGGGGACAGAGAAGAGGTGACAGAGATGCGGGACAGAGTGGCGGGACAGAGAGGCGGGACAGAGAGGGGGGACAGAAAGTCGGGGACAGAGAGAGGAAAGACAGTGAGGGGGACAGAGGGGGGAACAGAGAAGGGGGACTGAGAGGGGGGACAGAGAGGGGGGTACAGAGAGAGGGGGACAGAGAGAGTGGGACAGAGACACGGGGACAGAGAGAGGGGGACAGAGAGTGGGGGACAGTGAGGAGGGGGACAGAGAGGAGGGGGGACAGAGAGGGGGGACAGTGAGAGGGGGACAGAGCGATGGGGTCAGAGAGGGGGGACAGAGAGAGGGGGACAGAGAGAGGGGACAGAGAGAGGGGGCACAGAGAGGGGGTACAGAGAGAGATGAGGGACATAGAGAGGGGGTCATAAAGGGCAGAGAGAGGGTTTCATGGAAGGGACAGAAAGAGGGGCAAAGAGAGAGGTGGGACAGAGGGGGGAATCAGAGAGAGGGCAGACATAGAGAGGGGGGACAGAGAGAGGGGGACAGAGAGGGGGGTACAGAGAGGGGGACAGAGAATGGTGGGACAGAGAGCGCGGGAACAGAGAGATGGCGACAGAAAGACGGGGGACAGAGAGAGGGGGTCATGGTGGGCAGGGAGAGGGGTAACAGAGTGAGGGTCACAGAGAGGGTGGGGACAGAGAGAGGGGCGCCGAGACGGGCACAGAGAGAAGGTCACAGAGAAAGTGGGGACAGAGAGAAGGGAACAGAGAGAAGGGGACAGAGAGAAGGGGACAAATGGGGGGCAAAGAAATGGGTAACAGAGCGAGTGGGGACAGAAAGAGGGGGGGACAGGGAGAGGTGGGACAGAGAGAGTTGGGACAGAGAGAGTGGGGACAGAGGGGGGCAGAGAGTGGGGGGACAGAGAGGGGGGGTCATGGGGGTCAGAGAGAGGGGGCACAGAGAGGGGCACAGAGAGAGGGGGCAGAGAAAGTGGGGAGAGAGAGAGGGGGGCAGAGACAGGGGGAGAGAGAGAGGGGCACAGAGAGAGAGGGACAGATGGGGTGAGAGACTTGGGTGACAGAGAGAGTGGGGACAGAGAGAGGGGGGACAGAGAGAGGGGGACAGAGAGAGGGGGTGCAGAGAGAGAAGGGACAGAGAGGGGGGCAGAGAGGGTAGGACAGAGAGAGGGGGACAGAGGGAGTGGGACAGAGAGGGTGGGGTCAAAAAGGGGGGATAGAGAGCGTGGGAACAGAGAGATTGGAACAGAGAGACGGTTTACAGACAGATGGGGTACAGAGAGACGGGATACAAAGAAACGGGGGGCAGAGGGGGGGGGCGAGGGGGGGGGCAGAGGAGGGGCAGAAAGGGGGGGCAGCAGAGAGAGGGTGACAGAGGGGGGGGGCAGATAGAGAGGTGGACAGAGAGAGTGGGAACAGAGAGAGTGGGGACAGCGAGAGAGGTGGACAGAGAGAGAGAGAGGTGGACAGAGAGAATGGGAGCCAAGAGAGTGGGTACAGAGAGAGGGGGACAGAGAGAGGGGACAGAGAGCATGGGAACAGAGAGATAGGACCAGAGAGACGGGGTACAGAGAGACGGGGGACTGAGGGAGGGGGACAGAGAGAGGTGGGCAGAGAGAGTGGGGACAGAGAGAAGGGGACAGAGAGAGGGGCGAACAGTGAGGAAGGGGAACACAGAGGGGAGGACAGAGAGAGGGTGGATGGGTGGCAGCGAGAAGGGGAACAGAGAGGGGGGCAGAGAGAGGGTGGATGGGTGGCAGCGAGAAGGGGAACAGAGAGGGGGGGCAGAGAAAGGCCGACAGAGAGAGGGGGACAGTGAGAGGTTGGTCAGAGAGAGGGGGTCAGAGAGAGGGGGACAGAGAGAGGGGGACAGAGAGAGGGGGGACAGAGCGAGGGGGACAGAGAAATGGGGACAGAGGGGGGGCATGGGGGGGACAGAGAGCATGGGAACAGAGAGATGGGAACAGAGGAGACGGGGTACAGAGAGACGGAGGCAGTGAGAGAGGTGGGCAGAGAGAGGGGGACAGAGAGAGCTTCACAGAGAGGGGGGGAAAGGGGGGGGACAGAGAGAGGAGGGACAGAGAGAGGGTCACAGAGAGGGGGGGACAGAGAGAGGGGGGATAGAGAGGGGGGGACAGATGGGGGGACAGGGGGAGGGGGGACATATAAAGTGGGGACAGAGAGAGGCGGACGGGGGGGGACAGAGAGAGGAGGGACAGAGAAAGGAGGGACAGAGAGAGGGGGGAAAGAGAGGGGGACAGAGAAAGGGGCAGAGAGCGCGGACACAGAAAGAGGGGGCACAGAGGGGGGGACAGAGAGAGCAGGGACAGAGAAAGGAGGGACAGAGAGAGAGGGGAAAGAGAGGGGGACAGAGAGGGGGCAGAGAGCACGGAGACAGAAAGAGGGGGCGGGGGGCAGAGAGAGGGGGATAGAGAGAGGGGGACAGAGAGCGCCGGGCAGAGATAGCGGGGCAGAGAGAGCGGCGACAGAGAGAGGAGGGACAGAGAGAGGAGGGACAGAGAGAGGAGGGACAGAGAGAGGAGGGACAGAGAGGTGGGGACAGAGAAGGGGACAGAGAGATGGGGGGCAGTGAGGGGAGGGACAGAGAGAGAAGTGAACAGTGAGAGGTGGACAGAGAGACTGGGGACAGTCATTGGGGGAACAGAGAGAGGGGGGACAGAGAGAGGAAGACAGAGAGAGTGGGGACAGAGAGAGGGGGACAGAGAGCGGGACACAGAGAGTCGGGGGACAGAGAACAGGAATAACGAGAGGGACAAAGAGAGGGGCCACAGACAGAGGGGCGACAGAGAACGGGGGAGGGACTGAGAGGGGGGGACAGGGGGAATAGTGAAAACGGACAGAGAGAAAGGAGAGGCAGAGATAGGGGGACAGAGAGAGGGGGGACGGTGTGAGGGGTGGGCAGAGAGGGGGTGGACGGGCGGACAGAGAGAGGGATGGTCAGAGACTGGGGACGGGGCGGCAGCGAGACGGGGGACAGAGAGAGGGGGGACAGAGAAAGGCCGACAGAGTAAGGGGGACAGTGAGAGGGAGGTCAGAGAGAGAGGGGTCAGAGAGAGATGGGCAGAGAGAGCTGGGTCAGAGAGGGGGGAACAGAGAGAGGGGGACAGAGAGTGGGGGACAGAGAGCGAAGGACAGAGAGTGGGGCGCGGAGAGGAGGGGACAGGGGGGGGAGGCAGAGAGAGGGGTGACAGAGAGAGGGGGCAGAGGGGGGGGGGGGGGGGGGGGGGGGGGGGGGGGGGGGGGGGGGGGGGGGGGGGGGGGGGGGGGGGGGGGGGGGGGGGGGGGGGGGGGGGGGGGGGGGAGGGGGGGGGGGGGGGGGGGGGGGGGGGGGGGGGGGGGGGGGGGGGGGGGGGGAGGGGGGGGGGGGGGGGGGGGGGGGGGGGGGGGGGGGGGGGGGGGGGGGGGGGGGGGGGGGGGGGGGGGGGGGGGGGGGGGGGGGGGGGGGGGGGGGGGGGGGGGGGGGGGGGGGGAACAGAAAGAGGGGGACAGAGAGAGAGGAACAGAGTTAGAGGGGAATATTGAAAGGGGGACAAGAGAGAGAGGAGGAGCAGAGATAGGGAGACAGAGAGAGGGGGGAGCAGAGCGAGGGGTGAACAGAGAGGGGGTGGATGGGCGGACAGAGAGAGGATGGTCAGAGACTAGGGACAGAGAGAGGGGGGCAGAGATAGTGGGACAGCGAGAGGGGGTCAGAGGGGGGGGGAAGAGAAAGGGGGACAGAGAGAGAGGACGAGCAGAGATAGGGGAACAGAGAGTGGAGGACATAGAGGAGGGGATAGAGAGGATGGGATAGAGAGGAGGGGAAAGAGAGGAGGGTGACAGAGAGAGAGGTGACAGAGAGAGGGGGGCAGAGAGAGGGGGGAAGAGAGAGGGGGAAAAAGAGAGGGGGCAGAGAGAGGAGGACAGAGAGAATGGGGCAGAGTGAGAAGGGCAGACAGAGGTGGACGGTGGGGGGGGAGAAAGCGAGGGGGACAGAGAGGGGGTGGACGGGCGGACAGAGGGAGGAATGGTCAGAAACTGGGGGACACAGAGAGGGGGGCAAAGAGAGTGGGACAGTGAGGGGTGGGGTGGGGGAGAGGAAAGGGGGACAGAGAGAGAGGAGGAGCAGAGGTAGGGGGACAGAGAGACGGGGATCAGAGTGAGGGGGTCAGAGAGAGGTGGTCAGAGAGTGAGGGACAGCGAGAGGGGGACAGCGAGAGGGGGGACAGAGTGAGCGGGACAGAGTGAGTTGGTCAGAGATAGGGGTCAGAGAGAGAGGGACAGAGAGAAGGGGACAGAGAGGTGTGGTCAGAGAGAGTGGGGGACAGAGAGGGGGGATCGAGAGAAAGGGACAGAGAGGTGTGGTCAGTATGAGTGGGGGACAGAGAGGGTGGACAGAGAGAAAGGGACAGAGAGCGACAGAGAGAGGGGGGACAGAGAGAGGGGGACAGACAGAGTGGGGACAGAGAGTGGGGAACAGAGAGAGGGGGAGAGAGAGAGGGGGAGAGAGAGAGGGGGGGAAAGGGGGGAGAGAGAGGGGGGAAGAGAGGGGGGAACAGAGAGAGGGGGGACAGAGAGGGGGGACAGTGAGGGGGGACGGGGGTGTCAGAGAGGGGGGAAAGAGAGGGGGGACAGAGAGATTGGGGACAGAGAGCTAGGGGACAGAGAGAGAGGGCACAGAGAGAGAACAGAGAGATGGGGACAGAGAGATGGGAACAGAGAGAGTGAGGGATAGAGAGAGAGTTGGGAGGATAGAGAGAGGGTGACAGAGAGAAGGGGGACAGACTTAGTGGGACAGAAAAAGGTGGACAGAGAGAGGGGGGCCGAGAGAGGGGGGACAGAGAGAGAGGGACAGAGAGACAGGGTACAGAGAGAGACGGGGACAGAGGGACAGGGCCAAAGACAGAGTGGGTCAGTGAGCGATGAACAGAGAGAGCTGAACAGAGAGAGAAGGGACAGAGAGAGTGGGCACAGAGAGAGGGGGTAGAGGGAGAGTGGGGACAGAGAGAGCGGGACAGAGAGAGTGGGGACAGAGAGATGGGGGACAGAGAAAAGGGTGACAGAGAGAGTGGGGACAGAGAGAGTGGGTACAGGGAGAGGGGACAGAGAGAGTGGGGACAGAGAGGGGATTAGAGAGAGAAGGGGAACAGAGAGAGGGCGGACAGAGAAAGGGGGACAGAAAGAGGGGGACAGAGAGAGGGGGGACAGAGAGAGGGGGGGACAGAGAGAGGGGGACAGAAAGAGGGGACAGAGAGAGTGGGGACAGAGAAAGGAGGGACAGAGAGAGTGGGGAAAGAGAGAGTGGGGACGGGGGGGACAGAGAGAGGGGGACATAAAGAGGGGAAAAGAGAGAGGGGAACAGAGAGAGGGGGGAACAGAGAGATGAGTGACAAAGACAGGAGATCATAGGGGGCAGAGAGAGAGTTTCAGGGAGGGGGCAGAGAGAGAGTCACAGAGAGAGGGCGGAGAGAGGGGGCACAGAGAGAGTTGGGCAGAGAGAGGGGGCAGAGAGAGAGGTGGACAGAGAGAGGGGGGTCAGAGAGAGTAGGGACAGAGAGAGAAGGGACAGAGAGAGGGGGACAATGAGAGGGGGACAGAGAGAGAGGGGACAGAGAGAGTGGGGACAGAGAGGGGGGGAGAGAGAGGGGGCAGAGAGAGGGGGCAGAGAGCGTGGGAACAGACAGAGGGCGGACCGAGAAAGGGGGACAGAAAGAGGGGGACAGAGAGAGGGGGAACAGAGAGAGGGGGACAGAAAGAGGGGGAAAGAGAGAGGGGAACAGAGAGAGGGGGGAACAGAGAGATGAGTGACAAAGACAGGGAGGTCATAGGGGGCAGAGAGAGGGTTTCAGGGAGGGGGCAGAGAGAGAGTCACAGAGAGAGGGGCGGAGAGAGGGGGCACAGAGAGAGTGGGCAGAGAGAGGGGGCAGAGAGAGGGAGGCAGAGAGAGGGGGGACAGAGTGAGACAGGGACAGAGAGAGGGGGCAGAGAGAGTGGGGGCAGAGAGAGAAGGGACAGAGAGAGGGGGACAGTGAGAGGGGGACAGAGAGAGGGGGGGCAGAGAGAGTGGGGACAGAGAGAGGGGGACAGAGAGAGAGGTGGACAGAGAGTGAGGTGGACAGAGACTTGGACAAAGAGAGTGGGGATAGAGAGAGGGGGGCAGAGGGAGACACGGACAGAGAGTGAGGGACAGATAGAGGGGAACAGAGGGGGAAAGAGAGAGGTGACAGAGCGACAGTGGGACCTGAAGGGTAGATAGAGCGAGGGGGCAGAGATCGGGTGGGACAGAGAGAGGGGTGACAGAGAGAGAGGGGACAGACTTAGGGAGACAGAGAGACGTGAGGACGGGGGGCAGAGAGGGGAGACAGAGAGGTGGGGACAGATAGAGTGGGAGACAGAGGGGGACAGGGAGAGGGCGGACAGAGATAGCAGGATAGAGAGAGGGGGACAGAGAGCGCAGGAACAGAGAGAGTGCGGACAGAGAGAGGGGGGCAGAGAGAGGGGACAGAAAGAGGGGACAGAAAGAGGGTGCAGAAAGAGGGGGCAGAAAGAGGGGACAGAAAGATGGGTCAGAGATGTGGGGCAGCCAGAGGGGCAGAGAGAGAGGCAGAGAGAGGGGATATAGAGAGGAGAGACAGAGAGGGGGACAGAGAAACGGGGGACAGAGAGCGCGGGAACAGAGAGATGGGGATAGAGAGACGGGGGACAGTGAGAGGGGTGCAGAGAGGGCGAAGAGAGAGGGGGGACAGAGAGAGATTGATAGAGAGAGGAGGAACAGAGAGGGGGACAGAGAGATGGTGGACATAGAGCGCGGGAACATAGAGATGGGGATATAGAAAGGGGGGAAGAGAGAGAGGGGGACAGAGAGCGAGGGACAGAGAGCGGGTGACAGAGTGAGGGGTGCCGAGAGAGGGGGGCAGAGAGAGGGGGAAATAGAGAGGGGGAAAGAGAGAGGGGGACAGAGAGGGGGGTCAGAGGAGGGGGCAGAGAGGAGGGGACAGAGGAGGGGAACAGAGAGCAGGGTGACAGAGAGGAGGGGGACAGAGAGAGGAAGACAGAGAGAGTGGGGACAGAGAGAGGAGGACAGAGAGCGGGAGACAGAGAGTCGGGCGACAGAGAACAGGAAGAGAGGGAGAGACAAAGAGAGGGGCGACAGACAGAGGGGCGACAGAGAGCGGTGGACAGAGAGGGTGGACGGGGGGAGTAGTGAAAAGGGACAGAGAGAAAGGAGGGGCAGAGAGGGGGAGAAAGAGAGAGGGGGACGGAGCGAGGGGTGGACAGAGAGGGGGTGGACGGGCGGACAGAGAGAGGGATAGTCAGAGACTGGGGGACGGGGCGGCAGTGAGAGGGGGGACAGAGAGAGGGGGGGCAGAGAGAGGGGGGCAGAGAGAGGGGGACAGAGAGAGAGGGGACAGAGAGAGACGGGTCAGAATGAGGGGGGCAGAGAGAGGGGGTCAGAGGGAGGGGGTCAGAGAGAGGAGGACAGAAAGTGGGGACAGAGAGAGGTGGGACAGAGAGGAGGGGACAGAGAGGAGCTGACAGAGAGAGGGGTGACACAGAGAGAGGGCAGAGAGAGGCGAACAGAAAGAGGGGGACAGAGAGAGGGGAACAGAGAGAGGGGAATATATAAAGGGGGACAGAGAGAGAGGAGGAGCAGAGATAGGGAGACAAAGAGAGGGGAACAGAGAGAGAGAGAGAGACAGAGAGAGGGACAGAGAGAGGGGCGACAGAAAGAGGGGCGACAGCGAGGGGGGACAGAGAGCGGAAAACAGAGAGCGGGGGACAGAGAGCGGGGACAGAGAGAGGAGGGGACAGAGAGAGGAGGAGAGAGAGAGCTGGAATAGAGAGACGGACAAAGAGAGGGGCGACCGAAAGAGGGGAGACAGAGAGGGGGGACAGAGAGCGGGAGACAGAGAGAGATGGACAGAGAGAGCAGGAATAGTGAGAGGGGACAGAGAGAGGGGCGATAGAGAGAGGGGAACTGGGGGGACACAGAGAGAAGCTACAGAGATAGGGGGACAGAGGGGGTGGTACAGTGGGGGGAGTGCGGGGGGGACCGAGAGGGGGTACAGAGAGTGGGGGACAGAGAGAGGGGGTACAGAGAGGTGGACTGTGGGAGGGGGGACAGAGAGGGGGTACAGAGAGAAAGGAAAAAGATGGGGACAGAGATGGGGGACAGAGGTGAGAGAGAGGTGCGCGGGGGGGGGCAGAGGTACGGGGCAGAGAGAGGGGGGAGTTTGAAAGGTGGACAGAAGGGGGACAAGGGAGACAGGGAAAGAGAGTGGGGGACGGAGAGAGTGGGGACAGAGAGGGGGACAGGGAGGGGGGACAGAGAGGGGGTACAGAGAGAAAGGAAAAAGATGGGGACAGAGATGGGGGACAGAGAGACGGCTGACAGAGAAAGGGGGTCATAGGGAGCTAAGAGGGGTGTTCAGGGAGAGCGGGGACAGAAAGAGGGGGTCAGAGAGAGGGGGGTCAGAGAGAGGGGGGTCAGCGAGTGGGGGGTCAGAGAGAGGGGGGTCAGAAAGAGAGGGGACAGAGAGAGGGGGGACAGAAAGAGGGGGCAGGGGCAGAGAGCAGGGGACAGAGGGGGGAGAGACAGAGGGGTGACAGAGAGTGGGGTACAGAGAGAGCGGGAACAGAGAGAAGAGACAGAGAGAAAGGGACAGAGAGAGGGACACAGAGAGGGGTGACAGAGAGGGGGGGACAGAGGCAGGGGGATAGAGAGAGGGGATAAGGAGAGTGGGACACGGAGAGGAGGAAAGAGAGAGGGGGGCAGAGAGGGGGGACAGTGAGAGAGGGCGGACAGAGAGAGTCGGGACCCAGAGAAGGGGCTGAGTGAGGGGGAAAGAGAGAGAGGGACAGAGAAAGAGCGTGGACAGAGAGAGGGTGGGAAGAGAGGGGGACAGAAAGAGGGGAACAGAAAGAGGAGGGGGTAGCAGAGGCTGGGGACAGACAGGGGGACAGAGAGAGAGGGGGACAGAGAGAGAGTGGGGACAGGGAGAGAGGGGGACAGAGAGAGAGAGGGGGACAGAGATAGAGGGGGACAGAGAGAGGGGGGACAGAGAGAGGGGCAGAGAGAGTGGGGTCAGAGAGAGGGGGACAGAGTTAGAGGGGGGACAGAGAGAGAGGGGGACAGAGAGAGAGGGGGAGAGAGAGAGTGGGGACAGAGAAAGAGGGACAGAGAGAGAGGGGGACAGAGAGAGAGGGGGACAGAGAGAGGGGGGCAGAGAGAGTGGGGTCAGAGAGAGTGGGACAGAGAGAGAAGGGGGACAGAGAGAGAGGGGGACAGAGAGAGAGGGGGACAGAGAGAGGGGGGACAGAGAGAGAGGGGGACAGAGAGAGAAGGGGACAGAGAGAGTGGGGTCAGAGAAAGGGGGGACAGAGAGAGAGGTGGACAGAAAGAGGGTGACTGGGGCAGAGAGAAGGGGACAGAGGGGGCAGACAGAGGACGGACAGTGAGTGGCGTACAGAGAGAGCGGGAACAGAGAGAAGGGAACAGAGAAAGGGACAGTGAGGGAGACGCAGAGAGAGTGACAGAGAGAGGTGTGACAGAGAGTGGGGTTAAAGACAGGGGGATTGAGAGAGGGGACAAAGAGAGTGGGAAACAGAGGGGAGGAAAGAGAGGGGGGCAGAGAGAGGGGGGCAGAAAGAGGGGGACAGAGAGGGGGAAAGAACGGGGGACAGAGAAAGGGGGACAGAGAGATGGGGACAGAGAGAGGGGAACAGAAAGAGGGGGATGTGCTGATGGGGGGGACAGAGGGTGTGTACAGAGAGGGGGGACAGAGAGGGAGATTGAGATGGGGACAGAGAGACGGGGAGGGAGAGACGGGGGACAGAGAGACGGGGACAGAGAAAGGGGGTCATGGGAGCAGAGAGAGTGAGGGACAGCGGGGGGGACAGAGAGGGGTGGGCAGGGGGGCGGGGGGCAAACAGGGGAGACAGAAAGAGGGGAACAGAAAGAGGAGGGACGGGGACAGAGGGGGGAACAGATGGTGGGTACAGAGAGACGGTGGACAACGATACGGGGGACAGAGAGACGGGGGTCACAGGGAGCAGAGTGAGTGGGCAGAGAGTGAGGGACAGCGAGGGGGGACAGAGAGAAGGGGGACAGAAAGAGTGGTGGAATGTGAGAGGGGGGCAGAGAGAGGGTGTACAGAAAGAGGGGAACAGAAAGAGGACGGGGCAACAGAGGCTGGGGAAAGAGAGGGGGGGCCAGAGAGAGGGGAGACAGAGAGAGGGGAACAGAGAGAGGAAGACTGGGGGTCAGGGGGGACAGAGGGGGGAATAGAGAGGGGACAGAGAGAGGGGGACAGAGAGAGGGGGAACAGAAAGGGGGGACAGAAAGACTAGGCAGAGAGGTGGGACAGAGAGATGCGCAGAGAGAGGGGCAGAGAGAGGGGCAGAGAGAGGGAGACAGAGAGTGGAGGGCAGAGAGAGAAGGGACAGAGGGAGAAAGGACAGAGAGAGAAGGGACAGAGAGGTGGGACAGAGAGAGAAGGGACAGAGAGAGGAGGAGAGAGAGAGCAGGAATAGAGAGAGGGACAAATAGAGGGGCGACAGAAAGAGGGGTGACAGAGAGGGGGGACAAAGAGCGGGGACAGAGAGAGGGTGGACAGAGAGAGGTGGGACAGAGCGAGGGGGGCAGAGAGACGGGGGACAGAGAAAGGGGGTCATGGGGAGCAGAGAGATTGAGCACAGAATGAGGGACAGCGAGGGGGACAGAGAGAGGGAGCATAGATGGGGGACGGGGGACAGAAAGAGGGGAACAGAAAGAGGAGGGACGGAGGACAGAGGGGTGGAACAGACGGTGAGTGCAGAGAGAAGGGGACAGAGAGGGTGGGGACAGAGATGGGGACAGAGAGACAGGGGAAAGAGAGACGGGAGGCAGAGAGACGGGGGTCATGGGGAGCAGAGAGAGTGGGCAGAGAGTGAGGGAGAATGGGGGGACAGAGAGAGGAGGACAGAGAGAGGGGGGACAGAGAGAAGGGGGACAGAGAGAAGGGGGACAGAGAGAAGTGGGCAAGGGGTGCAGAGAGGGGTGCACAGAGCAAGGGGGAAACAGAGTGGGGGGACACCGAGAAGGGGAAAGAGAGAGGGGGGCAGAGAGAGTGGGGACAGAGAGAAGGGGCACAGAGAGAATGGGGACAGAGAGAAGGGGGTAAGGGGTGCAGAGAGGG
Source organism: Chiloscyllium punctatum (assembly GCF_047496795.1). Classification (NCBI taxonomy): domain Eukaryota; kingdom Metazoa; phylum Chordata; class Chondrichthyes; order Orectolobiformes; family Hemiscylliidae; genus Chiloscyllium; species Chiloscyllium punctatum. The sequence goes on along the minus strand of NC_092745.1, from coordinate 19,576,573 downwards.
GGGCACAGAGCAAGGGGGGACACAGAGTGGGGGGACACCGAGAGGGGGATACCGAGAGGGGGAAAGAGAGAGGCGGGCAGAGAGAGGGGGACAGTGAGAGGGGGGCAGAGAGAGGGGGGACAGATAGAGAGCGTGGACAGAGAGAGGGAGGACAGAGACGGGGGCAGAAAGAGAGGAACAGAAAGAGGCGGGACGGGCGGGACAGAGAGAGCGTGACAGAGAGATGGGGACAGAGAGGGAGGGCGGAGAAAGAGGGCGGAGAGAGAGATGCGGACAGAGTGGGGGGCAGAAAGAGAGGAATAGAAAGGGGGGACAGAGGGGGGACAGAGAGCGGGGCACAAAGTGGGTCAACAGTGTGGGGGACAGAGGGGGGTAGAGAGAAAGGGGGACAGAGAGGAGGGACAGAGAGAGACTGGGATAGAGAGTGGGGTACAGAGAGAGTGGGGACACAGAGAGGGAGGTCAGAAAGATGGCGACAGAGATAAAGGGACAGAGATGGGGACAGAGAGACGGGGACAGAGAGTGTGGGTCATAGGGGTTCTGGAAGAGGGAGGACACAGAGAGGGGGGAACAGAGAGGAATTCGGGACAGCGAGGAGGGGGGCAGAGAGCAAAGGGACAGACTGAGGGGGCGACAGAGCGAGGAGGTGACAGAGCGAAAGGGGGACAGAGCGAGGGGGAGACTGAGAGTCAGGGGACAGGGAGGGTGGGACAGAGAGAGGGGCAGAGAGGTTGGGCAGAGAGAGGGGGGACAGAGAGAGGGTGACAGAGAGTGGGGGACAGAGAGAGGGGGACAGAGAGAGGGGGGACAGAAAGAGGGGGAGACAGAGAGAGGGGCGGGACAGAGAGGGGGGGACAGAGAGAGGGTGACAGAGAGTGGGGGACAGAGAGAGGGGGACAGAGAGAGGGGGGACAGAAAGAGGGGGAGACAGAGAGAGGGGCAGGAGAGAGAGGGGACAGAGAGAGCGGGACAGAGAGAGAGGGGACAGAGAGGGGGGACAGAGAGGGGGCAGAGAGGAGGGGACAGAGAGAGGGGCAGGAGAGAGAGGGGGGGACAGAAGGGGGGAAGAGAGAGGGGGACGGGGGTACAGGGAGAGAGTGACAGAGAGAGGGGGAGTCAAAGATTGCGGACAGAGAGAGGGGACAGAGGGGGGTGGGGAATAAGAGGGAGGTGGCAAAGAGAGGCAGGTCAGAGAGAGGGGATCAGAGAAAGGGAGACTGGATGGACAGAGGGGGACAGAAAGAGGGGGCCAAAGAGAGGGAGACAGAGAGAGAGGGGGACAGAGAGAAGGGGAGAGAGAGGGGGGACAGATAGAGGGGGTAACAGAGAGGAAGGGGGACAGAGAGGAGGGGAGCAGAGAGCAGGGCGACAGAGCAAGGGGGGACAGAGTGAGAGGGGGCAGAGAGGGGTGAAAAGAGATAGTGGGGGACAGAGAGGGAGGGAAAAGTGGGGCGTGGGGGAGAGAGATGGGGGCAGAGAAAGGGGGACAGAAAGGGGCAGAGATAGGGGAGAGAAAGTGGGGGAGTGAGATTGGGGGAGAGAGTGGGGAGCAATTGAGAGAGAGAGAGGGAGAGTGAGAGGGTGAGAGACGGACGGGGAGAAAGAGGGTGGAGAGCGGGGGAAAAAGGGGGAGAGAGAAAGAGGGAGAGGGAGATAGAGGAGTGAGATGGCGGTGAGTGTGGGGGAAGTTATTGGGGAGAGATTGGGGAAAGACGGCGGGGAGAGAGGGGAGAGTAAGAGGGGAGAGAGGGAGGGAGTGACAGAGGGTGGGTAAGAGAGGGGAGAGATTTAGGTGACAGAGTGGGGAGAGAGTTAGTGAAGAGAGAGAGGGGAGAAAGAGATTGAGGTGTAGAGAGAGGGATTGAGCGGGATTGAGAGAGAGGGTAGAGAGAGGGAGTGATGGAGGACTTTAGAGAGAGGGGGAGAGAGAGGTGGAGAGAGGGGGAGAGAGAGAGGGGAGTGAGTGAGAGAGAGAGGGGAGTGAGTGGGGGTGAGACAGGGGAGTGAGTGGGGGTGAGAGAGGGGAGAGTGAGAGGGAGGGAGAGAGGGAGAAATGGAGGGAGTGAGAGACGGAGGGAGAGTGAGGTGACAGAGTAAGGGGAGGGAGCTCGTGAAGCAAGAGAGATGGAGAGAAAGGGGTAGAGAGAGGAGGTGAGAAAGAGAGGGTAGGGAAAGGGGAGAGATAGAAAAATGTGAGAGAGCGGGTGAGATGGGGGACAGAGGGGGCGAGACAGAGGGTGTGAAAGAGGGGGACAAGAGAGAGTGGGCGAGTGAGGGGGATCGAGAGAGGGTGCAGAGAGAGGGGGTGAGAGAGAGAGGTGAGAGAGAGGGGGAGAGAGGAGGTAGAGAGGGGGAGAGAGTGTTTGGGAGAGTGGGGGATAGAGAGGTTGGCGTTACGGGAGAGAGAGGGGGGAGGGAGATGGGTGAGACAGAGGGTGCGAGAGAGAGGGTGTAAGAGAGTGGGTGAGAGAGGGGGAGAGAGTGGGGTTGAGAGAGAGAGCACGCGAGAGTGGGTCGAGGGAGAAGGGTGAGAGAGAGGGGGTGAGAGAGAAGGGGAGAGAGGGTGAGAGAGAGGGGGTGAGAGAGAGGGGGTGAGAGAGAGGGGATGAGAGAGAGGGGTAAGAGAGAAAGGGGTGAGAGAGAGGGGGTGAGAGAGAGGGGTCGGGGGAATTGTGAGGGTTGGGGAGAGAGAGGGGGCAGAAAAAGGGGGGAGAGAATTGGGAGAGAAAGATGGTGAGTGAGATTGGGGGATAGAGTGGGGAGAGAGTGGGAGGGAGGGAGGGGGAGAGTGAGTGGGTGAGAGATGGAGGAGAAGAGAGAGGAGAGAGAGGGGAAAGAGAGAGAGGGGAGAAAGCTGGGGATGAGAGTGGGGGAGGAGAGTGTGGGAGAGAGTGGGAAAAGACAGTGTTGGAGAGAGGAGAGAGTCAGAGGGGGAGAGAGGGAGGAAGTGAGAGAGGGTGAATGAGATTTAAGTGACAGAGTGGGGACAGAGTTAGTGAACAGAGAGGGGGGAGAGAGATTGAGGGGTACAGAGAGGGGGTGAGAGGGATTGTGAGAGAGGGGTAAGAAAGGATCGTTAGAGAGAGGGGGAGAGGGAGGGGGGAGAGTGGGGGGAGAGAGAGGGGAGAGTGGGGGACAGAGACGATAATGAGTGATAGGGTGAGAGATGGAAGGAGGGAGAGTGGGAGGGAGTGAGAGAGGGAGGGAGAGTGAGGTGACAGAGTGAAAAGAGAGAGAGAAAGAGGGCAGCGTGAGGGGTAGAGAGAGAGGGGCTAGAGAGGGAGGGTGAAAGAGGGGAGGAGAGGAGGCAAGGGAGGGGGGGAGAGAGGAAGAGAGAGAGAGAGGCGAGAGAGAAAGGAGGCAAGTGGGAGAGAGAGGGAGGGGGAGAGAGGGGGTGTGGGGAGAGTGGGTGGAGATAGATAGAGAATCGTGGGGAGAGACGGGGTAGAGAGAGAGACAGGCAATAGAGAGAGAGGGAGTAGAGAGAGGGGGCAGAGAGTGGAGGGATAAAGAGGGGGAGAGTGAGAGGGGAGAGTGAGGGGGATAGTGAGGGGGAGAGTGAGGGGGGGAGAGTGATGGGGAGAGAGAGAGGTAGAGAGAGGGAGAGAGGGGGGTTGATAGAGCGGGGTGGGAGAGCGGGGTGAGCGAGTGGGGGTGAGGGAGCCGGTATAGAGAGTATAGGGAGAGAGAGAGGGGGGAGAGGGGGAGAGATGGTGGAGGGTGAGAGAGCGGGGGTGAGGGAGCGGGGATAGAGAGTGTGGGGAGAGAGAGAGGGGGAGAGGGGGAGAAAGGGTGGAGACAGTGGGGTGGAGAGAGTGGGGTCTAGAGAGAGGGGAGAGAGAAGGGGAGAGAGAGGGTGGGAGAGAGGGGGAGAGAGAAGTGAGAGAGAGAGACGGTAGAGAGACAGGAGGGGGGAGAGAGAGAGAGGGAGGGAGAGGGAGACAGAGGAGGACAGAATGGGGGTGAGGGAGGGGGGAGAAAGAGCTGGAAGAGAGAGGGAGAGGGGGAGGGAGAGGGGGGGAGAGAGGTGGAGAGAGAGGGGGAGAGGGGTGAAGGGGGGGAGAGGGGGTAAAGAGGGGGAGAGAGAGGGGTAGAGAGGGGGGAAGAAAGGGGGAGAGGGGGTGAAAGAGGGGGGAGGGGGGGAGAGAGGTGGAGAGAGCGGGGAGAGAGGGGGGAGAGATGGGGAGAGGGGGGTAGAGACGGGGGAGAGAGAGGAGAGTGAGTGGGGAGAGAGTGGCGAGAGAGTAGGGATCTAGAAAGGGGGCGAGGGAGGAAATTATGGAGAGAGAGATGGGGAGAGAGTCGGGAAGAGACGGGAAGAGAGGTGGGGAGAAAGAGGCAGGGAGAGAGAGGTGGGGAGAGAGAGACGGAAGAGAGACGGGGAGGGGGAGAGAGGGGGCGAGAGGAGGGGAGAAAATGGGCAGAGACAGAGGGGAAGGTAGTGGGCGTGGGATGGGGAGAGACAGAGGGGATGTGGTGAGAGGGGGAGAGGGGGGGAGAGAGGGGGAGAGAGATGGATTGAGAGTGATGTGGAGAGAGAGATGGGTGGAGAGAGAGGGTGAGGGAGAGGAGGCGAGGGAGAGTGGATGAGGGTGATGGGCAACAGAGATGAGGCAAGAGAGGTCAAGAGAGGGGTCGAGAGAGGGGTCGAGAGAGGGGGAGAGAGAGGAGGAGAGAGCGAGAGAGGGAGAGAGTGGGAGAGAGAGGGGGGAGAGAGAGGGGAGAAAGAGGGGGAGAGTGTGGGGAATAGAGAGAGGGAGGGGAGAGAGTTTGGTAGAGGGGAGAGAGGGGGCAGAAAGAGGGGAGAGAGGGGAGAATGTGGGAGTAGAGAGAGGGTGAGAGAGAGAGGCAAGTGAGAGGAGGCTAGGGGGGAGAGAAAGGGGAGAGAAGGGGTGAGAAAGGGGGAGAGAAAGAAGGAGAGAGAGTTTGGGGAAAGAGAGGAGGGGAGAGGGGGAGAGAGAGAGGGGGAGAGAGAGTGAGTGCAGAGAGAGTGCAGGCAGAGAGAGTGGGGGGAAAGTGACAATGGGAGAGAGAGAGAGTGTGGGGAGAGTGGGGAGACCGTGTGTTTAGACAGAGTGTGGGGACAGAGTGGGGACAGAGTGGGGGAGAGAGATTGGGGGAGGGAGAGTGTTAGGGAAGGGAGGGAGAAAGAGGGAGCAAGTTAGGTGACAGAGAGGGGGAGGGAGTTAGTGAAGAGAGAGGGGAGAGAGAGAGGGTAGAGAGGGTGGTGAGAGAAAGGTGTAGAGAGAGGGGTTGAGAGAGAGACGGTAGAGAGAGAGGGAGAGCAAGGGGGAGAGAGAGGGGGAGAGAGGGGGGCAAGAGAGAGTGGGAGTGAGGAGGGGAGAGATGGTGAGAGAGAGGGCGAGAGAGGGGTGTGGAGAGAGGGTGGAGTGAGAACGAGTCATGGAGAGAAGGGAGGAGAGAGAGGAGGTAGACCGAGGTAGAGACTAGGGAAGAGAGATAGGGAGAGGGGAGGGGGAAGAGTGAGGGGGAGAGAGGGGAGAAAGAGAAGGGGTGGAAGGAGGGAAGTGGAGAGGGGGAGTGTGGGTGTGAGTGAGGGGAGAGAGAGAGTGAGAGGTAGAGAGGGGGTGAGAGAGAGAGGTGTAGAGAGAGGGGTTGAGAAAGAGACGGTAGGGAGAGAGAGTGGGAGAGAAGAGGGGAAAGATGGTGAGAGAGCGGGCGAGAGAGGGGTGAGGAGAGAGCGGGGAGTGAGAGAGAGAGTCGTGGAGAGAGGGGGAAGAGAGAGGAGGTAGAGCAAGATAGATACTGAGGAAGAGAGATAGGGAGAGGGGAGAGGAGGGAGAGAGAGGAGGAGAGAGGGTGAAGAGAGAGGGGGAGAGAGGCGGAGAAAGAGAGGGGGTGGAGGGAAGGAAGTGGAGAGGGGGAGTGTAGGTGTGAGAGGGGGGAGAGAGAGGGGAGTGAGTGGGGGAAATAGAGGATCGTGAGTGACAGGGTGGGAGAGAGGGAGGAAGAGAGGGAGGGAGTGAGAGAGGGAGGCAGAGTGAGGTGGCAGAGTGAGGGGAGAGAGAGAAGACAGAGAGAGGTGGAGAGAGAGAGGGGCAAGAGAGGGAGGGTGAAAGAAGGGATGGAGATGAGGCAAGGGAGAAGGGGCAAGGGAGGAGGGAAAGAGAGTCAAAGAGAGAGGGGGAGAGAGACAGGCGACAGAGAGGAGGCAAGGGAGGGGGAGAGAGAGGGGAGGGGGGGAGAGAGAGATGGGGAGATAGAGAGGCAGTAGAGAGTGAGAGGGGAAGAGACGGGCAGAGAGCGGACGAGAAAGAGGGGGAAGAGAAATGGGGAGAGTGAGGGGGAGAGTGAGGGGTGTGAGAGAGCGGAGGTGAGAGAGCAGGGGAGAGTGAGGGGGTGAGAGAGCAGGGGAGAGTGAGGGGGTGAGAGAGAGAGGCGGAGAGAGTGGGGGAGAGAGGGGGGAGACAGACTGGGAGAAAGGGGGGAGGGAGGGGGGGATAGAGTGGGAGAGGGGGCAGAGAATGGGATGAGAAAGAGGGGGAGAGAGTGAGGGGAAGAGAGTGAGAGGGAGAGAGGGATGGGGAGAGAGGGATGGGGAGAGAGGGATGGGGAGAGAGGGATGGGGAGAGAGATTGGGAGAGAGGTGGGGAGAGAGATGGGGAGATAGATGGGGAGAAAGATGGGGAGAGAGATGGGGAGAGAGTTGGGGAGAGAGTGGGGAGAGAGTGGGGAAAGAGAATGGGGAGAGAGAGTGGGGAGTGAAAGTGGGGGGAGAAAGTGGGGGGAGAGAACTTGTGGAGAGAGAGTGGGGGAGAGTGTGGCCGGTGAGAGTGGGGGGCAGAGAGTGGGGAGGGAGAGGGTTAGGGAGGGAGTGAGAGAGAGAGAGAGAGGGGAGACAGTTAGGCGACAGGGCGTGGGAGAGAGTTCGTGAAGAGAAAGAGAGAGGGAGAGAAAGTGAGGGCTAGAGAGACGGGGTGAGAGAGACAGTATAGAGAGATAGGGAAAGAGGCGGTGAGAGAAGGAGAGGGGGAGAAAGGGGTAGAAAGGGGGACAGAGGGGGAGAGCGATGGGGAGATTGAAGGGGAGAGAGAAGAGAGAGAGAGGGTAGAGGGAGAGAAGTAAAGAGACGGGGGAGTGTGTGTTTGAGAAAGGGGAGAGAGAGGGGGCATTGAGTGGGGGAGAGGAACGATAGTGAATGACAGGGTGAGAGAGGGAGGAAGGGAGAGAGGGAATGAGTGAGAGAGAGAAGGAAAGTGAGGTGACAGAGTGAGGTGAGAGAGGGGGCAGAGAGGGTCAGAGAGAGAGGCGAAAGAGAGGAGAGAGAGGAGGCAAGAGAGAAGGGGAGTGAGGGAAGAGAGAGGTGGAGAGAGAGGGAGAGGGGGAGACAGAGGGGGGAAAGAGAATGGGGAGAGAGAGGGGGAATTGTGCAGGAGATAGGGGCAGAGAGCGGGGGAGGAAGAGGGGGAGAGAGAGGTGGAGAGTTGGTGGGAGAGTGAGGGGGAGAGTGAGGGGGCTGAAAGAGAAAGAGGGAGAGAGTGGGGAGAGAGAGGGGGAGACAGACTGGGAGAAAGAGGGGGAGAGAGGGGGGAGATAGAGTGGGAGAGGGGGCAGAGGACGGGGCGAGAAAGAGGGGGAGAGAGTGAGGGGGAGAGAGAGGGGAAGAGAGAGGGGGAGAGAGAGGGGGAGAGAGAGAGGGGGAGAGAGTGAGGGAGAGAGAGAGGTGACAGAGAGAGGAGGAGAAAGAGAGGGGGAGAGAGAGGGGTGCAGTGAGAGTGGGAGAGAGAGAGAGGGGAGAGAGAGAGGGGAGAGAGAGGGGGACAGAGAGGGGGGAATGAGAGGGGGGAGAGAGAGGGGGAGAGAGAGAGGGGGAGAGAGAGGGGGGAGAGGGGGGAGACGGGGGAGTGAGAGGGGAGGCTGAGGAAGGGGGCGACGGTGTGGGGAAAGAGGGGGAAAGAAAGGGTGTGAGGGAAAGAGAGCGGGAAGAGAGAGAGGGAGAGCGGGGGGTCAAGTGAGGGGGTCCAGTGAGGGGGTTTGATTGAGGGGGTTTGAATGAGGGGGTTCAAGAGGGGGAGAGAGAGGATGAGAAAGAGGAAGAGAGAGAGGAGGAGAGAGACGGGGAGAGAGGGGGAGAGTGGAGTGAGAGAGGGGGGAGGGGGAGAGAGGGGGAGAGAGGGGGGAGAGAGAGGGGAGAGAGAAGGGGAGAGTAGGGTAGATTGGGGGAGAGAGTCGGGTAGAGGAGGGAGAGAATGGAAGAGAGGGGAGAGTGGGGGAGAGAGGCCGGAGAGACGCGGGAGAGGGAGGGTACAGACAATGGGATGTCGAGAGAGTGGTTCGAGTGAGGGGGGCCAAGTGAGAAGGGGTTGAGTGAGGGGTTCGAGTGAAGGGCTCGAGTGAGGGGGGTCGATTGAGGGGGGTCGAGTGAGGGAACTGAGAGAGGGGGTCAAGAGGGGGGTTTGAGAGAGTGGGAAAGAGGGGAAGAGAGGGGATCAAGAGAGGGGGAAGAGAGGGGGGAGAGAGGGGATCAAATGAGAGAGAGGTGGAGGGCGGGGGAGA